>NC_135540.1:17915169-18220060 GCF_045843805.1 Urocitellus parryii | reverse complement strand
TGTATATGTGTAATATACTTTGTCATGTACACACCTACACAGTGTGAAGTGATTTGAAGTTAGGAAGGATAGCAAAGAATTCAATGTTGAAATAGAAATATGATAAAATTATTAACAATTCTCTTAATGATACTAAGTTTTATAGGCTGTTTGGCATACATGCCATGTTGTAAGTTATTTAATAAAAAGGAAAATTTCTGATTATATTCTGGAAGTTAGAACCTAAAAGAGTTTTTATCTAGATTTATCTGTACTTTTGTTTTAAGCTGATAAATGGGTATAAATCCAAGGGATTCATTAAAATTAAAGAGCAGGTCATGATAAATTATTTAGTAAACTAGGAATTAAAAAAATTCTCAATTTGATAAAGAACATCTGAAAGTAAAAAACCCTACAACTAATCTCACACTTGATGGTGAGAATCTTGAAGCTTTTCTGTAATATTGGAAAGAACGGAAAGAAATCCCTTCTCACTACTGGTTTTGTTATAGTTAAACTTTGTCCCAGGGTTTCATAAACTGACTTCCACTCACGTATAATCGAATCAAGCCTTTATTGAAGCACACTGGTGGCGGCTGACCAGAACATAAAGCTGTTCCCCTGATCAGCCCCGAACAATTGCAAGGGCACTCCTTATGAGCCTGAAAACCGCAAAAGGGATGTTTGGGGGTCTAGCCAATGCAAGCAAGCCAGGTTACAGAAGCGGGACAGTGCAGTCAAGGGGAGGGAAGCCTAACCAATCACAGTTAGCCCAGTCACCCCAGTTACAGAAACAGAACCCCATTACCCTAGTTACAGAAACAATACCCCATTAGGTAGTTCTGCGTTCTTAAAGGTTTCTATAGCAAAAGGAAAAGAACATCTTGCTCCAGTCATGACTCTTCTACTTGGCATGGTTGTTTTACAGGATGAAGTCATAAAACAAAATGGAGTCACATTTGCTCCTACTATCACAGTTTTTAATATTGTATTAAAAGTACTATGTAATGCAATAAGACAAGAAAATAAGTAAAACTATTTTTGTTTGCATGCAGATGCTATTTCTATGTAGAAAATCCAAAAGAATCAATAAAAACATCCTGGCACATAATAAGTGATTATACAAGTTTGTAGGTTATAAGTTTAATATACAAATATAAATTGCTTTTATATATTCTAGAAATGAGCAAGTAGAATTACATGTAAATATACATCATCATTTATATTAGCATCCAAAAATTAAATCCTTAGGTATAAACCTAACAAAATATGTTCAAGATCTATGTATAAGGAAAATGACAAAATTCTGATGAACTAAATTAAAGAAAAACTAATTAGATGGAGAAATATTCCATGTTCATGAATTGGAAGACTAAAAAATGTCAAGACATCTGTTGTCCAGTTGCTCTACACATTCCATGCAATTACAATTAAAATCCCAGAAAGGTGTCTTGTGGATATCAAAAATTAAAAACTGATTTTAAAGTTTATATGAAGAAACAGAAGATCCCTAATAGCCATCTCCATATTGAAGGTGGAGAAAAAAGTCACTGTCATTCACAGAAATTAACTTGAAATGAATTTTAGACCTAAATGTAAAGTTAAAACTATAAAACTCCTAGAAGATGACATAGGAGAAAACCTATAACCTGGGTGTAGTGAAAATATTTTAGCTAAAACACCAAAGTTACAATCAATGAAAAAAAAAATAATTAATAAGCTGAATGTTGTGAAAATTAAAAATTTAGGCTCTGAGAAAGTTAATGTCATGGGAATGAGAACAAAGGCACAGAGCAGGAAAAAATACTTGCCTGACCTCCAATTGATAAGAATATTCTCTTATTAGAGAATGGAGTGCTATCCAAAATACACAAAGAACACTTGAAACTCAGCAGTTAAGAAGATGATCAACTTGATTTTAAAAATTGGCAGGATACCTGAATTTTATCAGAGAACATATACAGATGATAAGCATATGGAAAGATTTTCAGCATCATTTGTCTTGGGAAAAGGGCCAACTAGAACAGCAAGGAGACATTACTCTAGACATCTTTGAATGGCCTGAATCCAAAACATTAATATTATCAAATGCTGGTGAGAATATCAACAAGAGTTTTCATTAATTACTGGTGGAAATGTGAAATCGTACAGCCACTGGGGAAGACAGTGGCTTAAAATTAAAAATACTCTTATTACTGGATCCAACAAAAGCACTCCTTGCTGTTTAGTCATATGGATTGGAAGTTTACATTCACACAAAAACCTGAAAACCATGTTTATAACAGTTGTATTAATAATTAGCAAAACTTAGGAGCACCTAGGATATTCTTCAATAGGTGAATTCATACATTGTGTGATACCTCCAGATGATGCAATATTATTCAGCAGTGAAAAGAATGAGCTATTAAGTCAATAAAAGAAACAGAAGAAACTTAAATACCTTCTACTACATGAAAGAAGCCAATCTCAAAAGACTATCTACTGTCTGTCTCTAACTGTATAACCCTGGAAGAGGCAGGACAGAGACATTGAAAAGATCAGAGGTTAGGGTGAGGAAGAGATGAATGGGCAGAGCAGAGATGATTTTTAATGCTTTGAAACTATTTCATATGATATGACAATGGAAGATGCATGTGATTCTATATATTTCATATTTCATAGAATGAACAGCAAAAGGAGTGAACTCTGATTAAATGATTTCAGGGTAGATTCATTGGTCCTAATAAATGCATCATTCTGGTGCAGATGTCAATGATTGGTGACAGAGTTTTGGGGAGGGGGAGATGGGATATACAAGAACTCTGTACGTTCTGTACAGTTTTTCTCTGATCTTAAAATTGCATTAAAAATAAAGCTTATTAAATAAAAAAAAACCCATAAAGGCAAAGCTGGGCTTGCTTTCAAGTAGAGGGTCTAAATTTCACAGGTCACTGAATCTAGGGGTGCAAAAGCTTAACTTCGTATTTCTATTCTCAATTCATTTCAGGCCCCTCTGCTGCCTATGATCGTATTTACTATTGTCAGTTTCACATAAAGTCTATTTTAGTTCGGGCTTAATCAGTTTAGGATAATCCCCTTAAGTTGTGGAGGGCTTGTGTCATGTTTTAGAGTGGGGAGTAGGGAACGTGGGACCTCTTCCTCATTTAACCTCTTACACTGACCACATACAAGGTTATCTAGTCCTATCATAAGATTGATTCTGACCTCTCTTGATCATTTTTCTACTGGTATGGAGCACATAGCCCAGGTCACTTCTTGCTGTAGTATCTGTTGTCATGGTCCCAGACCCTTTTTATGTTCACTTGTGTTCTCCTTATGTCTCTTTCTCCCTCTCCATCTACCTAACATCTCAAATTCTTGGGACACAGAAATATTTGACTATTCTTCTTCACCATTCTCTGTCATGGGCAATTTGGGGAAGGGGGCTGAGGATACCTTGACAACTTTTTTCCTGTTACCCCTAGGAATCTTCTCTATGACAATGTCTATGCTGGTCTAATATAGGTATCACCCATGCACCTGGTATCTCTCCAAATGTCCAGGTAAGACACTGGCACAGACCTCCTCTATTTTCAATTTCCCAAAGTGTTTGGAACTGGTATTGGGGAAGCTCAATGTTTT
Source organism: Urocitellus parryii (assembly GCF_045843805.1). Classification (NCBI taxonomy): domain Eukaryota; kingdom Metazoa; phylum Chordata; class Mammalia; order Rodentia; family Sciuridae; genus Urocitellus; species Urocitellus parryii. The sequence continues at coordinate 18,216,460 of NC_135540.1, read as the reverse complement.
TTTTTTTTCCCCAAACCCTGTCTGACTTATGTTTCCCACTCATCATTTTTTTATCCTCATGTCAGTAATAATTTTTAAAAGATAAATTCAAGCATTTTCCTTTGGTTCCTCCTTAAAGCAAGGGAGTCTCCAAGACAACCTATTAAATATAATCCCTGCATCTCTTTCCTTCTTGATTTTCTCCTTGTTCCCCAGCTCTAGTTTTACAACACCCCTCAAACTCTACACTCAAAATATAGTTTGCAAGATGCAGAATTGAGTGAATCTAGTAGCTCATGCTTTGGAGAGTACACATTTATTAATATAACATAATTCTGCATCAATGCCAGCAGCTGCATCTGATATTGACTCATTAGAATTTTTGAGAACGAACACTTAACATATATTTTCCATATAAATTGCTTCCCTATTCTGTATGTACTAAAGAATATTAGAACCAAACTGTGGAACAGAATTTTAATTGTTAGGTTACCCACAATGATATCTTTAAAAGCCTTTTTAAGTTGTGACTCAGTCATTTAGTGCACATAATACCTCCTTGGAAGAAACTAAATTGCATCCAGAGCACCAGAGTAAGGGAGTTGAGAAAGTTAGATTTTTGCTTTCTATATTCAGCAATTCTGGCAAGGAGTAAACCATAAGAAGAAGGTGGAAGTGGCTATTGTATAATATGTAGAACAAAGATCTTTCACATTTATTGCTTTTTTTTCCCCTGGAATTATTTATGTCATTAAAAATTTAGTAATTGTTTTTTTTCTGTACATAAACTATGTTAGTATTTCTCAAAGTCATCTAAAACTTACTAATTCATTTTATCATAATTTGTAGCCCACTTTTTTTTCTATCAGATGGCTCTTCCTCCAAGGAACCTTTTAATCAAATAATATCTATAACCAAAAGAACAAATTATAGAACAGACTCCAAAGAGAAATTTCAACATCAGGACTGAGGAATGATTTGAGATTTTATGCAGTTTGGCCGTTCTTCTCACCAGGTTCTCATAGTCAGCCTGGGTGAACCAGGGGAGAGACTGTGGGATTCAGTGGTTTATATTAAATAATGAAGTTTTTGTTCTCACAATGGTGAGCTTCAGTGTGAGAAAGAATAAATTAGGGAAAAGAGAAGGGGGTGAAAACAAAGCGTATCATTCTCCAAGACTGATCAAATGTTTTGATTAACCACCTGGATAGTTTATCAGTGGATGCTGTTGAGCTCAAGTCCTGTGACTTCCACTGCCTTGATCCAGTGTCAGAATTGACCTTGTGTTGATGGTTTGGTTGACTTCATGCAAATAGACCTTTAAAGGAAGAATCATTTTGCTTGGTAAACAAATAGACTTTGAAACATGTTCTGTTTCAGTAGGGCACATTTTTGTTAGATTGTGATGTAGATAAATTCATCTGGCTATGTCATGACATCCTCAGATGCTCAGGTATCTGGATGACAAATACAGTAGGTATCTAGCAGTTGGTATGAGCAGCCTGAAGCAGGTCTTGTGTTTTCAACCTGGAGATCATCCAGACTTTCTGGTTTGAAAAAAGGAGGAACATTTCTGGTTCACATTTGCTTTCCGAGGAACCATGATCAACAAAGTTTTACTCAGTGTGAAATGTGTAGCTTATAGTATATTTTTTACATACAGAAAAAGAGACCCAAACAGGGCAGATCATGGTTTTTTTAATGTTTTACTTTTCTTTTCTTGCCCCCTTTTATTTTTTTTGCATTGTGTTATAAAAATATTTGTTTTGTTTTTAACCTTTATTGAGGTATAGTTGATCAATTTCTTTTTGATTCTCTTTTTTACTTCTTTGACAAGAGATGTAAAACTTATAATTATAAATGTCTTTCTGCAATATTGAAGTTGAAGAATGTTATAGCTGAATGGGGAAATTGTTTGGTTGAAAGAATTCTGAGAAACTATTTTAATATTCCTTAACCTTTATACCCTGGCCTTCAATATGGGCAGGTGAATAGATATCATTCATCTTGGAAATATTAGAATGTCAAAGTAGCTTGTTTGTCAGAGTGCAACTTGTATATATGATTTTCAGTGTTCAAAATAAGAGAACCCTTCCAATTCTTTCTTTATTAAACAGGCATATCCAAAGTGTCCTTTTAGCACATCAGAAAGAATTATGATGCCCAGTGCTGTAAGCATTTAGATAAAATAAATAAAATTTTTCTTAAAAGAGTATGGCTTAAGTGCTTTAGGACTATGGATTTCTATTATTATATAAATGTATATATATTTTTTCCACATACATACAAATCCTGATGATTTACTAGATCAGTTGGAATGTTAACATTATTATAGATTCCTGCCTGTCACAGAGTTTACAATAAATTATTTTTAACTAATTCCCATTTTTAACACACTCCAGATTGTTGGCTGCCCTTCTTGCCATGTGGATTTAACCAATTTAACAGTGGGTGTTGAATATGTTCAGTACTGAAAAAATAGTGCTCCCAAAGAAGGAGCATGGGAAGCCACTTACATAAGGGTGAAGTGGATGATTAGCAATCAAAACCAAGCTGTGATGTTTGGCTCCTATCTTAAAAAGGTCATGCATGAGGACCATGCTCGTTTTCCAAAATCTTCAGGTTTAGGTGAGAGTTTTTGCTGTTGATATTACTGTTTAAGGAACAAAATGTTATCCTATAATTTTTTAAAGTTAAAGGATTACATTTTCTTGAAGTAAGAGTCTTTACATCCTGAACTCTAGTCTGCTTTGGTTTTCCATGTATTCCCTCTGAAGGATTCTAAGCAAATTTTAGAGTAACTGTTACATATTCCAATTTGGAACAGTTATACAAATTTGGAATAACTGTTAAATTCTGGGGTTCCTGGTGTGAGGTTTTTTGTTTTGTTTGTTTGTTTTTCCTGTGGTGTTGTTTTTAATTTCTCTCTCCCTCTCTGTGGCTTCAGAGGACTGTTTTTTTTTTCTTCTCTTTTGTTCATTTGACAACATTTTAAGGCAGAGGTCCTCAAGCTATGTAAGGTGTGCAGTTTGATTTCCCCTTCTTTGTCCCACTGTCCCTCACCTCGATTTGACATTGACATTTGCTGGCCACCTAGGATTCAGCAGCTTTCAGTTTAAAAATGTACCACCTGAGATTTTCCTTGCTATCTATGAATTACTCTCATTGTCATGCTCATTAAGCACAATGACTCTGCGTGCCCTGATTTCCTAGAACCTATGCCCAGAAAACTCCTTGTAAATTATAATCAAAGTGACAAAGTACAGACACTTGAATGATGAAATGAAACTTAGACCATTCTTTGATTCTCTGGGTATAGGATAAAATCCAGTCAAGAAAGTAGGCTGTGTGCCATATCAGGTCTTAGTAATCTCTGATTATTTTCTGTGAAATATAAATCTCAACTAATAGCTGTGTACCTTTCAGGATACCTGTAGAGTCGTTGATGAGGGAGAATGGAATGGGGGTGGAAAACCACAGCATGGGTCAGATTCCTATTGCCATACTCATCCCAATTCAGCTCCATTCCAGCCCCACGTGGAGATGGGCTGAGAGCTGACTGCACCTGCTCAGGTCAGATGCCTGCAGATGATGGATAGTATTTCATTTCTTCACTTTCCTCTTTTTGGTAGTCAGCATAACCAAATTCTTGGAGTGATAGAGGAATTTCATTTTTTTAAAGATTCATTTAGTGAACCTGCAAGCCACGGGCGGGCGGGTCAGGCCCAGCAACCAGCCAAGTGACAGCAGCTACACGCGCTGGCGGGGAACGCAGACCGGACCACAAGGACAGGTCCGGCGGACGGCTGAGGGCTAGGCCCGTCCCCTCCCCCAGTGTCTGCAGGTAGGCGGGGGACTGTGAACACCAGCAGAGCAGGCCCAAAGCCTGCTGAGGGGCAGAACCGGCCCCTCCCCCAGTGCCTGCAAGCGAGGCAAACCTGCAACCCATCGGGAGGTTAGGCCCAGCAACCTACGGAGTGACACAGGTGCCCCTGGCGCCTGCTGGGTAGGTGGACCTTTGACCGACCAGCAAAGCAGACCTAGGGCCTGCCAGCATGGTAGACGGATCACACTAATTGGAGGAGGATCACAGCCACTACCTGCCCTGCAAGGGTGATTTTTCAACTATACAAGAGCAATATAAATAAATAGAGGGAAAATATCAAAGACACAACAATTTCACCAAGCAGAAAGAAACGCCAGCAGTATGAAACGACAAGGAAAGAAAGGACCACAGGCAATGCAGGTCAACTCAACTTTAGAAGAGGTAATAGCTGCAACAGATGGAATGTCAGATAGAGAGCTCAGGACATACATGCTTCAGATGATCTGGAGTCTCAAGGAAGACATGAGACAGCAAAATAAGACAATGAAAGATCACATTGACAAACAAATCCAGGAAGTAAAAGATCAATTTCACAGGGAGATAGAGGTAATAAAAAACAAACAAATAGAAATACTAGAAATGCAGGAAACAATAAACCAACTTAAAAACTCAATTGAGAATACTACCAGCAGAGTGGATCACTTAGAAGATAGAACATCAGACAATGAAGACAGAGTATTTCAACTTGAAAAGAACATAGATAGCTCAGCAAGTCTACTAAGAAACCATGAGCAGAACATTCAAGAGCTATGGGATAATATCAAAAGACCAAACTTAAGAGTCATTGGGATACAGGAAGGCACAGAGCTCCAAACCAAAGGATTAAGCAATCTATTCAGTGAAATAATACAAGAAAACTTCCCAGACTTGAAGAATGAGACAGAATCCCAAATCCTAGAAGCCTACAGGACGCCGAATGTGCAAAATCATAAGAGATCCACACCTAGACACATTATAATGAAGATGTCCAACATACAGAATAAGGAGAGAATTTTAAAAGCTACAAGGGAAAGAAAGCAGATTACATTTAGGGGTAAACCAATCAGGATAACAGCTGATCTCTCAACACAGACTCTAAAAGCTAGAATATCCTGGAATAACATATTTCAAACGCTAAAAGAAAATGGATTCCAACCAAGAATCGGGTATCCCGCGAAATTAAGCTTCAGGATGGAAGATGAAATTAAAACATTCCACGACAAACAAAAGTTAAAAGAATTTGCAGCTAGAAAACCATCTCTTCAAAAAATCCTTGGCAAAACATTACAGGAAGAGGAAATGGAAAACAACAATGAAAACCAACAGTGGGAGGTAGGACAGTAAAGGGGGGGAAATAATCAAAGAGGAAAACAAATCAGGTTTAATAGCATTAATAAACAAACTATGGCTGGAAGAACAAACCATATCTCAATAATAACCCTAAATGTTAATGGCTTAAACTCACCAATTAAGAGACACAGGCTAGTTGAATGGATCAGAAAACAAGACCCAACAATATGCTGCCTGCAGGAGACGCATTTGATAGGAAAAGATATACATAGACTGAAGGTGAAAGGTTGGGAAAAATCATATCACTCATATGGACTGCGGAAACAAGCAGGAGTGTCCATACTCATATCAAATAAAATAGATTTCAAGCCAAAGTTAATCAAAAGGGATAAAGAGGGACACTACATACTGCTCAAGGGAACCATACACCAACAAGACATAACAATCATAAATATATATGCCCCAAACAACGGGGCTGCTACGTTCATCAAGCAAACTCTTCTCAAGTTCAAGAATCTAATAGACCACCATACAATAATCATGGGAGACTTTAACACACCTCTCTCACCACTGGACAGATCTTCCAAACAAAAGCTGAATAAGGAAACTATAGAACTCAATAATACAATTAACAACCTAGACTTAATTGACACATATAGAATATACCACCCAACATCAAGCAGCTACACTTTTTTCTCAGCAGCACATGGATCCTTCTCAAAAATAGATCATATATTATGTCACAGGGAAACTCTTAGTCAATATAAAGGTGTAGAGATAATACCATGCATCTTATCTGATCACAATGGAATGAAACTGAAAATCAACGATAAAAGAAGTAAGGAAAAATCATGCATCACTTGGAGAATGAACAATAGGTTACTGAATGATCAATGGGTTTTAGAAGACATCAAGGAGGAAATTAAAAAATTCTTAGAGTTAAATGAAAACACAGACACAACATATCGGAATCTATGGGACACATTGAAAGCAGTTCTAAGAGGAAAATTCATTGCTTGGAGTGCATTCCTTAAAAAAGAAAAAACCAACAAATAAATGATCTCATACTTCATCTCAAAATCCTAGACAAAGAAGAGCAAAACAATAGCAAAAGAAGTAGAAGGCAAGAAATAATTAAAATCAGAGCTGAAATTAATGAAATCGAAACAAAAGAAACAATTGAAAAAATTGACAAAACTAAAAGTTGGTTCTTTGAAAAAATAAATAAAATTGACAGACCCTTAGCCATGCTAACGAAGAGAAGAAGAGAGAGAACTCAAATTACCAGCATACGGGATGAAAGAGGCAATATCACAACAGACACTTCAGAAATACAGAAGATAATCAGAAATTATTTTGAATCCTTATTCTCCAATAAAATAGAAGATAGTGAAGGCATCGATAAATTTCTTAAGTCATATAGTCTGCCCAGATTGAGTCAGGAGGATATAGACAACCTAAACAGACCAATATCAATTGAGGAAATAGAAGAAACCATCAAAAGATTACCATCTAAGAAAAGCCCAGGACCGGACGGGTATACAGCAGAGTTTTACAAAACCTTTAAAGAGGAACTAATACCAATACTTTTCAAGCTATTTCAGGAAATAGAAAAAGAGGGAGAACTACCAAATTCATTCTACGAGGCTAACATCACCCTGATTCCGAAACCAGACAAAGACACTTCAAAGAAAGAAAACTACAGACCAATATCTCTAATGAACCTAGATGCAAAAATCCTCAATAAAATTCTGGCGAATCGGATACAAAAACATATCAAAAAAATTGTGCACCATGATCAAGTAGGATTCATCCCTGGTATGCAAGGTTGGTTCAATATACGGAAATCAATAAATGTTATTCACCACATCAATAGACTTGAAAATAAGAACCATATGATCATCTCGATAGATTCGGAAAAAGCATTCCACAAAGTACAGCATCCCTTTATGTTCAAAACTCTTGAAAAACTAGGGATAACAGGAACATACCTCAACATTGTAAAAGCAATTTATGCTAAGCCTCAGGCTAGCATCATTCTGAATGGAGAAAAATTGAAGGCATTCCCTCTAAGATCTGGAACAAGACAGGGATGCCCTCTTTCACCACTTCTGTTCAACATGGTTCTCGGGACACTGGCCGGAGCAATTAGACAGACGAAAGAAATTAAAGGCATAAAAGTAGGAAGAGAAGAACTTAGGTTATCACTATTTGCAGATGACATGATTCTAGACCTAGCAGACCCAAAAGGGTCTACAAAGAAACTATTAGAGATAATAAATGAATTCAGCAAAGTGGCAGGTTATAAAATCAACATGCATAAATCAAAGGCATTCCTGTATATCAGCGACAAATCCTCTGGGATGGAAACGAGGACAACCGCGCCGTTCACAATATCCTCAAAAAGAATGGGATACTTGGGAATCAACCTAACAAAAGAGGTGAAAGACTTATACAATGAAAACTACAGAACCCTAAAAAGAGAAATTGAAGAAGACCTTAGAAGATGGAAAAACATACCCTGTTCATGGATAGGCAGAACTAATATCATCAAAATGGCGATATTACCAAAAGTTCTCTATAGGTTTAATGCAATGCCAATCAAAATCCCAACGGCATTTCTTGTAGAAATGGAGAAAGGAATCATGAAATTCATATGGAAGAATAGAAGACCCAGAATAGCAAAAACAATACTAAGCAGGAAGTGTGAATCAGGTGGTATAGCGATTCCAGATCTCAAACTATACTACAGAGCAATAGTAACAAAAACAGCATGGTACTGGTACCAAAACAGGCGGGTGGACCAATGGTACAGAATAGAGGACACAGAAACCAACCCACAAAACTACAACTTTCTTATATTTGATAAAGGGGCTAAAAGCATGCAATGGAGGAAGGATAGCATCTTCAACAAATGGTGCTGGGAAAACTGGAAATCCATATGCAACAAAATGAATCTGAATCCCTTTCTCTCGCCATGCACAAAAGTTAACTCAAAATGGATCAAGGAGCTTGATATCAAATCAGAGACACGGCATCTGATAGAAGAAAAAGTTGGCTACGACCTACATGCTGTGGGGTCGGGCTCCAAATTCCTCAATGGGACACCCATAGCACAAGAGTTAACATTTAGAGTCAACAAATGGGACTTACTTAAGCTAGAAAGTTTTTTCTCAGCAAAAGAAACAATAAGAGAGATAAACAGGGAGCCTACATCCTGGGAACAAATCTTTACTCCTCACACTTCAGATAGAGCCCTAATATCCAGAATATATAAAGAACTCAGAAAATTAGACAATAAGATAACAAATAACCCAATCAACAAATGGGCCAAGGACTTGAATAGACACTTCTCAGAGGAGGACATACAATCAATCAATAAGTACATGAAAAAATGCTCACCATCTCTAGCAGTCAGAGAAATGCAAATCAAAACCATCCTAAGATACCATCTCACTCCGGTAAGATTGGCAGCCATTATGAAGTCGAACAACAATAAGTGCTGGCGAGGTTGTGGGGAAAAGGGTACACTTGTACATTGTTGGTGGGACTGCAAATTGGTGCAGCCAATTTGGAAAGCGGTGTGGAGATTTCTTGGAAAGCTGGGAATGGAACCACCATTTGACCCAGCCATTCCCCTTCTCAGTCTATTCCCTAAAGACCTAAAAAGAGCATGCTACAGGGACACTGCTACATCGATGTTCATAGCAGCACAATTCACAATTGCAAGACTGTGGAATCAACCTAGATGCCCTTCAATAGATGAATGGATAAAAAAAAATGTGGCATTTATACACAATGGAGTATTACTCTGCAGTAAAAAATGACAAAATCATAGAATTTGGTGGGAAATGGATGGCATTAGAGCAGATTATGCTAAGTGAAGCTAGCCAAGCCCTAAAAAACAAATGCCAAATGTCTCCTTTGATATAAGGAGAGTAACTAAAAACAGACTAGGGAAGAAGAGCACGAGAAGAAGACCAACATTAAACAAGGATGAGAGGTGGGAGGGAAAGGGAGAGAGAAGGGAAATTGCATGGAAATGGAAGGAGACCCTCAGGGTTATACAAAATTACACACAAGAGGAAGTGAGGGGAAAGGGAAAAACAGTACAAGGGGAGGAATGAATTACAGTAGAGGGCGTAGAGAGAGAAGAGGGGAGGGGAGGGGAGGGGGGATAGTAGAGGATAGGAAAGGCAGCAGAATACAACAGACATGTGTTTATCAATATGTAAAGCAATGAAGTGTAACTGATGTGATTCTGCCAGCTGTATACGGGGTAAAATGGGAGTTCATAACCCGCTTGAATCAAAATGTGAAATATGATATATCAAGAACTATGTAATGTTTTGAACAACCAAACGGGGTAAAATTGGGAGTTCATAACCCACTTGAATCAAACTGTGAAATATGATGTATTAAGAACTATGTAATGTTTTGAACTACCAACAATAAAAAAAAAAAAAAAAGATTCATTTAGTGCTGGGGAAGTGGATCATGACCTTTACCTTAAATCTTAGGTGATAGTAGTGTATTTATCTTCAATAAAAATAAATATGTTTAGGCAGCTCATGATTGTTGTTAACATTTAGAACAAGAAATCACTTAAAAATCAGAATACGTTTGCTAGATTGTGGAGTTTATGGAGGTACCTTCAGCTTGTTCTGTGAAATTTATCTTCTAAGTGTTAATTATTGACTTGCGTGACTTATGAGTACGCACAATGAACATTGATTTCAATTCTGACTAAAAATTACAATTGGGTATCACAGTTTAGCTTCTTGATAGTGTGAGAAAAAGAAAAAAAAAAGGTCTGGTAGTCCATTTTCTGAATGCTGTATTTAGCTTTAAATATACAATGACTTGAGAAGTAAGAAAGACAGCTGGAGAGGAAGCAGGATGAAAAGCTACAAGCAGGTAACACGGGAGTACAAAAACTCACAGGTGAGAAATAACCCTCTCCACACCTGATCCAACAGAGATAAACTGTGTATTTCCAAAGGCACTCAATCCCAAGGGGACTTTCCTAGCACAATAGTTAAGGGATGTGGGGACAATTAAAGGTATATTTCTTTAAATAGCCCTATAGGAAACAGTAAAACCTAGGGGACATTAAGGAAGACTGTGCCTTCCACAATACTCAGCCAATGAGGAACGGGGAGAGGGATCTTGTGCTTTAGGGCATAAAGCACTGCTTGTGCCCAATCTGTGTGTCCCAATCTTGCAAGATCATCATTAAAGCAAAGCCTCACTTTTTGCTGTACTTTGTGTCTCTTTGTCCCTTCTTTGGGCTTAGACAGGTGAGTGTATTTCCTCACAATAGCAACAGAGGGATGTGGGGACAATTAAAGGTATATTTAAGGAAGATGCCAAACCTCAAGTGTGGCTAGGCCCTATGCTTGGTGCTTTGGCCACTGCAGAAACACATGAGGTAAAATTATTGCTTATTTCAAACTTGTTAGATGAAGTAATGCTCGGATGTCTATTGTTTGTGGCAGCAGTGCAATTTTTAGATCATGTCAACAGATAAGAACACAGACACAATATGCAGTTAACCTTTTGGAATTTCAGGAGATAGCAAACAAGGTCAATATATTTTTTTTAAAAAAAGCAAAAACAGAGTTCTTGGTTTTTAAAAATATTTTCACTGTGAATCAGTATATTATTTATAAATTGTATGAAGTTTCATGCTTGTGTCTGACACTGAACTGAGTCTGGGAATAGATTCATATGGTGTAGGTGTAGCAGGACAGGCAGACATATGAACAGTCAGCCACCAGAACAATACATGCTGTTATCTGGGTGCTGAATCATTCCTGGGCAAGGCCAGGATAGGCGTTTCAGATTTTCAACTGCATTTTGAAGTAGGTGTATATTGATTATTTTAGATAAATGGGGGCAATTCTGAGGAAAAACAGAATATTTAGAAAATTATAGTTGAGAAAGAACACAGGTATCCTAGGAAGTACACATTTACTAGCTGAGATTTAGACTTTCAGGGAAAGTTACTAGAGATAATGGAGACCTAATATTCACACTTCTGTACCTTCTCGAGTAGAATTTATCCTATAACACAGGGATCAATGATGGAATCATAGGTTTCTTTTCATTATTTAAGTGATCTATTTTGTTAGCTGCTGTGTTGTTCTGGTCTTTCTTTGCCATCTTTTCCAAAATCAGGTGGCCTCATGAATAGTGTGACACACATGTATATAAACAAACAGAAGCATTTGGAACACTTATTTATGAAAATGAGATTTTAACTCTCCATAGTGACAAGTCACATACACAGGGGCAGAGTTTTGGATGGGAGGGGACATGAATTTGAGAAATGCATGGGAAAAGTGAAATTTCAAGATGTTCAAATGACTTGCCCCACTGACCTGGCAGATCCTTTTCAGAGGCAGAACAGAAACTCAATGACAGTCCTCATCCTTTGTCATTTTGCCTGCTTGGAGTCCAGTTCATTGGTAATGGAAGGGACAGAGCTATCAGGTAAGTTCCCACTCTTCCAAGTGTGGAGATGGCCCTTCCCAGCTTCTGTTTCATTGCCTAGATGACTAACTTCTGGAAGGAGCTGTTGGGTCAAGTGCAGGCAACAGCTCCAACTCCAGAGATGCCAGGGCACACACTCTACGGGCAGCTGCCACTGTTTTGTCTTTGAGAAAAATAATAATTGTGTTTCTTAGAGGGAAATAAAATCCTCAATCATTAGAAAGGCAGAAATTGCCCAGGATATAATCCTTTGTTGATTTTCAGGTGGTTGATTATCCATTGAATTAATGGTCACTTATCTTTTCCTGCTTAGAATTTTCTCAGTTCAAATCTTCAGAAGTTAAAACGGGAAATGCTTTCTGAAGTAGAAAATGGAGAACGAGAAGGCAGCTAATTATCAAGGCATACACAGAAAAGAGAAATTCAGAAAATCAGCCAGTATTGTTTGTAGAACTATTAAACACGAGACTGTTAGATTTCATGAACCAAGTATTGAATGTTGATTTTAAATTCAGATAATTGGAAAATTTAATTTTATACTGTAAATCTACTAAAAATTTTACTTGCCCTTGAGAAATTGGACAATTGTGAAATAATTTTGTAGTAATGAGAACTTTTAGTCCTGCAGAATCCTTGTTCTGAGAAGTATAGCCAAAGGAGGACCAGGACACATCCTTCTCAACAGAGCATGGATGCAATGACCCTCCTCACCCTAATCTGAGCTAAGAATCAGGATGGAGATATTATGCATTATGTAGACTTATGGAGTTTGAGAAAATGATGGAACATTTAACTGGAAATGTTTCAGAGGGGCTGGAAATCAGGCATAGGAATAGAATCTTAGGAATCAAATTTTAGAGTAGATAATAGAAGATTAGAGATTGAATGAGATTTTTAGGGAAGACAGGATGTTTGAAAAAAAATAATGATTGAGAACTTAACTTGGAAAATACACACATTTATTGATTTGGATAATAATTATTTTAATGATTGCGATTTATGAGCTACTATAATGTGCTACACAGTACATATAGATTTGTTCATCTGATATAATCTCTTGAGTTAAGGGATATTTTAGCCCTATATTAAAGAAGAGAGAGCTGCTATAACTCTGTTGCTTTTCATGCATTTCTTCTTAGTCAAGAAGAGTACTCAGGCTAAGCAAACAGCTCACTTTTGCTATGCTGCCAAATATCTCTCATTTATGTACAGTCTCCCAAAAAGAGTCTAAAGATCTGCCATAACACCGAGATAGGTAGTAGCATGCCCAGAGTTTAGGGATTAGTAAATCTCTATTTGGAATTTTGTTTTCGTTTAAAGGACACAAAAAGTGTTGACATTTATCTGGAAGCAAGAAAAACAGATGTACCAAGTTCTGTGTAGGTGGATGAACTAAACTCTCTCAGCTTTTCTCTGAGTTGTTACTTAACTCAAGGGACATTTTCAGACAGGAAACAAAAAATGCATTTCTAGGTGTGTAGGGAATTCTTGTTAAATCATCATTTGACTCATGAAGTTCCCAGTGTTCGGCACTTCTGAGCAAATTGTGAAAAAGTGTAGTCATTTTTACACACCCTCAAGGTGATGTGCACTTTCCCCCATAATATTTGATAATTAATTTTGCTTTAGATATTGGTAATATATATGTAGGCTGGAATCCCCAGAGAGTATGTATTTTAAGAACAAAAGGTATTGTTTACAGTAGAAAGTAAGTTTTTCTGTCCACGTGAAAAAGGACAATTTTAGAAATGCACACAATTGTCCTCTCTCAGACCAGAAAGCTTCAAAGGACATTGAGCCATGTGAAGTCAGGAATTCTAATGCATTGAAACTTGAGGATGATCTATAGTCTTTGACTTCCTTGGTCTCTTTTATCTGTTTCATTCTACCTGTGCTGTTATAACAAAATATCATAGACTAGGCAATATATGAAGGACAGAAATCTATTTCTCACAGTTCTAGAGGTGGAGAAGTCCAAGATCAAGGCACGGGTATTCTATTCTTCCAAGATGGCGCCTTGTTATATAACTTCTCACAACAGAAGGTAGAAAGGTAAGCGCATACTCTCTTCAAACTGAACCCTTTTTAAAGATAGTAATCTCCTTGGTGAGGGTGGAACCTTCATGACTTACTCACCTCCCAAAGGCCACACCCCTAACACCCTTGCACAGGGGACTAAGTTTCAACTGAACTTTGAGGGCACACTGTCATTCACATCACAGCAGCATGCAGCATAATTCAAAATTATTTTTGATGATTTGAAGTTACAAATGTGTGTCACTCAGGAGGGACTAAGTTAGGCTAGAGAAATGAACAACTTCAACTTTTAAAGACATAAGTGGTAATGCCTATTTTTTGGTTAGGATAGATATCCATGGTAAGTTGTCTAGGGCTCTGATCCATGTATTTAAAATTGAAGACCAAGGATTAAGGAATCAAGGAGTCCCTACCCTCTTCAGCAAGGCCAGGGAAGTGTCCAGGGGAAGGAAGCCTGGTAAACTGTGCATGAGTTCTTAGAGAGTTTACTCCAAATGTCATCCATCAGTTCTTTAAAGATTTCATCAGCCAAAACATCCATGGCTATCCCAACCTAATGATTGCAAATCTACTATGTGCCCACAGCAGGAAAGTCTAGAAATATTTGATGACTTGTATTGAGGACAATCACACTATCTTTCCTGTGATCTCAAAAAGGAAAGTGTGGAACCTGGATGTGGATTATCATGAGATGTCTTCCCATTTTTAAAGGTGGTCATATTCTTTGGAATACATTATTTCATTTTTTAAGCATTTTGCTAATATGTCAAGGTGACAGTTTTATTACCTTTTTACCTGGCTTTATCTATTTTTTTCCTAAAACCCACCATGGGTTTCTCATTCTAATCTTATGAAGTGTGATGAGGTGATTGGAATGAGTGATTGGGAATGTATTCACTCCTTCTTACAAATGCTCACAATTCTTCTTATGTTCATGGAGAGTTGTTGTATCAACTTGGGCTATAGAGCCCAACATTCTTGCCTCTTGATTTTCTTTCAGAAATATTTTTTGTATGTTTCATAATCCAGGGTAACATTGATTTTTATTTGGTAGAAATGAAAACAAATGGTTGAGAGCTCGTTGCATTGAATCTTTACACTAGCTTCAGATCGGTTGAGGAGGCACCTTGCAGTCTCCCTAGAAGGAGGCCACACTATTTAAAAGTAAACTCTCTTATCAGAGCTTTATGATTGCTGCACAGCAGTGAGAATGTTTGTCTTGTGCATGTTCATAAAACTGTGATAGAATTCATTCCAATTGTGAGACTAGTGATATATTTCCAATACAGTTTGGACATTGACCTCCAAAGATAAAAGGGTAAATGGCACAGGCACTTTTCAGACCTATAATTTTGGACCTGAAATGATTTTCCAATTCACTTGTTCTAACTTGAGGCTGTAGTTTTGTCTTGTGTTTCATTTGCTTTCTAAATGCATTAACTAGTGGAATCTAAATCGTTTTTAGCATTAATCTTCAAAAGGCAAATATTCGACATGGTGTAAAATAAAGCAAAACAAAATTGTAAGGGGTTGTCGAATCCCAAGGGGCAACAACAGGTCAACAGATGAATAGCCTCTGAGTGAAATTAAAAGCTCTGAATTTACCAACCTTAATTTCTTCCACTGAACCATTTCACAAATGAAATTTATTATTTAAATTTTTAGGTGTTTGTTTTGCTTTTACTTAAGTATTTTAATATATTCTACTTTATGCTTTTTATTAAATCTCTTATTCTGTTTTATGAATAATTTATACATGCATTTGCTGTGCATCAGATATCTTATTTTCTGGTAGGCCAGTGAGCTTGAACTGACTTGGGTCTCTGCTGTGGAAGCTGAAGTGCCAACCAGTGAGGGAGAGGCAGCCATTAATCAAATGAACACACATGCTAGTTTTAGAGTTGCTGTGAATAGGGGAGCATTGGATGGTTGGAGTATATAACAGGGATGTTTGACCTTGTTGAGGTGGAGCGGTGTGGTTAGGAAAATGTTCTCCCAGGAAGCAAAGCATAATGACCAGAGACACAAAGAATAGGGACCCAGATAGCCCCAGGGGGAAGGCTGACCAGGCAACCGCCTGTGCAAAGATCTGGGGCTGGAAGGAAGCAGGGCATTTTCTGGAAAGCAAAGGGTGAACAGTTACCAGAACAGAGGAATCCTCCTGCAGAAGAGGGTGGAGAGACCCGCCACAGGCCTGTGCAGGATATTTTACAGTTGCAAACCTTGGAGAGTTTTCAAGCAGAGGAATAAGTTTTAAGAGTATCTTTCCTACCATTCTGTAGAGAAGGTTCAGAGTGAAGAGCGAACGTAGAGATCAGGGTTGGAGAATACATGAGCCTGTGACTACTTGGACTAGGATGATGGTGGCCAACAATGGGAACAAGTGGCCATATTCTAATAATCACTAGAAATGAAGTTAAACTGGCAATGAATTCAAAGTAGAAACTGGCCATCCATAAAGACAATTTCTAATATCTCTCCTCACTGGAGCCTGACTCAGGATTCAACATCTGGCTATTGAAACAACAGGTAATTCAAATAAGAATATATTTGTGTAAAATGTTCTAATGCATTATAAAGTAGATAAATAGGTCTGGGGTGTGGCTCAGTGGTACAGCGCTTGCCTAACACATGCAAACCCATTTGATCCTCAATAAAAATAAATAAAATAAAGGCATTGTGTCCAACTACAACTAAAAACTAAATATTTTTTAAAAAGTATATGAACAATCTTTATCAGTTATACTGAGTTTCATTAATGCTTTGATATCAATATCTTGAAAAGAAATGGATAATTGGTCTTTTATAGATGGTACCAATAAATTCTGGCACCTTTGTGGAGAAACAGTCCCCTTCTGCCTAGTGTCTTGGTTTATTAGGTCCCGTCTTTTTGCTTAGTGCAAAATTGTGGGATTGACAGCAAATGTGACCTTCACACAGCTTGTTAAAAAATGTACTCGAGAAATTCAGAGGACAGTACCATTTTACTCAAGTGTGGATAAGATAACAATAAATCATGTTGTAATAATGCTGAAAGCCACATCATCAACTTGGACTCATAAAAGAGAAATTACTTCTCATAGATACCGCACTAATGTGCACAGGCAGCTACATGTGGCAAGTTTGCCCAACACCGTCTCCAGTTGGTGATGCTAGATAAGCATGCTTTGCTTACCTAAGATTCATCATTCTTCTGACGGATATCCAAGGACTTACCTAAGTCACAGAATTAATTTTCCCGAAAAACATACTTGTTCTGGTCCCAGAATGTTTCAGCGGGGCAGGGACAGCCTCCCTCTTTCTCTCCCTGCCTTTTTTTCCATCTGTGTTTGTCTTCCTTCCTCTTTGGAAGGTAACCTTTTTCCTTGGTAAGGACTTTCTTGGTAACAGCTCTTTCCCACCATCTAATTCATCAGAATTATTTATTTTTGAAGGGTATCCAGAATCCAGATTCTCGCCACCCGCCTATTGCGGCTCTAGTTCCAATCCGCACCAGCTCCTTCCTAAGGGGTGGCATTTACTCTCTGACTATT
The DNA here is from genome assembly GCF_045843805.1 of Urocitellus parryii. Lineage (NCBI taxonomy): Eukaryota > Metazoa > Chordata > Mammalia > Rodentia > Sciuridae > Urocitellus > Urocitellus parryii. Next base: position 18,199,261 of record NC_135540.1, on the reverse strand, counting down.
CTTCAGGCTGTTACCCTTGCTCCCCAGAGGTCGTGTTCTCTGTCCAGCCATCAAGGACATTTTAAAAACATAACCCACACCATAACATTCCTTTAGGTAAACGGCCCTCTGTCTGCCTATCTCAGAAGGCCATGCCTTATCACAATCCTCATGATGCTCTGCGACCTGCACTTCAGCTCCATGACCCCACCTCCTCCTCCCCTCTCCAGCCCCACTCAGGCTCCTTGCTCTCTCTTAGACAGGCCAAGCATCCTTCTGCATCGGGGTATCTTCAGTTGTTTTTGATGCCTACGTAGTCTTCCTCCAGATACCTTGATTTGTTTCTTTATTCAGGGATCGACTCAGTTTTAGTCTGATCAGGGAGTCCTTTGCTGGCCACCTTTGCTGGCTCTTCTCAGCATAGTTTTCTATATTTCTTCCTGCCTTTGTTTTCCTCATTTTACAAGCCACTCTCTTAATAACTATGAGTATTTGCTCACTTGTTTATTTTTCTGCTTTCATTAGAATGCAAACTCAGTGACAGTGTGGGATTTGCACTGTTTGATCAGCTCAGCATCCACAGCATTAAAAATAGTGTCCTATGCCTGATGGATGCTCAATGTATATTGGTCTAAGGAGCAGATATTGCAGAATTGCTGTTTTCTAGAAGCTGGAAAAGGCAGGGAACTAACTCTCTCCTAGAGCCTCTGAAGGAAGGCAGCCCTACCTACACCCTGATGTCAAGACTTCTGAACTCCAGAATATAAGATAAAACATCTGGGTTAAGACAGAACATTTGTGGCAATTGTTTTGGCAGCAATAAGAAAATAATGCATCTTCTGAGCTAAGATTGAGCCCCAGAATGCTTTTCAGCTCAGTCATTAGTACTGTTCACTAAATATTTCTGGTTTTCTTTGGGGACAAGTGGCAGAATTCTATGTTCCTGCCCATTGTGGAACTTTCTTAATTACTATGATGACTGATGAGTGCAAACAACATATGTAACTTCTACATAAAGCTTTATGAACCTTGGAAACTTTACCATAGTACCATATTCTGATTTTCGTTTCTCTTTTCTTCTTCTTTTTTTTTTAGGTGTGTATACACACACACACACACACACACACACACACACATTTATATATAAAACCTTGATAAAATGTGGTCTCCATGATCCTGGCTCCCTGAGAAAACAACACATTTTCTCAAAAAACAACAGTGAATATATAGTGTGAATGAGTAATAGACTCATATGTTAAAGCTTCTGAGAATCTGGGGTCGTTTTGTTAAAAAAGCAAAACCTAGCCCAGTGATTTGCTTTAACATTTTTTTTTTACTCTCTTAAAATTTATTGAAGGTCCCTAAATAGCTTTTATTTCTGGGGATTATGTAAATCAATATTTAAATGGTAGAAATCAAAATATTTCAAAATTTTATTAAAAATAAAAATAAACCCAGTTCATGTTCACATAAAATGTATTTTAGTAGAAATAACTGTATTTGCTGGGTGTGGTGGCACAGAACTTGGGAGGCTGAGGCAGGAGGATTGCAGATTTGAGGCCAACCTTAGCAACCAACTCAGACCCTGTCTCAAAATAAAAAAAAAATAAAAGGGTTAGGAATGCACATGTTCAATGGTAGAGTGCCCCTGCAAAAAAAATAAAAAATAATACAGAAAAGAAGAATTATATATTTTCTTCACATGAAAAAAGTTTCATGAGAAAAGATGTTTTATACATATTTGTAAATATCTTCAACACTTGACTTAATAGAAGGTAATAGTGTTTTTATATAACTGCTCCTGCAGTATTCAAACTGTTACCATTTTTTGATGTGGTTGAAGTATGATAAAAGATTCAGGCTCATGTAGTTATATGGTTTTATGGTTTAAGATTTGGAATGTCTCCTAAAAGCTCATGTTAATGATTTGGTTCCCCATGTTAGAGGTTAGGCATTTAGGAAATGGTTGAATCATGAGAGCTTAAACCTCTTTAGTGGATTAATCCATTTGATGGATTGATAATTTGAGTAGATAATTGGGAGTTGGGCCCTACTTGGAGGAAGTAAGTGAATAGGGGCATGGCATGAAGGGCTTATCTTGTCCTTGACCTCTCCTTTTTTCTCTTTACTTACTCCTCCATCCCTCTCCCCTTTCCTCTCCCTTTCTCTCCTCTTTCAAGGGTAAGTGGTGTTTAGTGAGAAGAGCAGATAGCACAACTTGTATCACCTTACACCACTGCTTTTCCTGCAGATGCCTGTTCCAGGAGGCATCTTCTGATTTAGCTTCTGACCCTGGCTTCTTAGAATTTAGGTGATTTGTTAATTTATGTAATTCCCTCTCCTTGATTGTGGGCAGGGCCTGGTGATCTGCTGATAATAAATAAAATGATATGATAATAAATAAAATGATATGATAAAAGGCTGGATTTTTGTCCTGCTGGGCTTCTCAATCTCCTCTCATGCTTGCTGGGAGATAAGACATCTGACAAGAAATGGAGAGAGAGAGATCTAGCCAGAAATCCTCAAGGGACTAATTCCATCCAACAACCAACATACCTATAAGCTTGGAAGAGGATCCCTCCCCAACTGGGCCTTGAGATGACTTGACCCCAGTTAACACCTTGAATATAGTCCTATAAGAACCTGAGCCAGTTAAGCAGCCCAGGACTTCCTGACCCTCACAAACTGGATGATAAATGTGTGTTGTTTTAAGCTACCAAATTTTAGAGTAATTTGTTACAGCAGCAATAAATAACTAATACAACCCTCCACTGCACGATGTAGAAGTGCTTCACATGCACTTTCAATTTCTGCCTCACACATTGACTATTAAAGTGTGTATACAAAGGGCAAGCTTAATAAAATTAATAATTTCCCCTGCTTCCTCAAAGACTCTTAAATGCAACTTGCATTTTGGCACATGATGATGAAGTTTCCAAAGTCTCCCATATTTTTGTTCTACTGCCTTGATTTTTTTTTTTTCTAAATCACCAACAATCTTACTCATTTCACTTGTAGCATCAGTGTAAATGTCAACATCGTGAAAGAGGACATATGTCAACACAATAAGAGAATAGAAAAAGAATGAAAAATATAAATAATGCAGTGAGAATTGCTTTGACGTCGTAGACCTTCTGGAAAGTATCCTGGGACCTGATGGACCCCAAAATCACACTTTTCAGAACTGCTGGTCTAGATTGTCCCAATGATTACCTTTAATAAATTTTTAATTTGCTAATCTTGTTCTAAGGAAAGACAATAAATAATTCTCTTCATTTAAAAAAAGAGAACTGTATTTTATGAAGTTTTGAGATTCTTCCTTCAGGGTACATGCACATGAGTGCCTAGCAGTTCATGACTGCTGAGAGGAGGCTTCACTTCAGTGCTTGGTGCACACCAGTCCAAGTCCCTGCATATCAAGAAAACAGTTTGATGCTGTTTACTTGCTGCTATCTGCATCTGATTTCCTAATTATCAAGAAAGACATTGAAAGTATATTTTTGGTGTGTGTGCATGAATTGATTTTTGTTTTTGTATGAATTCTATAAAAAAGATACTGGTACATGTTTGAATAAGATTCATACATATTTCCAAGTACATATTTTGTAGTATCTTATTAACATTAGTGCTAAAATTCATGATAATACTGTTGTGATAGGGGATTTAGAGAATAAGTATTATAAAGATAACTTATAATCTTTCCACCTAGACAAAACCATAGATAGTAGTTTTGTGTATTTTCTTTTTCATGCACTTGATATTTGTTTAAGGGATATTTTAATTTTTCTTAAAAAAATTTAAAGACCAATTTCAACACTATAACTTGTTTTAATTCTTCTGGTTGTGATTGTAGACAATTTAAACATGTGACTAGATTTTATTGCAAAGAAGCATGATTTCCCAGCACAAAGGCAGTGGTATTCAATTGTCCAAAATATTGGGAAATTTCAAACTTTTTCAGTGTAGGTTAATTTAGTCTAAATTGTCAGGTATGTTACACAAAGTTATAAAAAAAGACATTTTATTGATTTTTTATATGCTATACTATATATTTTACAGATTTTTAAGTTCACATGTACTCATGCCTGTGATATAATTACAAAGGTAAAGGGAAATACACTAAGAAACACATCAGAATTATCCTGGGTTTACAAATAGCAAAAGCGACAGGTTTCAAGTCCCTAAAGATTGATCTTGCTTTATTAAACATGAGTCCACAGATGTTACAAAGCAGTCATTACTAATTTAAAATCCAGGTGGTATCCTCATGTGTGTCTTGCTCCAGAGCACGCTGTGGTTGATTGACTCATCTCAGGTGCCTATACAATTGATCCTGGTAGCCACAGCTGAGTTGAATCTTTGCAACTGGAAGTGATACTTATTATGGGGTCAGGTCTCTGGTAGGTTATTGTAAGGACCTTCCTCATTTTTTCCACCTCAATTTTCATCACAGAATCAATAAAATTGATAAACACACGTGAGAAATCTAAAACTACCCAAATATTTTCTGTGGCTACTGCTCTATTCTTCTTGCACACTTATACCTACTGAATACAAGATGAAATTTATTTTTTAAATAAAGGTGCTTCTAAATAGCACAGATGCAGCATGTTCTTTGCAGAATGTGGTCTTCCAGGTGCTGGAGGTGGTCAATAGCTACACATATATTGATAACTGTTTTATATTTAATAACCAGGGACTCCTGTTATTAAAAGCTGGTGCACATATTGATGTCTGTTTCATATTTAAAGACCAGGAATTCCTACTTTCAAAACCTGAGTTCTAGGCTATTCCCACCCTCATTCATTATTGAAAAGCTCTGTAAGTGTGCATGGTACTTAATGTCAGATGACATTGTACCAGGCAAATTGCCTTCCCCGAGGAGCCTGCAAGCTGAGAGCAGGAGGACAGTGCAGGAGGGAGGTCTTGGGAAGAGCATAGGCTGATTAGAGGTTTTGAACTTGGTGTTGCTTTGCTAGGTGGGTGGATTTCAAGGACAATTTGAAAACTCAGAAATGATTCTGACATTGGGAAGCTGTTTGGTAAAATAAAACCAAAACTGAAAGCAAGTAAACACATCAGAAAAGAAGAATTCTGGCTCACTTTGTATGATAAGCCTACACCTACAGCTCTGGTATTTCTTTCTGTGTCATGTTCACCTGGCTTCATGGCATCAGCTCCTACTCATCATGGTTCAGACTAGAGGTCCCCACCTTGAGCATGCTGCAGAATTGCTTGGGAAGCTAAACTACAGATTGCGAGTCCACACAGGGAAGTATCTGGCAGGTCTGGGGTCCTGAATTTGCATTTCTAATAAGTGCTACAGAATGGCTGCTGTTTCTCCTTCTGGATCCCCACTCTCAGAACCTCTGTTGTGAACCAGTGTCTTCTATTTCTCTGTGTCAGCCTGTCCTCTGAAACCCAAACTGAAGTCATCTCTGAGTTATATTCAGGCAATGACCCAATTCAAACTTTCTTTTTCTAGGAATTCTTTCAGATTTATCTTTCTTTTCAAACTTACAGCTACTAACCTAATCTTACTACTAAGTAACCTAATACTTACTACTATGAAATAGCAACCATAGAAATACAATTAAAAGTACTAACTGTTTTGAACACCTACTACATATAAGGTAGTATGGTAACTACTTTTAAGTGTATTATTAAGTAATATTATTAAGTATGTTATACTGTCCTCATTTATAGGTGAGGAAATTCATTTGTTGCAAGAATAATTCACCTGAAGTGAGTATTGCAGAAGGTATATAAATAAAGGTCTGCCTGATACTAGAACCCATGTTTTTATGCTAAGTCCATCCTGTATTCAGACCCCACCTGTAGGCCACTTCTTTCATGAAGTTCCTCTTAGCTATGAAATGGAGACCTCTCTTCCTTGTCTCAACCCCTAATGACCGCTATATTTCACAGAATTGTTTATGATGAGGGGGCACTGGAAATTAGTACAGATGGTATAGATTAATCAAGAAACACAACTGGGGCAATTAGGTACCTTATGACACATGTACAAATAAATAGCAGATGGGAGAAAATCCTCAATGTGAAAAATAAAACCTTGGAAATGTTAGAAGAAAACATTAAGAAACTACTCACCACAAAAATTGAAAAGTGAGACATTGCATATGTCAATGAAGTTGACTTAGTCATTTGACAATGCATGTGTATGTCAAACAAATTTTTGTATATGATAAATGTACACAATTTTATTTTTCAATTAAAAAATCAATTTCCACCCCTTGAGCTGAGCTGGGCTCACATCCCAAATTGGTACATTATGGTACAATAGGGACAGGGTAGGATGGTACAGTGGATATTGAAACACAGCCACAGGATCATCTACCAACCACTATCATCTGCTGCCACATCTTATGTTTATTATCTCACTCAATTCTCATTAATGTCCCAGGAAATAGGTTTCTTGTGAAAGCACCTTTTCTAATATATGATTGTTATCTCCCATGGTTTACATGGCATCCTTTTAACTAATATCTTCTGAACTTTAGCATTTTATTCTCTGTCTTAATTTACAATATTCCTGGAATTTAGGGATTATAACTAAGGAACGAAAAAAAAAAAAAAAAAAACAAGGACTGGGGATGTAGCTCAGTGGGAGAGCATTTGCCTAACTTTGATCCTTAGTACTACAAATCAAAAGTAAATAAATAAATAATAAAGACATCAGAAGTACAAACTTTACAAAATTGATAAACACCAAAGCTTGTAGAAACACAAGAAAATATAAAAACATGAAGAGCAAACCATAAATCGGGAGCAATAACACCAATGAAGGATTAGTTTATAAAATATATAGTCCAACTCTGTAACATCTTTTCAACTCACTAAAGAGTAAAATAAGATGTCTGAAACAGTTATGAAAATATGTTCAGATTTCAAATGTAAGGGAAAATAGTATTGTATGTCGGCACAATGTTAAGGATGAATGTTAAGAGTCAGTAGAGAGCAAAAACATATTCTTTGTTTAAGTCACTAATGTTATCTCTTTCTCTTAATCTTTTATCTCAACAAATAGAGCATCTCTATGGAATTAGCATTATTTTAGGTAATACAGAAAAAATTTAATAGACTTTCAAGATTCCAATAAAAAGTTAAAATGTTTTCTGGTTGTCATGGCACAAACCAGTAATCCCAGCTACTCAGATGCTTAGGAAGATGATGAGCTTAATGCAAGCCCGTGCAACAGAGCAAAACCCCATCTAAAAAAAAAAAAAAAAAGAAAAGAAAAAAAGAAAGAAAGAAAAACAAACAAACTAAAAATGCCTAAAGAGATGCATGTAATTTTAAAAAATGCAATAGTAGTTATAAAGACACAACAAGAATACAATATTTTCATAGAGTCACTTAGGATAACAATAACACAGTGTACAAGATAAACCAAATTATCCTAGCTCTGATTATGTAGATATGTTACACCCTCTCTAATTTAAATCTCACAGCTATTAAAAAAATAGTAAAACTTGAGCATTGTTTTATATGTGTGGACATTGAGTCTAGCAGGGAGAAGCAACTTACTCAAAGCACAGAGCCCAGCAGTGGCCAGCAGGGCTCTAATCCACTGTTACTATATTGGAATTGTGGAAGGAATAGTACTTTTGTTAATTCACCTATTGGACTTTTAGAGTTATTTTTTAATAAAAACAAAATTATATTTGTGTTATCTATTTATGCATAGAATATAATTTCTCAATTAAAATAAATAAAATATATATTATAGATAAATATCTCAACAAACAGAATGTTAAATAGACCTACTTGAATCATAATAATGCAAAAATACTTTTATAAATTTAAAATAAATCCTATAAATTATTTTTTGATACAAATATGTAAATCAAAAGTATGAAACTGTGGACAAGAAGAATATATCTATTTCAAAATATTGGCAACATCTGGGGAAAGAGAGAGGAAAATAAGGGGGTCAGGTATACTTAACTGTATAAGGACTATTTCATTATTCTTTAGATTAAAAACCTGAACCAAATATGGCAAAATGGTAATGTCTGTTAATGTGGCAAGTAATTGAGTTAATTTTTTTCTCTTCTATTTTATGCATTTTGAAATTTCTCATGATTAGAGAAAATTTGGACAAATGCTTCCATGGTCATAGGATTTCTAAACATTCTAGGTTAATCAAAAGTACAACCATTTTCTTTGCTGAAAAACTTTATACTCATTAATATGCTAATGGAAAGTGTGAATTGCCAAGAGGGTAATGTCTTATGAAATATTTCCCAAACTTATTTGACCATGGAAACCTTTTATTTTTTTCACGAAACATCTATTAACAACTCGTGGATATTTTGGGAAATGCTGTTATACATCAAAGCACTTAATTTTCCTAATTGTTTTATGTAATTTAACTTAATTTCCCTGATTATCTTTTCTATCTCCTTGATGTCAGGACCTCAGTCTTATTTCTTTTAGCTAGTAACACTTTGATGGTTTGTTTGATTTTTCTTAGAAATTATTGTGTAGTTCATTAGACTAAATGTAGATTTAGGGCAGAAGGGTAGTAGTAAAAGGAGTCCTTTTACAGATTTAAATGGGACTAAAAAACAAATCCAAAGAACACAAAGATCAACATAAGGATAACAATGTTGTTTCACCAAATGGAATATATTTGTACCAAAACGTTGCCAGAGCCAACTGCTTGGGACTTCTTTTCCTTATTTATGTGTTCATTTTATTCAACAAGTGTCATAAAAATTGATGAAAAATGATACCTTCATAATATCTAGAAACTGGATAGTCCAATGCATAAGGTTTCTCAAAATTAAATCATCTGTGATTTCTCAGAGCAAAATAGCTCAATCCTTTTGAAGTAACATTAAACATAAATTCAATTCACAGTTTTATTTAAATAATCCATTCATTTAAGGATTTGTGACTACCAAACATATCTTAAATTCCTTGATTAGTAAGGGTATAATTTTGATATAAAAATAAATAAAATAAATAGAATTGATGAAGGAAAAATTTGTTGATTTGATACTATATTTTGTATCAAAATTTGTTGATTTGATACTATATATCAGCCAACTTAATTTTATAAGTAAATGTCCCTTATTCCTACTCTTTCAATAATTTATAAATATATTCAATGTAGGTATTAAGTGAAATAAATATCAAATAAAATTTTTAAATGATATGTAAAGATCTAGTATCTAGAATGAATGAATCACCACTTGTTCATTTGAGTGTTTCAGAAAACTAGTTTTGATTTTCATTCTAAAATTTTCATTCTTTTTAAAATTTTTTAAAATTTGTTTTAGTTATACATGATAATAGAATGCATTTATGCACGTTGATATACATAGATAGAATATAATTTCTCATTTTTCTAAGTGTACATGTTGCAGAATCATATTGGTCATGTAGATAGATATATAAATAATGTCTGTTTCATTCTACTATCTTTCCTATCCCCACATCCCCTCCTCTCCCCTCCCTTCACTTCCCTCTACTTAATCTAAGGTAACACTATTCTTTTCTAGTGCCTCCTACCTTATTGTGAATTAGCATCTGCATATTAGAGAAAACATTTGGCCTTTGGTTTTTTGAGATTGGCTTATTTTGCTTAGCATGATACTCTCCAACTCCATCCATTTACTGGCAAATACCATAATTTCACTCTTCTTTAAAGCTGAGTAATATTCCATTGAATATATATATACACCACATTTTCTTTATCCATTCATCTATTGAAGGACATCTAGGTTAGTTTCATAGTTTAGCTATTGTGAATTGAGCTGCTATAGACATTGGCATGGCTGTGTCCCTGTAGTATGCTTTTTTTTAAGTCCTTTGGGTATGAACCAGAGATTGGGATACCTGGGTCAAATGGTGGTTTCATTCCCAGTTTTCTGGGAAATCTCCATGCTGCTTTCTATAGTGGTTGCACCAATTTGCAGTCCTACTAGCAATGTTGAAATCATTATTCTTATACCATTTTTATTTGGAAAAATTTTGCTATTATTTATTTAAGAATAAAACATTTTAATCTTATTTCTAAAATTTTTGTTATAATTCTTACTCTGAAAAAATTGTTTAGTAGACATGTACAAAAGAAAACTTCTGTGCTTTGGGGAAGCATAATTTGCTCATTTAAAATCTCATTTGAAGTATAATTCAATATCTTCAACATTGTTTAGGTTAATTTAGAGTCCTGATTCCCTAGAAGGGATTCACAGCAACACTAAGAAAGTAATTTGTGTTTTCAGCCTATTATCGTACTGGAATATAACACTGAAAACAATTTTAAGAGGGTTTAATAAAGAAATTCTACAAGGACCCAACAGTTTTCAGAGATGAGATTTTTTTTTTTACCCCTTTGGTATTTTAGCCTTGGAAATAGAGTGATACCAACAGTAAATATTTACTTCTCTAATTTTATCATATCTTAATATTGATCTGAAATGTTAGTAATAAATTGACATTTATGTAAGATAGAAAGTATCAAAATGGATGCTGTATCTGCTTTGGGTTCCTCTGATGTTTGTACTTGAGCTCTCTTTTAAAATGCCATCATGACGCATGGTGAAGTGGCACTTACTGATAGTTTAATTGTTTTGCACCTGAAGAAACTACTATTTGATTTAAATGCATTGCTAGACTAGAGCAGCGTTTCAGGCAGGTGTCCTGTTCACCATCTAACTCACTGGTTTCACTACAGTTGAGATAAGATGACTCAGTTCCTCCAGTTAACAGGAGTCAATGGCAGGATAGTAATTCACTGCTTGTTAACTACCTGGGCAGTAAAGTGAAAGTGATATCACCAAAGTGATATCACCAATATTCCATTCTAGCTCCTAAAAGAAAATAGAATAATCTCTTGTGGTACAAATAAATTAGAGCATACACAATAATGAGTGATGTTAATGTGCTAAGTGTGTGATATTTTGTTTTATAAACATTTTCTTGGATGAGGACATTTTCCAGATGCACCTTTATTATATGTACAGGTGCAACTCTGGACACCTCTACTTTACAGCTTTTTTTTTTTAAGTGCTATTCTCAAAGTGTACTTGTTCTAGACATTTTTGCTGTGCTACTATATGGAAGCCTTGCTTGAAAAATATGGTGTGTATCAATACACAACATACACCTTGTACAGGTGGGGAGAGCAGCATGACGAATGTTTTAGGTATCTGGTCCTACATAGCAGATTACCCTCAAGCTTTGTGGCTTTTAAAAACAAACATGATATCTCACATAATCCCTGTGGATCTAGAATTTAGGAGGAAGGTACTGGGTGATTTGTGCTTGGGCATTCTTGCCAGATTACAGTGGACAGAGCTGGTATCAGCTGAGAGTTTGGCTGGGTAAGGACAGTCTCCTACCTAGAGATGGCTTAATCCCATGATGGTAGTGGGTGCTGGCTTTCAGGAGAAGCCCTGATTGCCTCAACCCATGAGTTATTGTATCAAGCTACTTAAATGTTGTTTACATATTGCAACTGCTTTCTCCTGGAAATAGTAAACTGAGAGAACAAGATAGATGCCCAGTGAGTTATGAACAACCTTGGAAGTTACAAACTATCATTTAGGCAATATTGTACACAGGTTGGCACTGATACTGTAGAAGAGTGTGCGAATAACAGTGGGTACAGTCCTTGGAGGAGACTGCCTCAGAGTCATAGTTTTGCCCTTAGTGGTAGAGAGAGAAAGAAATTGCATATGTAACTTGAAAAAAAGCATTGTATCTGGATTTTGCTTCTAAACAATGAGAATCTAAATCACTAAAAATAATTTATGAATTATTTATGCTAGGTGAAGTATCACAAGCTTTTTGTACCATTTATATACATATAAATCACTTTTTTATGCTAATGACTTTGTGACTAGGTCATGCAGATAAAGTTGTCATTTGTTAGTGGGAGAGCTCCAGTGTCACACATCAAGATGGTGGCAGTAAGAGGAATGAGACCCAGGGTTCCTGACTTTCAACCTTTGGTCATTGCTTCCTGCCAGTCCAGGAATGTCCCAAGAGATTCTCAGATGCTAATTGCTTAAGTAAGTCAGGATCTTCTGCATTTATTTCCAACCATTGTTCTATGAAGTTGTACCTAAGGTGATGTTCACTTGTTGTGTCTATTCCACTGGTACTTACACATGCTGTGACGATTCCTGTTGATGAAACAATGAGGTTCATAAGACAAAAGGTGAGTAGTTTATTGCCATCCATATTTAACTTTGCAAATGTCTGTATGTAGTAAAGGAAATGCCGAACCAGCTGAATCTGTAGCTGTGGAGCTAGGCGACAACATGGAAACCAGGAATGGAAGAGAGAAGAGGTGTCATCACTGTTAAGTGGATGAGGGTTAGGAAGGGATGATTCACTGTGTTTTTTAAAAATAGAACTCAGAATTGTTCTTATATTCCTTTTAGTGGGAAAGCCTCATTGTCATAACTGGGTGGGCTGCTACAGGAAAATGCCAAAAACACCTCAAACAGTTGAAGTGTTTTGAAGAAGAAATGCTACAGTCAGTTAAGACCCTCACTCTCTTTAAGAACAAGACATATTCCCACATGTGCATTGTTTGTGATGAATGACTAGATTGAAGGATGAAGGGTAAGAGAAAGATGCACCTGGTGTTTCTCTGCACCATGAGATTACATTTCCTGGATGTACTTTACCACCTTGTTCCAGGAAGTCAACTGTCTAGATTGTCAGTTGCATAACATCAGATATTTTTGTTTTTAATTAAGGTTGAACGTCTGATTTATGACATCTGAGCCAGGGCTTTGGTAAGGTCATTCACTTAGCAGCCAGCACCCAGCATGAGTAATTCTGTCAGTGCCCTGTTGCTTCACACTCATGGTGCTTTAATAGACCAAATGACACTTATTAGAATCAAAATATTATTCTATTTGTCGATCTGAGTTTCTGGCCTCTTACAAAATTCTGGAAAATTGGAAAACAGTTTTCACCTAGGCTTGTCATGTGGGTAATGGAGCTCTATTGGACAGCTGTAGAACTTATTTCCTGGGCTGGTGTGCTGAGAGTGGAAGGTGAGGATAGTGAGCATGATCCTGCAATTTTTATCTGAGATACTGAAATATTTTTTTCAGTATCATATGTAAACCAGATTAAGAAATAAATGCACTGCTCATATTCTTCAAAGAGCAACCTGAGAAAAGTTTGATAAAAAGCTTTACAAAGATGTGGTCAGAGTTTAGGGAGAATAAGTGATATGGTATAATGCCCCAGTGAATGTAATGGTGGAGAGTTATTTTTAGAAGCAGAGGAAGTAGGAGATGCAGAATCCAGAGTGCACTGTATCATTTGACAGGTGATACAGCTTTCAACAGAGGGGTGCAGCCAACTAGTAATGACCTGATGGGGAAGAATGGGGAAAATAAATACCCTGACTTCACTCTTCACGTTACCTCTAATCTCCAGGTAGCCCAAATACCACTGGAAACTCATTGATGCTGTTGACACAGGTGCCAGAGTACACAGCAAGGTAGATACGTTTGGGATGTGGAAACAGAGGGCCCCAAAGAGGCTGCCCAGCACCCATAGTGGAATTTATGTCAAAATAAATCCTATTTTTCTTTATTTTACTGAAACTAAAAACTGAAATAGTGATCTCTGCAGCTAGATTCCTGGGCTTGAATCCTAGCTCTAATTGACTTTGGGTAGGTGACTTACTCTGTTTGGACCACCTTTGTGAAAGAAGAATCATGGGTATATCCTCAGGATGGAGGTGGGGAATAAATGACAAGTGTTTGGAGACCTGAAGAGATGTCTAGCACACTGGAAGCATTTTAAATCTTGACTCTCATTTAGTGAAGTCCATACAGTACTGTTTGGTTTGATGCTGTTTAGGACAAACAATATACTTTGAATTAAATTGATTTCCTGTGGTTAGTGATTATTTTTCAGTATCTCTTTGGCATTTGACTATAACCTAGAATTAAATCATATTACATCATTAGGATTCTCACTTCCAACAAAAGAAGGCAGGCAACACTTTCCTGAATATCCTCTTAACAACCAAGAAATCTTGTGAATTTCTTTTCTGCAAAAGATGACAGACGGGGTTGACCCTGTGTGAATTACATTTGTGATGCGAAAGTTTAGTTTGCTGTTTCTGCTTACTTCATTGGATGAGTTTATTTAGAAAGAACACATTTAAATGTGCTTATTGCACAGAATGTTAGAAACAAAAAATGAATCTTTGATTTGGAACAATGCCTATGGCTGAGATATATTATCTAATTAAGCAATTTCCCAATGAAACAAGCATTAAAATTTTCACAGGAACAAAGAAACATCCATAATAATGTTTTAAACTAGCATTGGTAAATCGTAGTACAGTTTAAAAGGGTATTCACATTTATTGGCTCAGTGGTTTTCAAACTTAGGTTTTACACCATGGCACATCACACACACACACACACACACACACACACACACACACACACACGTGAATGTGAGCTTTTCTGACTCCAGCCCACCTAATCAGGCCCCTTTTCCCTTGCTCTGAGCTGACTCCAATGAAGAACTGCTGGTTTCTTATTTGAACGCTTCTTTGGTTTCTTTCTAGATTCTCTCATTTCCTTGGATGTAGGGCCTCATCACTCGGCTGTCATTTGGAGTTGTATTTTAAGACAGAATGCTGGGCTTCAAGATAGTGTTCCATGAAAACATTTATATAATGTAGAAGAAGTCACCTAAGGCTTTGAGAATACAACCCTGAGGAGAATCAAAGGAAGATGTGCAGCATGCCTTTTCCATGCCCCAAGAGGGGCATGTGTTTGAAAACTGATGTGAAAACTCTATGGCCAAGAGTTAGCACAGCTTAGGATTTCAAATTCCCTAAATTTCATATTAAATAATTCACCCAAATAAAATTTGTGGATAGCTCTCCCTAGATGACCACAAATAGGTAAGAATTTCAGCATTATAGCATAATTAAATTATATCTCATTTTTACTATGACTGAGCTCTTTATAAATATGATATTTAAAATTATCTCAAACTGGGGTATGTGTGTGCATACTGTTTCTTTCTCTCTGTCTTTATTGAAGGCTTGCTGTGTGTAAGGCTTTCAGTTAAACTCTGTACATTATCTCTTTTAAAACTCACAATATTTTTATTGTGTCAAGAAAATTAAATCTGGCCTAAGACTTTGCCCTACCAACCACCCATAGCCCCTGGACAGGTCAAGAATCATCAAAAATATATGGTAAAAATCTATGGCAAAAATAAAATACAACACAGATTTTTAATCTGATTATGTGATAGCTTCTAACACTGTCTTTGGTTGGAGGTTCAGGAAGGACTTTGGTGATATCAGTTCTCATTGTGATTGGTGAGTGATGTAACAAAGGCAGTGGCCTCTACATGGCTTCGAAGGCAGGATAAATTAAGATTGGGATGTGCTTTAGGGGAATGAGCCAAGGACTGGAGACAAAGGACATTTTGAAGGCTTGCTCACTCTTTGCCTGTTCCTTCATGAAGATGTCTCTTGCAGGTAATTAAAAATGGCTTGGAAGGTAGCATTAATCTACTCTTCTCACATTTACACATATCAAGAATCTCAAATCTTCAAATGATTTCCTAATTATTTTCACGTGATTGAGTCCTGCTTATCATTCAGATCTTAGATCAAGAACTATCTACTTTCCTTGTATCATCTTCCCAAATACGTGCCCTCCCCAACCAGTCCTCTCTCAAAAGGTCAGAATCCCATGACACTTTTCCTCTCTTCAAAATAAGAATCATTATCTGAGACTATCTCCTTGTTTTTATTTTATTGTCTTTGTCTTCTCACTAGATTGTAAACTCCAATAGAACAGGGATTTCATAGCTATGTAGTTAATATTCATGACTCCCCCCAAAATTTATATTTGGAAATAATAACCCCACTGTAATGGTTTTAGGAATGTAGGGGGGAATCTTTGAAGGTGACAAGATCACAAGAGTGGAGGCCTGGTGAATGGGATTGGTGCTCCAATTGAGGCTCCAGAGGGCTATCATATCCCTCATTTACCATGTGAAGATACAGAGAGCAAGGTGGCCATCTGTGAACTAGGAAACAAGCCCTGACCAGAGACCACATGTGCTGGTGTCTTGACTTTGGACTTCTTAATCTCCCAAATCCCTGAGAAATAAATTTCTATTGTTTGTAAGCTGCACAATTGATGATGATGATGATGATGATGATGATGATGATGATGATAGTCAAAGCTAGACTGACACATTGTTCTTTCTGTGTCCTAGGAATCAGGAATAATATTTGGTACATAGAAGTAGAATGTACATATTTGCTCATTCATATGCTGAAGCTTTTGAAGTTCCCTGTCATGGTAGAACTTTCAGCACATTCTATTTCAAAGGAAATTTTTATAAAGTTCTTAAGGAAGGAGGAAATCAGGGTGAGGGAGGAGGGAAGAGAAAGGGGAAGGAAATTGACCAAATTATGTTATGTGCATGTATGAATATGACACTCTGAATCCCACTATTATGAATAATTGTAATGTACCAATAAAAATAATTTAAAATTTTTGACTTTCTGTTTAAAAAGTCAAATTATTCGAGTTCCTGTGATATCCTGTGAATAATTGTCAATGGAGATTAATGGCTCTTACAGCACATTATGGTTAGGTTTTCAAGATAATTTAGTAATAATTAAATATTATGGGTCCAGAATTTTTTTAAAGTTCTTAATAACATTTTAAGTTTCTTAATATATACTGTGAAGAAAAAATTAAAAACTGTATACAGGATTTTAAATACAGTGTGATGTGTAAAAATTTGATAGAGGTAAGCATGTAAACATGTCAAAAAATGGTTGTCATGGTAAATGGGTTATGAGTAATTGTCTCATACTTTATAGGATGATTTATACAAATTTTATAAGAAAAATGTAAAATAACCAAATCCAAAGCATTTTCAAGATAGATTAACAATTTTCCAATGCCATAATTTTTGCTTTTGGACACTCTTTTGAATTACACATTAGATAATCAGCTGGCAGTTGTGATAATCAGCCAAGTAAAAGAGCAAAAAAGGAACAAAAATTTGGGGGTGGAGGTGGAGATATGATAATTGTCAATTTTGTTTTTGTATAAACCTTCACAAGCTCAAGGAGTAATGTTTATAAGAGCACTCTTTTCATGATTTTTCAGAAAATGAAGTATAGAAAAACATCCAAGACAATCTGAAAATATTGTATAAATAAATGGCAATTCATTCAGAACTTGATATTACTGATGTTCTAATGATATCTTGGGCTTATGATAAACGTGTAGATTGGTTCATAATCTTTGCCTAATTTATAAATCAGCCAGCTGGGCTAAGAGTCAAGAGGGGTGATAATGGAGTCTTTTCCTTTACTGCTATATCCTCAGGGACTGGCAAGGTGCTCTGTACCTAAATATTTTTAATGAATTTTACAATCTGGTCATAGTATTTTCTTTCAGGATAGGGGGAAAAATTATTTTCCTGCTATGTCATGACAGGTCCTGCTTTTGAGGAAATAAAATTGAAAAGTCAGTATCTACTTCTTTTACCTACAGTCACTTGACTGATTAGCAATGTTTATATTTGTATTTAATAATCTTTTACATTGTTATAGCAAATCAAATTGCCTCATCTTAGAAACACCTGTAGAAAAGATCTCTAAATTCAGTTGTAACACTGTAAAAGTACGTAAATATTTAAAATGTGTTTCAGTAGTAGCATTAAACCTCATTTTCAATGTTATAGTTAGGGGTGAAAATTTTTCCTCTTATTCTGGCCATCAATTATGAAAATATATGCAAATGTCCCTTTTAACACTATTGTGTCTTGGCCACTCTTGTAAAATCTTCTACCTCTCACTTGATTATTAGAACAAAACTAATGTTTGGGTCCCAGTCTGGCTTTTCTGATTTGGGAACAGTCTGAATACTGTAGTGCTTAAAAGCTCCACAGGTTCTGGGTAGGTTTTAATGTCCCAAGGGGGTTGAGAACCACTGATTTAAATGTGAATACCCAATCTACTTAGACTGTAGCATTATTTTCCAAATAATCGAATCGACTGACTTAGTTTAGTTCAGGATTTGTAACTGGTCCTGACTGACATATAGCAAAGGTCTTTCCAAACCCTGTATATAGAGGATTTCTAGATGATGAAAAATTTCCCTTTTAGATGGAGTATCAACCAGACCATTTGCCTTCATTTCATGGTTATTGTAAAGGGTAATTCTGTGGCTTTGCCACTCTTTATAATTCTCTCTTTTGTTAAAAAAAAAAAAAATCTTAGCATTATGCCCTGATTTGTACCTCACTGAAGTTATATCTAATATCTCCCTTTTTGAAAGTACATTAGGGAGGACTGGCACTTTGGAGATTTTATTCTTTTACTTGAAATTTTAGGATAAAAATTGAAAAATGAGCATATACGAAAGTTAAAGCAGGATCAGCATATTGAACTAACCAAAATGCACCCTGTGGAACTCATAAAAAGGAAAAGAAATTTGAAGATCTGAATACAACTCTTGCTTCACAGAGGAATAGAAAATGAAGTAAGATATTCTGTATTTTCCAAGATTTCTGAAACCCAAATCACATTCAATTTGAAACTGACAAGTCAATCTGAAGAAAATATTAGTTTAGAAAATTTGGAGGAGAGAGATCCATTGTTTTTTATCTTTAAGTTTCTTTTAGTCTGGTGGGGTTTAAATGCATTCTTTACATATTTATTTAATAATGAGTTATTGAGTGGAGACTAAAGGGATCTCACTCTTGCTTCACATATACTAATTTATTTTTAAATCCAAACTACTGAGCTTGAGGAAACTCAGGTATGAGTATATTACTAAAGAAGACATAAGAGAAATATAAATCACTGAAGCTCTAAATGTGGAACAAATAAAATAAGGAATGGTATTTATTGTCTGTTACTCACTGTGTAGTTGATGAAAATACAATAGAGCCCTATGTTACAAGCTAAGCCAAATCATTTGCATCTGAGCTATATACAATTACTTTAAACTAGCTTGTCCTGCTTTTTCAAGCTGCAAGCAAGATGGAGGAGGAAAAATGCTTCTTTCTTTTATTGGGTTTTTGACAAATAATATCAGATCAATGTACCACAAGTGAATTAAATCTGTTTATATTTTATTATCATCACAATAACTGTGTTTTGTGTAAATGAAAAGAAAATCAAGCAACCTGCTGTGGTAACTTGCCAGGTATAGAGATAGCTTCTGCAAATTTAGAAATTTGTCAAGAAATTTATCAGCTCACTGAAAAGCCATTGCTTTGTCAATAGAGATATTTATAGGTGGTGTCATCCTGTGTTGGATTGATCATAGTTCTTATTGATTAAATACTTTGACTAAGATGAACCTCTAAAGCAGATAATGGAAGAATGGTCATTCATTAGTCTCTCCAGATTAATTAAGCATCTAATTAAACTCTTACTAGGAAATACCTTCATGTGTATTATGATTTTAAAATGACTCAGTGTACCACAAAGTGGATTATCTTCAAACATAAATTGTCATAAAAATAAATGCCTTAGAAGAGTTATCTTGATCTTAAAATATTAAATGACCAACTTAATTATGTCATTTATTCTTTTATCAATTTGTAGATTCCCTATTTTCTTATTTTAATTTAATTTTTAAAATTTGTTCTTTTGAGATATACATGAGAGTAATGTGTATTTTGACCTATTAAACATTCATGGAGTATACTTTTTAAAATTAGGATCCCATTCTTTCAGTTGTAAGTTATGTGGAGTTTCACTGGTTGTGTATTCATATATGAACATAGGAAGGTTATGTCTGATTCATTCTACTATCTTTCGTATTCCCATCCTTCTTCCCTTTCCTTCATTCCCCTGTGTCTAATCCAGTGAACTTCTATTCCATCCTCCATTGTGTGTCAGCATCCCCATAACAGTGAGAACATTCAGTCTTTGGTTTGGGGGGATTGGCTTATTTCGCTTAGCATGATGTTCTCCAGTTTCATCCATTTACAGGCAAATGCCATAATTTCATTCTTCTTTATTGCTGAGTAAACTATATTTAGTGTTAACATAATAACTTTATATTCTGTAAGTTTCATTGGTTCTGCTCATGTTTCTCAAAGGTGTTCTTCTACAGAGCTATTTATAGTTATTTTTTAGCAGCCTGCTTTTCTGTTTTAGGAGCTATATCCTATTCTGATATGAGCACAACCTGATTTTCCTTACCAGGCTAGGACCAAGATGAGTGCTTTTAGGATCCTAGGTATTTAAAACAGTTTTCTCCATTTAGTTAGTCAATTGCTCTTTATGGTGAGGGGCTGCCCTGTGCCTAGGAAAATGTTCACTAGTGCCACTCCTAGCCTCACCCCCACTAGATGCCAACAGCAAACTTGCCCACTCTTCTCCCACTTGTGACAACCATGGGAGCAAATTGGCCTTGGTAAGAACTAATGCTTTATAATATCATGAAATGCTATTGAGTGTGTGTGTGTGTGTGTGTGTGTGTGTGTATTTTATAATCACTATTTTTATCATTATGCCAAGGATAAAATGCTGTGAAGTATTGTCAAAAAAGAAGTGTAAATAACAGGCAAGGAAGAATTCAATCAGGAATATTGCAATAGAAGAAAGATTGAATGCAATTCTGCCTAAAGCGAAAGCAGAGGAGTGATAAACATGGGGATGAACTAGTGGAAATGTGCTAGAGATCTCAGGATCAAGGTTAATCATGTGATTAGGCCATCTGTGTTCACTCACTTGTGTGAATGGAATTTAGGCTCCTCCCCTCTCATGGAAACTAGGAGACTGGCTCTGTCTTTCTAGATGACTACATGTCAAAGGGAAGGCCCACAGGTCCTTAGAAAGACATTTCTGGGCAGTAAAACTGACTAAAGGCTGGGAAGAGATTCACAGCTCAAAGTGTATCTAAAGAATCTGCAATAATGAGTTTTCTAGAGTAAATGCCTTAGGGAAGTCTAGCATATGGTCAGAAAGAAATCTGCCTCTAGCTTAGTCAAAGTGTGAAGTTAAGACTAACTTGGTTAAGTAATGCTTGTTTGCTGAGGGTGAAACTGGAATGCACTATTATTAAATCAGTGGGTAGATAGGGATTTGTGCAAACTCCACACACTCAGCAAAGAAGGTCTGTGCCAGGGCCTGCTTTAATGCCCACAATTGTGCCCACTTTGGTTGCTGTATCTTTGTCTTACACAGCTGCCAGCGCACATCCGGGTAACACCAACTCTGAATTTAAGCTGCTGATACTCTCAGTCAAGGTTGATCACATATTTTTCAAGCATAGTTCTGTTTCATACCATTGTAAGCTGTTTCAAGGAATAGGGCAGGTGCAGTGTCCTCTCTGCTGTTCATTCCCAAGGCCTGACACATAATAGGAGCTTAATAGTTATTTGTTTCTTGCATGTATGACACCTACTTCTCAATTTTCCTAGATATTTACCTGAGTCAGAGTTGTCTTAAATTTTTCTGATAAGTCCTCAGGAAAGCAGAAACAGAATTCTGCTGCCTGGGGGATGTTTTCCGGAGTTATCCTCCATAGGCATGTGTGTGTATGTGTCTATATATATATATATAGACACACTCACATATACATATATATATACACACACATATGCCTCTGGAGTATACACATATGTATATAGATATATACATATATACATATGTGTGTATATATGCATATATATGTATACACACACACACACACTTAAATACATACAGTATATATATCAAAGTTCTGGAATCTGTGACTGACCCTAGGCTAGAGGCATGAACATTGTCTATATTTTTACTCTTGCACCCTTTTCCCCCATAGCTTTGGGATGGGCTAGGAAACAAGAGTAAATGGACAAGTCTCCCCATTGGGCACTTGTGAAACTGGCTCATTGCCCTCTGTTACAGATGCCCAATAGCTCATCTTTCTGCAGTGGGATGCTTCTTGAACACAGTGTGGAAGTGAGCAGGTGAAAAGCTTGGCCTCCCTCTGTCAGGCCAACATGTTTTCTATAAAGCCCATTACCTAATCTACTCGTTACATATAGAGCTGGCGATGGGTAAGGAGGTGAGGGCATGTTTAGATTTATCTCAGAAGATCTAGGTAGGAGTGTCTGGCACCTCTTTTTGTAATGTGTGATCATTTATCACCTGCCATCGTCAAGTTTAGGACCTCAGCCAAGACTCTTAAGGCAACTGAAGCCTCCTATTAAATATCCTGCTACACTTAAATTCTGTAGAATGTTTACTGTTTATAGAATATTTATATACATTGATGGCAACAGCTTTTTTAGAACCTGCCTGGAGTTTGTAGACATAGATCATGTTTAAACAAACTTTGACACTCATTAACTACAGTCATATTAGTTCTATTATCTGCAAAATGGGGGGAAATTGAGTGTATTTTTCAATGTTATTGCATGAGTAACTGTTACTGGAATGTAATAGGTGATCCTAAAATGTGAGTCAACCTCTTTACTATATGATCCTAAAAGCAACTTTAAGACCTTGGCTAAGTAGTGCTTGTTTGCTGAGGGTGAAACTGGAATTCACTATTATTAAATCAGTGGGTAGAACAGGGATTTGTGCAATTTGTGTAGTTATTGCAGGAATTATTTGGAAAATAATATCAGAATATATTATTTAGAAAATAATAACAGAACATCTAGGCATAGGCAAATTGTTGAAATTAGATGAAAGATTTTGAGGATCCTGAATGTCATACTAAGAGCTTTCCTGATTGCAACAAAGGAAGAATTTAAAATATAGCAATGTGATTTCAAATCACTCACACTTGAACGTCAAAAACATTTTGCTCTCTTCCTTTCCTCTTCTTTAACCATGACCCAAATCTGGCCAATTTGCAGTAGCTATAAGACTGATAGTGTTAGTATTCAAAATCTACTGAACATTTGCCATGTGCAATGTGCTGAGCAGTTTAATTACATTGTTGAAACTTTTTCTTATAACTTTAGTTCATGACTGAGGAAACTGTGAACCTAGAAAAGTGAAAAATGCAATTGGGATCTCATCTCCAGTTAGTAGCAGGGCTGGGATATGAATTCCAGCTGCTCAACATCAAAGATTGTGGACCTTCTATCTCCCTGCCATTTCCAACAGACACCCAGAAAAACTTTCCTTGTCACCGAGGAGGAAGCTGTGGAAACAAAAATGATAGAATCATGATTAATAGTGAAAATCTTCTTTCACATATGTTATCAAATTCACATATGTAATTTTGAATATTTGTATAGTTTTCCATTTTTAATAGTTCATTTTGTATTCCAGTTTTGTTGATTCCTTCCTGTTCTCCATTTGTGTTTCTTCCTTCCTTCCTTCCTTCATTCCTTCCTTCCTTCCTTCCTTCCTTTCTTTTCTTTCTTTTTTTTTTTGGTACTAGGAATTAAACTCCGGGGGTACTCAACCACTGAGCCACATCCCCAGTCCTCCTTTGAATCTTATATAGAGACAGGGTCTCACTGAGTTGCTTAACACCTCACCATTGCTAAGGTTGGCTTTGAATTCATGATCTTCCTGTCTCAGCTTCCTACACTGGGATTACAAGCCTTTCTCCATCTTTAATATAAATTACACTTCTAACCATCTCCCAAAGCATGGCAATATTAGGCGAAGTTCTCATATTTATCCTTAAAAGTTATCCTTCCACATTTCATTTCACATGATACTATAATAATAAAAATATGCTTATGCTATTTGTAATTATTCATGTGTATTTGTAATCATTCACATTGCAAATATGGTGATGTCTTCTGCATTTTTCTGTGTCTTCCTTTGGTGATTCAGCACTGTTATATGGAACCATTGCTAGATTAACTGGCAATGCTCTAATTCATTGTCTTTAATGGCCCGATAACTTTTCATTTATTCTATACTAGGAATGGGACTTTTTCCATAGTAAAGTATATGTATTTATTTTCCAGTAGCTGTTGCTAGACTGCATTCCAAATAGACTATGACACTTCATATCCCAGAAAGATATTAGAGTGACTTTTTCTCCTAAGTTCCTGTCACTATGTGGTTAGAATTTTTTTTAATTTTTGGAAGCTTGATATGTATAAAAAGATATTTCTTCAATTTTATTTGCATTTCTCTGATCCCTGGTAAATTTAAGCATTTTCCTCTGTGAACTGTTTTCATATTTCTACTGAATTGCTTGTCTTTTTCTTAATAATTTTAAATGTTATTTTGTATGCTATATAGATAATCTTTAGTTAGCCATTTGCTTGGCAAATATATTTTTCTAACTCTCATTTGTCTATTGGCATGATTGTTTCAAAAAAAGCTTTTAAGTCTGTCTATTTATCTATCTATATTTTTTGTGTGGTTTTTATTTTGTCTATATTTTCCTACCCCTTAACCATAGGTGTATCTCTGGTTTTTCTTAAGCTTTGTTAATTGAGTCTATAGTTTATATGGATTTTTTGTATATGGTAATAGGTTTAAACCTTATTTTTTTGCATAGCCAATTATACCAGATTATCAATTTGATAATCTTTTCTTTATAATTGATGATGTGTGAGATCCATTTCTAGGTTCTCTCTTATTTCATTGATTGCTTGTTCCAGTATATATCAATGTGGTAATAACACAGTGTCTTTATCATGTTTTTAAGTGCTTTTTTTATTATTATTCTATTACATGATTTTATTTGCTATTGTTGGGTACCTATTGTTGTAAATACCTAATTATTTTATCCAATTCTAATTAAAGTCCTATTGGGATTCTATTTACAATCCCATTAAATGCAGGTACTAATTTTCGGTGGAGATTATCATTTTTATGACATAATTTCTTCCCTCTTAAGAACCTTCCCATTTGGTTCAGATGCTATTTAATAACTTTCAATACAATTGTATAGTTTTCTTCAGATAGTATATGTCCCATGACACTTTTGTTAAGTCGCTTGGTATTTTGTAATGTTTATAACTATAATGAATGATATATTTCTCTTTTTAAAAAGTGTAGTATTGTTAAAGAAAATAAAAACTACTCTTTAATTGTCCTCTTACTTCAAATTAACCTGCTATCCTCTTCCATTTCATTAGCTGTAATTTCTTCCATCTGGTGCCTGTGACTTACCTGTCTTCCCCCATTGTCTGGCTTGAGCAACTCTTCCTTCATTTTGAAATTTCTGCTCTGGTTATTTAGTCACTTTTCCATGTCTCTTCTCACACTTTATAAGGGTGATGCTCCATATAGTATCTCATGTTTTCAATTTTTGTTCTGTTTTCCTTAGCTGATTGAAAAGATTCTAATGTTGCTGGCTTTGTTTTTTAATTAGCTCTAAATTTTATTCCACTGCCTTATAGCTTTCAGGGTATCATAGAAATCTCAGTCTGGTTCTTTTCTCTTAGATAACTTTTTCTATATGTTTTAAAACCATGTGTCATTTTTTTTTCATTTTCAGACTAGGAATTTCCATTAAACAGGTTTGGAAATATGTATTTTCTTATCAACAAATTATGCAACTTAGTAATTTCAAATGCTTATTTTGATTTCTATACCTCAGGAAAATTTCTATTATTATTCAGGGTTTTTTTTTCAGTTTTGACTATTCTTACATCAGTTTTTGTTCTCTTTTTGGAATCTTTATTATCTGTACGTAAGGCCTTTTATCATCAAAATCTCTAATATTTTATGTTTCCCATTTCCTTCTTTTTTGTTCTTGATTTTCTAATGTAACTCTTGATTTTTGAAGCCACCATTTTGTTCTTAATGGTAACAATTCATCTTTTACTTAATTAAATCTTTACTTTGGAAGTCAAGTTTATTAACTCTGTGTTTGCATGCACTGAACTGAAATTCAAATATAATGGATATTATTCAGTTACTACTTTGCTGGGCAGATTGTTCTAACTTTCCTTGTTCTCTCTGACTGCTAGTCACCTAAAATGGTTCTAAGGGATTTTTTGGTAATACATTGGAACTCAGGTCTTGTCATTGAGTATTCCACAAAAGGTGAAAGGCCACTGATTTCTACATTTGCAGCCCTGTTGAAGGGAAGACAACAACTGTCAATTCCTTGATAAGCTACTGAATATTGGCAGAAGAGGCTTGGGGTAATGAGGCCATCTATGTTTACTAATTGGTGCTAACTTGGCTCCTGTACTCCTACAGAGACCTCAGAATTAGAGCATTATATTTTAAAAAATATTATTTATTGTGGCTAAAAAAATAAAACATTTATATATAGCCTAATCACAAATTTTAAATGTACTTTGCAGTATTGTTAACTATAAGCAGAATGTTTAACAGCAGATCTCTATAAGGGTTTCCATTTATGTAACTAAAACTTTACACTATTGGACAGTAAATTCTCATTTTCTTCTTTCCTGAGCTCTAGGTAACTCCATTCTACTTCCTGTTTATATTTGTTTGACCACTGTGGGATACCTTACATAAGTGGAATCCTGTAGTATTTTTCCTTCTGTGACTAGTTCATTTCCTTTCTCATAGTGTCTGCAAGTTTCATCCATGTTGTTGCAGGACTTCCTTTTTCTCATGTAAGGAGCTCCAACAGCTATTTGTGTGCCCATGTTCATGGCTGTGTTATTCACAATAGCCTACACATGGAAACAGCTCCAATGTTCTTCACTGATGCTTGGATAAAGAAAATGTGGTATATATTATTCAGTCTTGAAAAGAAGGTTGGTACTCTCTTTCTTTTTCTGTTTCTTTTTTGATACCAGGGATTGAACCCAGGGTCCCGTAACCACTGAGCCACATCCCCAGCCCTTTTTCTTTCCTTTCCTTTCCTTTTTTTTTTTTTCTTTTTTTTTTCCTTTTTCTTTTGAGACAGCATCTTGCCAAGTCGCTGAGGCTAGCTTAAAACTCGCCATCCTCCTTCCTCAGCCTCCTGAGTTGCTGGGATTACAGGGCTGCACCACCTCACTCCACAGTACTACTTTCTTGATGCTTACATTTCAAGGGCTGAAGGTTTTCCTCTTCTCCTAATTTTTCTAAGGTTACAGAGAGGGGAAAGCCCGCAACCAGGCAGGGGATTTGGCCCTCTGCTTTTATTAGCTTGTCAGTGGGGGTCACTTTATGGAAGAAAACGACTATATTTAGGGGCCTCTCCTATGAAATTGGGAATGGCTTCCTCATGTGAAATGTGGAGGCTGAGGAGATGGCCACCCCTGACCCTCACAGGTGCCAAAGAAACCTGGAGCCATGGGAGCCGAGACTGTCCCTCAGGCCTGCCTGTCCACTGCAGGCTAACCCTCTACATACCACACTTCCTTTTCCTATCTGGTCTCTCTTTTTTTTTTTTTTTTTTTTTTTTAATTTTTCTGCTTGGTTTTGGGTATTTGGGGAATAAAACCTTTGAAGCCATTGAATTTTTTCTATCTTCCTTCATAGCTGGCTTTAAGTAAAACTTATTTTCCTATGAATTTGACTCCGAATATTTCTGGAGCAATGAGCTTATGGCCCAACCTCTCTCCTCCCTGGGAGGTATGAGAGCCGCCTGGTACCAAGAGGGTTTTGCTCAGATTGCAGGGGCAGGATGAGGAACAAAGAAAGAAAAGCAGAGGTCATGGATTATTCTTTCACGATATAATAGGCTTTCAATTATTACTTAACATCCTGGGAGGCTGGGTCTCTTTTTATTGGTTAAGGAAAGGATATTGAGAGGTTTGTTGAGTTGGTAATTGGTATGGTTCAGCAATCATGATCCCTGTGGTGTAACAATGACAACATTGTCAAGAGAACTCTTATTCCATGCGATATCTGAACATTCACATTTAGTTTCCTGTCCCTGTTCAGTATTTTTTAGACAAAAGACAGCTTGTAAATCACTAGAGAAATCAAAATTGTTTTATAACCAAACAATATATGAAATTGTAGTTGGCCTTTATTTGCTGCCAATAAAGCAAACTGTAGATTTTATGTACATATTTAAGTCAACACAGTTTTAACCTATTCAAAATTTTGCTTTTTATTATGTTTATTTCCTTTTAAACTCTTTTTAGCCAAATGGGATTTGCTAACCCACAATTTCATATTCTTGGGCATATGGTTATCATTGTTTTACATATATGAGGTGTGGATTAAATATTTTTCTTCCCCTGAATGCTGGATTGCTTCTTGAAAATCAAGTAAACAAGGAGAGCCGTTTCTCAGTGGTATGAAACTTCTATTGCAGTTCCCTAGACTGACTGGTTTCTATGGACTAGGGGTTTTTCCTTTAACCTATAGATCCAAAGTAGATCACAGAAATCAAGGCACATTTTCTGCTTTATACTACTACAAAGAGCCTGAGAATAAGTTCTTCCAGGGAGAAAGATTTTTTCCAAATAAGTTTTCTAAATGTTTTTATGCAGTTTAGAAAATTATAATCTCTTAAAAAATCAAACTGTATACTTAGAGTCACACAGTTTGCCTCAGTAGTTGACAATTATAATTTATGCTTGTATCTTCTCAAACTCAGATAACACATTGTAAATATTATCTTCTCATTTAAACCAGAAGATTGCAAATGAACTCCTCCTTAAATGAGACTTTTTAAATGGGTAGGTTCTTGGTCATAAATCACACATCTTCAACTTTTAAGGTAGCTATCTTTAATTCTTTCCATTTCTCTCTCTGTCTCATTGCTCTGTGGGAAATGACTTTTACCCAGAAGAGCATGTGGTGGGTAAAGGCTGGTGGTGCATTGCCTGGATTGGCATTTTTTTTGGATATTGACTTATTCCCTTATGAAATCACCCAAGAGAATTAATGTATAGATGAAAAGCAAGCCACAAGATAAAAGTAGAGTAGTTGTATCATGGTTTCAAATTCCTTTAAGGGCTCATAAAAAGTAACTACATTATATATGCATAATATTTGCTTTGGCTGCAGTTTTATCTTTTCATGTGTAAATGACATTTCTCATTGTCCGGACCAAATAAGGTATGGATCGCACAACTGCAAGTAATCACCCAGTTAAACTTCCTTTGAAACGTATGCTCATTTTCTCTATATGTTTCAGATGGGTGGTGGAAGACACTTGTTAATGGCATCTAAGCCATTGCATATAGTGTTTCTCAGTGTGCCAAGAGTGAGACTTTCCCATGCAATGACTGAAGCTGGTAGTGATATAGTGTTAATAGAAGATGAAGGTGACTACTGGGAAATATGTTGTTTTCAGATAATGTTGAAAAAATCAATGAAATTAAAAGCAGACCAAGAATTCAGACAGTTTTGTTTAAGTGGAGGTGTTCATTGATTTAGTTATTTACAATGTTGACTCCTTAGTTTATTTAGCTTGTGGTTAGCCAATAAAGCATTTGCTTTCAATGTATTTTATGTTAGAAAAAAGATTAAACACTGAAAAATATTTGTGGGTTTGTGTATGAGTCTTGAAAGTCTTGGAGCTCTAATCTCTTCTGAATAAATTTGGGATTTTCATCATTAGCAGACATGTCATTGATTCTCTTACACTTATTTTTTTTTTTTTGCAAATTATCCAGCTAGGGAAATATATTAGACTGAAAATTTGTTTCACTGTATGTCAAAATAAATATCATTTGACCATACTGAGCTCTGGTGGGTTTGGCATTGTGTGATTCTAATAGTTACAGCTGTGCCGGGGACGAATTGTTTCTCATCTCATATTAGTCACAGCTGAAATAATGGGATGTGATGTAGCTAATAATGTGTCAGGTAAAAAGGCCTGTTTTACAGGGGCATGCTGGAGAAACACAGTAACCATGACCACTAATATGTAGCCTTCTATGGGGGCCAAAGTAAGAAAAAAACAAACAACTGAAACTATTAGCCCCCAAAACTTCATGTTGTCATCTAGTTAACTATACATCTATCTTACTCTGATTATATAGCTTAAAAAAACTTTTATACAGAAATCTTTTTCTTCCTCCTTTATTTTTTTTTTCTTTCTACTTTCCAGTTGGGTCTCCCCAAAGAATGAAAGTAAACTACCTTATTCCTAATTTGCTTTATCATTACCCAGTCTTAAAGTGGTATAACATAACATTGCATTAAATATTGACAGATGAATCTGATGAGAAAGAATTCATTGTCAAGACTTAATTATTTGCTTTAATGGTCTGAAGTGGAGATGTGAATAATTCAAAATATGAGTAATCCAAAATCATTTAACATAATGTTCACATAGCTTTGAGTTAGAAGAAGGAGAACAGAATAGGCCAGAATATGTTGCTGCAAACAATAGAGATAACATCTTCATTTCATCAAGGACTTATCTAAAATAATAGGAAAACAATACCCTAATAAAGAGATGGAGAAGGACATTAGAAAAAAATGCAGTGAATTAAGAATATACAAATGGAAACTCTCATACCCTAATGGAGGTACTTTGGAAACCTATTTTACAGTAGTGCCTAAGGATGAGTGCATAGGTCTACCCCTTGATCCACAATTATGCTACTCTACACACTTACCAAACGTTTACTTATATGTTCACAACAACTCATTGATAAGAATGTTCGAAGCATCATTATGTTATAGCCAGAAAGGGGGAATTTGTCCAAAACTCGTTAATAGCAGAATGTGTGAATACTTTTTAGTATGATCACAGAGTAGAATAAGCCACAGCAGTAAGATTGGATATGCAAAGGTATGGATGAATAGCTAAAAAATATTAGGCAAAAATAGCCAGAAAACAAGAATATATACAGGCAAGACTGGAATTGTGCTTCAGAATAGAATTCAGTCAATCTTGTGAGGCCACAAAAACTGCTAACAGAACCAGAAGAACTGGGTGAATTCCAAAAATCATTTTTTATTCAAAGATACCAGAAAACTGTGGAATCAGAGAATATTAGATGCACTGTAACTGCAGCTGGGGAAAAATTTCAGAACTTGCTGAGCATCAGCAACTCTCTGTTTGTTGGAGCGAGCACTTGTCTGCTAGGGAGGAAGACTGAGGATCAGGTGTTGAGCCAGGAGCAGGAACAAAGCTTGAGTGGTCACTCCACAGAACAAAACTAGAGAAATTAGGAGTGCTAATCACACAGCTGCTCTGTAAGTCAGTACATTCTGAGATTTTTGAATGAATTTTAAAGCATTAGAACAAAAGCCTCTGAAAGATTAAACTATTCTGTGTTAGTCAGCTTTCCATTCTCTGTGAAAAAAAAAATACCTGAGACAATCAATTTAAAAGGAGCAAAGATTTGTTTTCCTCCTGGTTTCAGAAGTTTCCATCTGTGTTTGCTTGGCCCTGGTGCTTTGGCCTGTGGTAGCACAGCATGTCATGCCTGCAGAAGCATATGGCGGAGGAGGCAGCTTACCTCATGGCATCGAGGAAGGCCCTGGGTCCCATATCCCCTTTGTATTAGTCTGGGTTCCCTAGAGGAACAGAATCAGCAGGAAGTGCAATTATAAAAAGGGGACATCTTAGGTTGGCTAATGTGACTGGAAGCTGGACAGTCCACCATGACCATCTGCAGGCTGGAGAGCTGGAAGAACCAGTAGCTGTGCAGTCTAAGCCCCAGAACAAGAGGGACCAATAGTGCTACCCTGGTCCAAGACCAAAGGCTTCTGGAGAATCTGCTTTGGAAGAGTGAGGAAGGAAGAGTCCAGTATCCTCAGATGATTGATGCAGCAATCGAGAACCCATTCAAGAAGAATCGAGCTTGTATCTACAGCTGCTGCTTCCTTGTTCTTCCAAATTGTATTCTGTCCAAGCCATTATCCTATTGGTCAGTGCTGCCCACATTTGGGGAGGGTCTCCATTTCAGTTCGCTGTCCCACATGCCAGTCTTTCCTAGACACATGCTCATTGATACACCCATAATCCTCTTAATCCTTGGCACCTCTTAATCCAATCAAGTTGGCAATTCAAATTAGCCATTACACCCATCAAGTTCATGCCAGAAATGACTAACTTCCTCTGGTTAGGCCCCACCAGTAGCACCAGAAGCAGGGGAGGAAGCTTTTAGCATTGGAGCCTTTGGGGGACATTCCAAATTATAACATACCCTCACAGTTATAGAGATTAAAAATAGGAGAAAACCCTAGTGTTCAAATTGGTAATGGTGAGTCGGCAATGCAGAACTCCTGGCATCTTATTCCTAAGGGTATGTAGGGGTTCTAGGGGGTTAGCAAGAGGTTGAGAATCCAAGTTAGTCAGAAGCTGTATCATCTGAATAAGAAAGAAAATATGTCCCATAATCATAAGAAAAATTAATAGAAACAGGTGCCTTGATGACCAAGAGATGGAAAGTAAAATAGTAAAGTCAGCCTTTATAACAGGACTTTAAAATACCTACAATAAGTATGTTGTAGAGTTCAAAACAAATACATAGAAAAGAGAGTGCAGAGATAGTGATTAATACTAGAGGAATGGAAACTATAAAAAGAAGCATATAGAAATTCTGGAACTATGAGAAGTACAAAATGTGAACTTTAAAAAAAAAATCCTGGATAGAATTAGTGGCCGATTCAAACCATGGAGAAAAGGGTGTGAGTGAACAAGGCAGGTCAACAGAAATCATGCCATTTAAGGAACAATGAGCAAAAGTGTTTTTGAAAGACAGTCACCATTATGTGTAAAGTGATATCAAAAGGTATAATATGTGAAGAATCCCAGAAAAAAAAGAAGAGAAAGGGATGAAGCAATAAATTGTTTAAATAAATAATGTTTTGTGAGTCTCAAACTTGGTAAAAATAACAAAACCAATATATGGAACTAAGAAACTCAAAACTATAGGAAGGAGGAATACAAAAGAAACCAGCCCTGGTCATGTTACAGTTAAACTGCCGAAAATCAAAGATGAAAAAATTTTGACAGAAATCAGAGAAAAAGAATGCACACTACATAGAGGAGCTCCATCATCCAAATTATGGATAATCTTTTTTTTTTTTTAACCAGAAATAACAGCAGCCAGAAAATAATGGGACCCTATCTTTAACATGTTAAAAAGAAAGCAAAACCTGTCGGAATTGTGTGACCAATGAATGTATTCCACAATATTGATGGGGAAATAAGAACATTTTCAATGTGAGAAAATTCCTTCTTTGCAGAATTGTACACAAGAAAAGCTAAAGTAGGTTTGCCAGCTGAAGGGAAGTGATAAAGATAGGGACTTGTGTCAATGGGAAAGGATGATGAGCCCAGAAATGACAAGTCTATATTTGATGATTTACCGTTATTTAACTAAAAACTGTTTAGAACATTTAAAATATTATCTGTGGGGCTTATGACATATGTCAACAACAGTACAATAATAATTAGGAGTAGATCTATGATAAAATGAAGGATGCAAATTATTATCTTTTAGAGGTGTTTAAAATTACACCAAAGTATATAACTAAAAAGGCAGCAAAAAATAGAATATACACTGTTCTTCAATATTGATTATATCTTGTCTTTTGGTAATGGCTACCCTAACAGATATGATGTGATATCTTGGCGTGGTCTTAATTTACATTTCTCCCCTCATTAATAATGTTGAACATTTTTTTTCTTTTACATTTTCTCTATTTATATGTCTATTCACATCCTTTGCCCATTTTTAATTAGATTATTGGATTATACGAGGTCTGTATAAACGCTGGATTTCAACCCTTTAGCAGGTGTCTGGTTGGCAGATGTTGTCTCCAATTCTATAGGTTCTGTCTTCACTCAGTTGGCTGTTTCCTTGGCTGTGCATAAGCATTTTGGTGGTGGTTGTTTTGGTGAAGTCCCATGCATTTAATTTTGATTTTTTCTTGCCTGTGATTTTGGGGGTCATTTATAAAAAAATACTTGCCCAAACCAGTGTTAAGGATCTTTTCACCAATTCATTTCAGGTCTTACAGAGAAGACGTCAATCCAATCTGAACTGATTTTTGTGTATGGGATGAGATGTGCCCAATGTCATTCTGTTGCCTTATACACTTTTGGCAGGAATGTAAATTAGAACAGTCATTACAGACAGCAATATTGAGGTGCCTCAAAAAAATCAAATGTAGAGTGACCACCATGATCTAGCCATTCAACTCTTAGATACATACCCAAAGAATATAAAATCAGTATGCCAAAGAGATATCTGCAGTTCCACTTTCATTGTAGCATTATTAACAAAAGTCAAAATATAGATGCAAACTAAATTGTGCCCATCGATCGGTACATGAATGGATACAGAAAACACGACTCTATCTACACAATAGAATACAATTCAGTCTTAAAAAGGAAGGAAATTCTATAATTTGTGACACCATGAAAGAACCTGGATGACGTTTTAAGCAAAGTGGGCTAGTCACAGAAAAACACATACTTTCTTTGATCTTGCTTATGTGTGGAATCTAACAAAGTCACTCATAGAAACAGAAAGTAGATCAGTGGATACCAGGGACTAGGACAGTGGAGGAGGGGACAGTGGACAATTGGGGAGAGGTTGATCAAAATATGCAGTTAGGAGGAAGAAATTGAGGAGTTATATTGTATAACAGTGACTATAGTTAATAATAACATGGAAAATTGCTGAGAGCAAATTTTAAATGTTTTCAGGAAAAAAAATGTTTAAGGGCATGGTCTTAGGGTCATATTTGTTCAAATCCAGATTTCTTAACTGATTCCCTAATGAAACCCATTTGTACACTGGATCTTATTAGAAGCTATTGATATACTTTTTAGTTCTTGGGGAGAGTATTTTTACTTTAACAAATTAGAAATCATGATACCTGTTCTTATTCATTCTAGGTTTATCCTAAAGATTAAATTAGATATGCTTCTGAATTATGTTATAAAAACAAATGGTTTTCCTCCTTATTGGACAAAGGAGTATTGCTCTATGTGGTGTTTACCTAAACTCAGATTTTGGAGAAAAAAGAGTCCTTGTTAAATGAGTGTGGTTATCTATTATAATCTTGTGGTTATGAGATATAGACTATCAGTCTAACAGTTGAATGCCTAAGGTTTATTTGTTTTTTATGAGAAAATTTTCACTTCGGTGAAGTATTCTAAAGCCATTTAAATGAAAGTTGAGACCCTGCCTGGATTCTGATTGCTTTGTTCTCATCTCTCAGCTTTGTAGCCTGAGATCAAAGATTCCTCTGTCAAAGTATCTCCCTTAGTGTCAGACTAAAAAATTTATCGGTATATGCTTTCAATGAAGGCAATTTTCATGCCTTAGAAAGAAGCAGACTAATCTTTTAAAGTCCCATGTGGAACAAGGATTCTCTGGTGAGTGGTCACATCTATCTGCTTCAATGTCCCAGGTGACACATTTACATTTGGACACCGACAGGTTTTTCTTTCTTGCTAGATATTCCTAAAGTAGAGAATCATTATTAACCAAAATCCAAGTACAGGACTCCAAGTGCAATTGTTTTTATAATATCTGAACAAAGAGATCTGTTTCTGAAAATCCTTTAAATTATCCAAGTTTTGTTTCAGAAGTTTAAATGTTGGTTCTGCTTACATTGCTTTTTGTAAAATATTTTGGATTGGGAGGGGGCTATATTATTAATATGTCAAGGCCCTTCTAATTCTAGGTTTTGATTGACAGTGGAAGCTTTCAGAGATGGTTATGGAGGCTGGCTATATGTAAGGTTTCCTTTAGTAATTGACCATGACTTAGTTTTTTATAAATTTTATAAATGTACATATACATACACCTATAGGTATATATACCGAACAAAAAATATATATTAATATATACTTATATATATGTATATAGTGTGTGTATATATATATACATACACTTACAAAATACATTTCTAATTTGTATTAAAAAAATACTGGCCATCTTATTTCCTCAAAGCATAGTTCATTGTCCTGATACTTTGAGATTTGTTCAACAAACACATATTAAATTTGTAAGTTATATTGATTATTAAGTTGCCAATCTTTAGATTAATGTGCTTGCTGAGCTTCTGCTTTCAAGTCCATGAAGTCATACCGTTTTAATCTGGCTGTATCTAGCAGCCTCCATACTTTACTCATCTGATTGTTTTTGGGTTTGGTTTTCTGAGCCCTCCTAAATTTTAAATATTCTTCAGATACAGTGATAAGAGCTGTATTCGATATCCCAGGCAAGGAAAATTGTTCTGATATTTTTAAATTAAATTTCTCAGGATGCACAAAAATCTTTGGTCCTTATCAACTACTCCATCACCAAGATCCATGTTCCCAAGCAGTAGTCTAAAGATTCTTAGGTTCTTTTCACACCTTTCTGATTAGTTCAGTGCTGGACTCCATAGATAAGTGATCTTCTTTTCAGTAGTTTGTTTTTCTTTAATATCCAAGCAGAAATAGCCTCAAGTCCTCATTCTACTCAATGGCAAGAAATCAAGGACTGTCCCTAAGAATTTCTGAGCATCTCCAGTGAACAATTTTGCATGGCACAAATCTGTTCTAGTTGCTTCTCTTCAGTTGCGAGCAAGCGGCTTCCTCACTGCCCATGTTTACAGGGTTGCCTTTATCCGGTCTCAGCACTTCACTGGTAGTATGATTTAAAATACGCACCCAGGCTCTATATGAGTCCATAAAACACATTGTTTCAAGTTTACAAAATTACCTAAGACCTAGAGAACTTTTGATGCAAGAATGAAAACCTAAAACTGAATATTAGATATCACTGCTCTGAGGTCCATTGATAATACTAATTTGCAGAGTTCCTATTGGCTTTGTTTTATGAGCCTAAGAAAACAATATGAGAGGGGAGCTATTAGGGAAAAGTGGTAAAGACCCCAGCTCAGACTGTTCTTATCCTAAGTCTATTGCTTTTTTTAGAATGCCAGCCTAATATTTGAACACAATGACAAGACATGGAGGCTGCTGCTATGGTCTGAGTGTCATGGTTATGCGCTTTGAATTATGTAGCCAACTTTGGAGAGAGACCCTTGGTACTGACCTCCACAAGCAAAAATGTAGCCTAAGTCTAGTCATTGCTATTGGTTTCTATCATGATGACTGTTTTCAGGTTTGTGTTCCTAGGAATGATATCCAAATCTTTAAACAAGATTTCTTTTGCACAACTTCTTGCTTCTGTGGACCATGACTAAAGAAAAAAAAAATGACTTTGCATTATAATCTTTGCTCATACTAATGATAATCTTTTATGTCATTAAATAAAATATTGCATTATTTATTTATTGAACAATATATATATAAGTATTGTAGGTACTGGAGATATAATGATCTAAAAGCATACATGGCCTCTTCTTCCTACAGAGGTTAAATTAAGTTGAATTATAACCTCTTCACTAATGAATTATAGAAATATTTGATGTGATACAAAAGAGAAGCTCCATATGGTATAGAAACAAAAATGGTGGGTTGGGCCAAGTCAACTGGGTCAGGAGTGGCTTTAATCACAATACAAAGCACTTGCATCTGATTTATTCCTCTGGTTCATGGCTGCCTTAATACAAATGAAAATATACATATTTAGCTACAAGTATTAATCAGGTATTCTTTCTCAGAAAAAAAAAAGAGTTTACTACAAATGAAAATACTACCTTTTATTTTTTTTAGCCATAAATAATCAGAAACATTCAATATTGAAATTCTAAGAAAGGATTGTTGGTCAATAAATTAGATTTTTCCTTATTTTTTATTATTTTATTTTTATTTTTTGATATATTTATACATAGTATACATCTTATTCTCTTTAGGATCCCAGTGTTGTTGAGATTCACTGTCATGTATTCCTAATTTATATAGGTACATAGGAAAGTAATGACAGATTCATTCCACTGTCTTTCCTAATCTTGACCCTCCTCCCTTCCCTTCATCCCCCCTTTGTCTAACCTACTGAACTTCTACTTTTGCCCTTCCCTCTTCCCCGGTTCTGGGTTAGCATATACATATCAGAGAGAACATTCAACTGTTGTTTTTGAGGATTGGCACAATAGTCTCCAGATCCATCCATTTATTGGTAAAGGTCATAAACTCATTCTTTTTATGGGTGATTAATATTCTATTGGGTATATATATCACATTTTTAAAATCCATCTGTTGAAGGGCACCTATGTTGGCTCCATAGCTTAGCTATTGTGAATTCAGCTCCTATAAACATAGATGTGGCTGTTTCAGTATAGTGTGCTGATTTTAAGTCCTTTGGTTATATACCAAGGAGTGGGATAACTGGATCAAATGGTGGTTCCATTCCAAGATTTCTGAGGAATCCCCGTACTGCTTTCTAGAGTGGTTGCACCAATTTGCAGTCCCACCAGAAATGTATATGTGTACCCTTTTCCCCACGTTCTCACCAATATTTATTGATACTTGTATTCTTGATGTTGTTGACATTCTGACTAGAGTGAGATGAAATCTCAGTACAGTCTTCATTTGCATTTCTCTAATTGCTAGAGATGTTAAACATTTTTTCATATATTTTTTGACCATTTTTATTTATTCTTCTATGAAGTGTCTGTTCCTTTCCTTTGCCCATTTTTGGATTGGGTTATTTGGGTTTGCTGTTGTTGTTGTTTTAGTATTGAGGTTTTTTTTTATTGGTTGTTTACAACATTACAAAGCTCTTGACATATCGTATTTCATACATTATAATCAAGTGGGTTATGAACTCCCATTTTTACCCCAAATACAGATTGCAGAATCACATCGTTTACACATCCACATTTTTACATACTGCCATATTAGTGACTGTTGTATTCTGCTACCTTTCCTATCCTCTACTATCCCCCCTCCCACATATAAGAGGTTGTGAGGGGAATGGGATAACAAACATGGGGGGAAATGAATTATAGTATTGAGTTTTTTGAGTTCTTTCTAAATACTAAGAATTCATGCCATCTGAGGTGCAGGTGGTAAAGATTTCCTCCCATTCTATAGGTTCTCTCTTCACATTTTTTATTGTTTCCTGTGCTCTGAAGAAGCTTTTTAGTTTGATAACATCTCATTTATTGATTCTTGATTTTACCTCTTTAACATTAGGAGTCTTATTGAGGAAGTCTATTCCTAATCAGACAAACATGTTGGAGTGTTGGGCCTACAATTTCTTCTAGTGTGTTCAGGGTTTCTGGTGTAATACCTAGGTCTTTGATCCACTTTGATTTAATTGTTATGCAAGGGGTTAAATTTCATTCTAATATGTATGGATTTTCAGTTTTCCCAGCACCATTTGTTGAAGAGGCTATCTTTTCTCCATTGAATATTTGTGGTTCCTTTGCCTAGGATGATGTGACTCTATTTGTGTCTCTGTGTCTTCTATCCTGTTCCACTGATCTTCATGACTGTTTTGGTGCTGATACCATGCTGTTTCTGTTTCTGTAGCTCTGTAGTATAATTTAAGGCTGGTATTATGATTCTTCCAGCTTCACTTTTCTCCTAAGTATTGCTTTGGCTATTCTGGGCCTCTTTTCCAAATGAATTTCATGGTTGTTTTTTTTCTATCTCTATGAATAACATCACTGGAAGTTTGATAGGTACTGCATTAAATATGTATAGTGCTTTTGGAAGTATGGCCATTTTGATATTAATTCTGCCTCAAAAACATGGGAGATCTTTCCATCTTCTAAGTCTTCAATTTTTTTCTTTAGTTTTTTTGTAGTTTTCATTGTGGAGGACTTTCACCTCTTTTGTTAGATTGATTCCCAGGATTTTTTTTGGGGGGGAAGCGGGGCAGACCAAGGGGGTATTGTGAGTGGGATAGTTTTCCTAATTTCTCTTTTTTAAAAATTTATTTGTTCTAATTTGTTATATATGATAGCAGAATGCATTTCAGTTCATAGTACACAAATGGAGCACAATTTTTCCTTCCTCTAGTTGTACACAAAGTAGAGTCACACCATTTATGTCTTCATACATGTACCTAGGGTAATGATGTCTATCTCATTCTACCATCTTTTCTACCCCCAATCCCCCCTCTTCCCTTCCATCTTCTTTACACTGCCCAAAATTCCTCATTCCTCCCTTGCTCCCCACCACTACCACCTCCATTGTGATCAGCATCTACTTATCAGAGAAAACATTTAGCCTTTTGTTTTTTGTGATTGACTAGGAACATGATTTATTTATGGGTGTTAATTTTATCATGCTGCTTTTCTGAATTAATTTATGGGTTCTAGAAGTTTCCTGGTGGAGGTTTTGGGGTCTTCTAAATGTAGGATCATTCTAAATGTAGAATCCCGTCATCAGCAAATAGGGATAGATTGAGCTCTTTTTTTTAACTATTTGTAAAAATAGTAAAAAATTTCTTAATTTCTTTCTTTTGCTTAATGGCTCTGGCTGGAATTTCAAGGACTACATTGTATAGAAGTGGTAAAATAGGGCAGCTCTGTCTTGTTCCAATTTTTAGAGTAATGCTTTCAGTTTTTTCTATGTTGGCTTGAGCTTTAGTGTATATAGCTTTAAAAATGTTGAAGTATGTTCCTACTATTCCTAGTTTTTATAGTGTTTTGAGCATGAATAGATGCTGAATATTGTCAAATGCTTTTTCTGCATCTATTTAGATAATCATGTGATTTTTGTCTTTAAGTCAATTGATGTGGAGAATTACATTTATTGATTTTTGTATGTTGAACCAACCTTGCATCCCAGGGATGAACCACAGTTGATCATGGTGCATGGTGCTAATATCACCCTGATACAAAAACTAGAAAAAGACACATCAAGAAAAGAAAACTTCTATTTTTTTCTAAGAATTTTTGCATCCATGTGCATCAGGGATATTGGTCTGAAGTTTTCTTTTCTTGATGTGTCTTTTTCTAGTTTTTGTATCAGGGTGATACTAGCTTCATAGAATGAGATTAGAAGAATTCCATCCTTTTCTATTTCATGGAAAATTTGAGAAGGATTGGTGTGATTTCTTCTTTGATAGTCTGGTAGAACTTTTCTGAGAATCCATCTAGTCCTGGGCTTTTCTTTTTTGGTAAGCTTTTAATGGCATTTTCAATTTCATTGCTTGAAATTGGTATGTTTAAGTTTTCTATATCTTCATGGTTCAATCTGTATAGGTCATATGCATTTAGAAATTTGTCGATGTCTTCAAGATTTTCTATTTTATTGGAGTATAAATTTTCAAAGTAGTTTCTAGTTATCATCTATAGTTCATTAGTATCTGTCATGATATATCCTTTTTCATCATGGATTTTAGTAATTAGAGTTTTCTTTCTCTCTTCATTAGGTTGACTAAGGGTTGATCAATTTTATTTATTTTTTCAATGAACCAATTTTTTGTTTCATTGGGGTTTTTTGAATTTTTGTTATAATTTCATTGATTTCAGCTCTGATTTCAATTATTTCCTGTCTCCTATGCTTTTGGGGTTGGTTTGATCATTTTTGAGGGCTTTGAGATGTAATGTTAGTTATTTATTTGGTGACTCTCTGTTGTTTTAGTGAATGAGCTCAATGCAATTAACTTTCCTCTTAGAACTACCTTCATAGTGTCCCAGAGATTTTGATATGTCACTATTTTAAACTTCATCTCTGATTTCTTCTGTTATCCTTCAGTCATTCAATAGCATATTATAAAGATTTCAGATATTAGAGTAGCTTCTGGTTTTTATTTTATCATTGATTTCTAATTTCATTCCATTATTATCTGATAGAATGCAAGGTATCTCTATTTTTTTCTGTGTTTTCCAAGAGTCTCTTTGTGGCATAAGATATGATCTACTTTAGAGATTGATCCATGTGCTGCTGAGAAGAAAGTATATTTGGTCATTGATGGGTAAACTATTCTATATGTGTCAGTTACATCTAAGTTATTAATTGTATTTTTTAGTTCTATAGCTTCTTTATTTAGTTTTTGTCTTGAGGATGTATCCAGTGATGAGAGAGGAATGTTAAAGGTACCCAGTATCATTGTGTTGTGGCCTATCTGAGTCTAGAAATTAAGATAAGTTTATTTGACGTAGATAGATGCTTCATGGTTTGGGGCATAAATATTTACAATTGTTATGTCTTGTTGATGTATAATTTCCTTTAGCAGTATGAAATGACCTTCTTAGCCACTTCTGATTAACTTTATCTGTTATGAGGATAGAAACACCTGCTTATTTACGAGATCCATGTAAATGATATGTTTTTTACTCCTCCTTTTACCTTCAGTGTATGGATCTCTGTCTATGAGGTGAGTCTTCTGGAGCCAGTATATTGTTGGGTCTTGTTCTTTAATCTGATTTGCCAGTCTGTGTCTTTTGATTGATGAGTTTAGACCATTTACATTCAATGTTATTATTGAGGAATAATTTTTATTTCCTGTCATTTTGATTTATTTCTGATTTTAATTTGAATAAGTTGCTCCATTGACTGACTATTATTCTATTATAGTTCTTCCTTTTGATGGTTTTCAATTTTATTTTTTATTTCTTCTTTGTGAAATATTCTACTAGGTATGTTTATAGTGCAGGCTTTCTAGTTATGAATTCTTTTAACTTTTGTTTATGTTGGAAGGTGCCATGTCATCAGCAAATTTGAAGCTTAATTTTGCTTGATATAGTGTTTTTGATCAACATCCATTTTCTTTCAGAGTTTGGTATGTATTATTTCAAGACTTTCTAGCTTTTAGTGTCTGGGTTGAGAAATCAGCTGAGATCCAGGATGGTTTCCGTCTAAATGATACAAATCTTTTCTCTCTGGCAGTCTTTAAAATTCTATTCTTATTCTGTATTTGGGGCATTTTCATAATAATGTGACTTGGTTAGGTCTGTTGTAATTTTGTATATTTAGAATCCTATAATCGTCCTATGTTTGATTTTCCACTTCATT
Source organism: Urocitellus parryii (assembly GCF_045843805.1). Lineage (NCBI taxonomy): Eukaryota > Metazoa > Chordata > Mammalia > Rodentia > Sciuridae > Urocitellus > Urocitellus parryii. Next base: position 18,156,626 of record NC_135540.1, on the reverse strand, counting down.
CTTAAGGTTTGGAAAATTTTCTGATATTAATTCATTGAAAGGATTGTGCAGCCCCTTAGTTTGTTTTTCTGAGCCTTCATTTATCCCAATAAATCTTCAATTTGGCCTTTTCATGTTATCCCATATTTCTTGAAAGTTCTATTCATGGTCTCTTAACATCTTTTCCCATGGTCAACTTTATTTCAAGATTATATATTTTGTCTTTGTTGCCTTAAATTCTTATCAGCCAAGTGGTCTTGTTTGCTGGTGATGCCTTCCATTGAGTTTTTAATTATTTTGTTGATTCCTTCATTTTGAGGATTTCTGATTTGATTCTTCTTCAGGATTTCTATTGCATTACTGAAATGATCTTTTGTTTCTTGGAGTTTTTCTCTCTGATTTCACTCCTTTCATCATTTTTTTTTTACCTCACAGTTCATTTTAACTTTGAATTGTCTACATTTATTCTTTGAACATTTCCTCCACTGTAATATCATTGGATTCTGTTAATGAGATATTTTGGTTTGTTCCCCTTTTTTTTCTACCCATTTGTCAGTAAGAATCTGAGGCATCAGAGCTGCTACCCTATAAATTTATAGTATCCCTGAGGTTTCTAGTACCTCAGAGTTTAGTGGGAGACGCATAATAATAATAACCAATGCAAACAATATACAGCATTAAACTAAGTACTTAGTTCCTCTTTTGACATCTACAATATTAATTGGCAGTATAAACAGAAATGGTATGGTAAGCAATTGCCAACAGCAAAAACGATCTGGGTTTGCTATTTCAAAAAGTTAAAGAGGGAGAATGCAGAGGAGATATAGGATGTGATAGATGAGAGGGAAGATGAAAGAGAATAGTAGTAAAGATTTCAAGGAAGAGTGAAAGAACAATAGAATTTGGCTCTTAGTGAAAGAAAAGAGAGGAAGAGAATCAAGAGAAATAGGAGAAAAACAATATAGAACAACTACAAAGTAAATAAATAAACAAATAAATAAAACAGAACCAAAGTATATCAACCAAAAACCCTAGTCCTCAAGAGACAGTCAGGAAAATAAAACTACCTTCAGGAAATGCTAGAAATGAGAAGACTGAGACAAATATGTGTACGTATAAATGTTCATGAACCATTCAGCACAAAAAATTTAAGAAAAAAAAAAAAGAAAAATTTCTTCACAAAAGATTATGGAATTGTTTCCATTGCAGTGGTTACAAAAATTGTCAATAATATTATATGTTGGTTGTCCATTCCCAATTGTCTGCCTTTCTGTTTTTTTCTTGAGGTATGCATTGCGTGCAAGAGCAGTAGTCAGGGGCTTCACTTCCTTCTTGTCTTTATGGAGCTAGTCGGGTTGCTCTTTCTCAGCTTCCCTTCTCTCCAGGAGCAGATTGGAAGGTGTTGTCTACTCCACTTACAGCAAGGGGTCGCTGTGGAGTTCGGGGAGAGGAGTTCCCTGAAGTGGACCTCGTAGAGGCAGGGTTTGGGTCTAGCTGGACCCCGAGTGCTTTACTGAATGAGGATTAGTCTGAAGCTTTTAAATCAGCACACCCCCAGGGCCTGGCTGCTTCCTATTCGTGCTGGGAGTCTATACCACTAGAGTCTTCCCTGGGTTTTATGTGATTACTGGATTACGCAGTGAAGGAGCCAGTCCTTTGCCCCATTGGCCACTTAAGGCTCCTGTAGCTTAGCCTCCTGGGCTTAGTTCCAAAGTGCACACTCATTCCCCCTCCTGCCTGACCAGGTCTGAGTGCCTACATTGGAACCACACCTGCCGGCTGCCCTAGAGCAGCAGGAGACAATGGTGGCTGTCCTGGATCTCTGTGGGCTACTGGGAGACATGAACTGTCTTTCCCACACCAGAATTTAGAGTAGCTCACCCACTGGACCTGTTCAACAATGTCCTAATGTCCCTGATCACCCATTTCTCCATTTCAAGACATGCCATGATGTCACCCAAAATGTAGGTTTTCTTAGTCCCCGTCTCCAATTTGCCTGCAGGGGATTCACATCAGTGGCCTCCAAGCACCCACTGTGAGTGTTTCTTTCTTTTTTATTTTATTCCTTTCAAACTTGTGAGTCTCTGGACTGTTCTGAGAGTCCAGTATAAAATCCCAGTAAGGTTTCTTTTTCCACCCACCTCAAAAAGAAGCTGTTTGTCTGCATTCCTGGTCTCACGTCATGGAGAAGCTTGGAAAGTCACCTCCTCTACTCTGCCATCTTAACCCTAAATTCTAGGTTTTTCTTTATCCTTCATATTTTGGATGCCCATAATTAAGTAGGCATCAAAATCAACCAAATGGAGTGGAAACAATTTATTATTGATAAAATTTTGATTGGATGATAATGACCCATTTTATATCAGATGGAGCTTCCTAATGTTTCCTTCTAGAATTACCTACTTAGGCAGACACAGCTGGACACAGGCAGGTTGACTGCTTGGGGCAGAGCCCACCCTTACAGGCTTACCACAGGTAGAAAGAAAAGAAAATGAAGTCTCCTCAAATTCCAAATAGAGGAGGAAGCCCGAGTCAAAGAGGAAGGAGGACAAAGGCAAGAGTATTCTCTAGTGCAATTCTATCATGAGAGTCCTGAGGAATGGAAGACCCCACCCGAGTCATGTTCTTTTTGTTTCTTTGAACTATTAGATTTAGCAGTCAAGCCAGTGGCATATCAGAATTATGACTGACCTTATTTGAGAAAACTGTTGATTCCCTAGGAGTTCTACTCTTGGCTTATAAAGTTGAGAAGCACTGCTGCTTTGTGTATTTAGTGGGAAGCTTAATTTTCACTCCTAGAACTGTTTTGTCCAATAAGATAGCCACCAGCTATCTTAAATTCAAATGAATTAAAATCAAATTAAATAAAATATAAATTCCATCCCTTGGTCAGAGTAGGCACATTCCAGTGCTCAATACATAGTAGAGGTCTCTAGGATAGAACAGACTAGAATGTACTTGTGTCATCACAGAACCATCCATTTGATTCCATTACTTTAGAAAGCATTGAACTACTTTAGGATAGCACATTAATGAACTTCAGGACCTTGTTTTACCTTACTCCAGACTCCCACATCCAATATGTTTCTTTAGAAGTTATTCAATTACAGTATCTGACAGAAATGCTCCAGTAATTCAATGTTGACTGATTATTTTTAATGTTACAATATTCCTAACACAGGAGAAATTATATCCAAAGATAAAGCCCAAATAAGTTGAACTTTTGGATTTCCCTCTGCTTGGTTTCTGATTCTCTTCTACCTCCGCTGGACGGGTCCCTCCGAAGCTTGGATCAGGGGGGCTCCTCAGTGGCAGTGGGGAGGTCTCTCCAGTGAAGACCCTGTGTCCTGCCTGATAGTTTGGACTGGTTTCCTTCTGTCTCGCGGTTCTCTAAAGGAGAGGTTCCATCTCTGGTGCTCCTTCTTTCACGCTTTGTCAGAAGGCTTCGCAGAGGAACACATGATTTCCTCTGCTTCATCAACTGGTTCTTATTCTCCTCTACTGCATGAAGTACAGATACTGTTTGCTGTATCTGAGCACCTTTTTTCTTTGGGTTCAGAAACATTGATTTTCTAACATATTCTTCTCAATTTTTTATTATATAGACTCCTGTAGTGAGAGACAAAAAAATCATTCATCACTGAATCTACCAAAAGCATCTAATATTTATACAAATTTTATTTATCTTCACTTCCTGACAGAGAACATTACCTCAGAGGTATTTTGTCTTCAGCACAACAACTAATCTAGGCCTGGATCGTCTTTATCATCTTCCTCCTTGGATTTTCTTGGAGTATCTCCTCAAAATCATTCTTTCCTCTGGAGTCATGGTTCTACATGTCTCTAACATGTCCCTTCAGGCAGTGGGTTGCTGGTGAACTGGATCTCTAGAAAACAAAACAAAAAAGTCCTGATTTGAGGTGTCTGCCCATTTTCCAGGTGTAAATACTTCCACCATGGTTGAACTGAATCAGCCACATCTGCAGCCACTCTGAAACTAATCCAACAACATTCTGAGTTTTTGACACCAATTGTTATGTCTTTGGTCCTCAAAAAGAATGTAAGTTTCTGAGATTCCTTTCAAGAGCCATCTGGGTTTTTGAGGCGTGATTTCCATATTGCTCATATTATGGATTTGTATGAACATGTATTTCATTTGCTTCACATCATGAGGAGAAACCATTCTGGTCTGGTCTCTCCTTAGTTCCTGACATTTTTGTTTTGTTTTGTTTTTGACTGATGATTTGGGCTTCAGCCAGCCTTTCTAATGTGGAAACAACTAAAACAAAGATGATAAAGAATTAGTATTTTTTTTAGCATAGGACCTGAACATTAATAAATCTTTAAAGAAGGAAACTACTATGGTAGATTTTTTTAAATAAATTTATTTATTTTAATTAGGTAAATACTTTTATACAATTCTTTATTCTGTCTCCTAACCTGCTATTTTGGGGGATAATTTATGAGATCCCTTAAACCCTTCCCCTGTTAGTCTGTTTTTGTTTGATCTTAAGATCCTGACTGGTCATTGTGGGGCTCACTGAGTCTCTAACCGGCCTTTTTCCTTTGATATATTAAAAACAAAGTTCATATTTGCTTTAGTCTTCCTTGAAAGGTAATCTTGCAAGTTGTCTTTTGGGGAAAACCTTTATTCCCAGATATTGTTCAACCTGTAGGCGATTGTGAGGGCTTCCCTGTTGTCATACTCTGTCTGACTTTGTATATTTTGAAGGACAATTTTTAACAGGTGACAACTTATGGCATTTAATTGGTAGTATTTACCACTGTGTCAGAAGCTACTTGAAAGAGGCAAAAACTCAAAACTCTATAGGATTGTCTCAAAATTGATAAAGATAGCGGAACTTTAAGCACAAATATACACGTTTTCCTTCCAGTGATAACTTTGTCTTCCTTTATTAGCCATACCTATACTTTTGATCCTGGATATGTGTATTTTTTCCTGGTTTTATTGTAAAAGATTTCATAAACATCATCAGGATTCACAGAAGCTATTAACTTTTTCTACTTTAATTTAAAATTATTACTCCACTAACACCCACATACTGCTGCCATATGTCTTTTGTCGTTAATATTTAATGATGCCATTTCCTCACCCTCACAAGTGTAACAGGAAATGCTATTGGACGATGATTACTTTGTAGCTCACCCACGGTCCTCCCTTCCAGCACTTTCCAGGAACCAAACTACAGAAAATGGAAGAGATTCTCCTTTCTTGGGAAGTTTCAACCGCTTGTTCTAGGAAATATTTAAACATCCTATTTAAACTTTTTGGTGCTAAATCATATCCCTATCAGTTTATGTTTGGATGATTAAAACCACTGACTTCATAGTATTTTTGTCTGAAGTAGGACTTAACAGTTTCAACTGAGATTCAGCAGAATTACTTATCTATGTTTTTTTTCCCCCCTCAAAGTTGATGAAATCAAATCATCTGGGAGCTTTTGAGAAATGAAACATATGCATCCCATTGTACTGAATGAGAATCTGTATTCCCAAAGTAATTCTGCTATGCAATATGTTTAGAAAACACTAGTTTAACATATAAATCTGTTTCTAACTTTTCAACCATTCACTAAATATTTTAATTCCTTCTGTATACAAAGAGATATGATCGGGGGAAGAACCAAAAAGAAAAAAAAAAGTAAATTTCCATAACATTCTACCAATAAGCAGCCACACAAGGAACCTGCATATCACAAACAATAGGAGAATTCCCAAGGGAAAGAACGGGAACATTCTTCTGGGCTGGGTGAAGGACTTTTGTCGGGTTGGTAAAGGTCTAGCAGGTATCATAAATGGTGGAAGGTGAGTCCAGGCAGAGGAAATTCTCAGAGCTGCAGAACCAGACAAACTCCGTGTGGTGAACCCAGAAAGGAGAAGAGACTAGAAAGGGGCAGATTAGAAAATGACCTGAGTATAATTCTGAGGAATATTTTTTATGTTTTGTTACGTGACTAAAGAAACAACACCCTTAGAAATTTTAATATGACTTTTGCTCCAAAGATATTTATTTTTGTTTTTGTTTTTGTTTTTGTTTTAGAGGAGGAAAAGTTTATTTGGGGCTCACAGTTTCAGAGGTTCAGTCCATGGTTGGCCAACTCCATTGCTTTCAGCCAGAGAGCTTCATGATAGAAGGGCATGGTAGAGTCAAAGTGCTTACCTCACAGTAGCTGGGAAACAGAGAGGGAGTGAGGAATCAGGGAGAATATAAACAAAGAGAGACAGGAAGAAGACAGGCTCCCAATGACTCCTAGGAGAGTGAGCACAGCACCCCTGACTTGACTTCCTCCACTAGGTCCCACCTCCTAAAGGTTGGAGCACCTTTGAAGAACACCAGGGGTTGGCCAACAAACTCCTAACTCTTGGGCCTTTGGGGGACATTCCAGATCTAAACTCTAGCACCATTTTAAATATATGATCAACATAAGACATTATGTGATCGTTCACATTTTTATTTCCATACTAAGCCCTGTGTGTGTTTTACATTTAAGGACTACCTCAATCCAGACTAGCCCCATTTCAAGAATTTGGTACCTGTTTGTATCTAGTGGTTACCTTATGTGGCAGAACAGGTCTAGACACTGGTCTAACAGCACATACTGTTCTCCTACCCTCTTCTCTAGTTCCTACCAGATAATAGGTACTCATCCCTCATAAATCAGAAAGTCCTTTCATAATCCCCACAGCAAAGAAAGTGCCCCTTGTTCCATGTCCTTAAAGCATCTTGAATGTCTATTTCATAATACCCACCACACACATAAATTATTTCTTCGTCCTGCTATCAGCTCCGTGAGCAAAGTGTCTGCCTTGTCCAGAGCTACATCTAGCCTAATACCTAGCACGTGAAAGTTATTCAAGATGTATTTGATGAAATAAATTTAAGGCAACTTCCAGGATAATTAAAAATAGTTCTTTACATTGCTCTTTTCATCATAAAATTTCTTAACAGTCATAACCTAATTAATGGGATTTTACCATAGAGCTCAGTACTAGGGATCATGTGGTTGCACAGCACAGACCACAGAGGTAGGACCTCATGGCAGTGTTATGAAACATAGCACCTACCTGTTGCTGTTGCTATTGACTGACACATTCTTCCACATGTAGCGTTGTTTGTTACAAAATTCAAAATGTACAGAAGTGAAGACAAAGTCTTTTTTAGCTGGGTGCAGTGGCACATTCTTGTAATCCCAGAGATTTGGGAGACTGAGACAGGAGGATCCAAAGATATTTCTAATACTTCTTCTTAGGAACCTTTTCCTTCTGGATCCCTATTGCCTATTTTCCCTGTGGTGGTTGCTGCTTATAATCATCACATTCTTCTGATTATCCTCTTGTTTTCAGCTATTTTCAGGTACCATTTTACCAAAATTCTTATTTATTGCATTTCCCTTTGCTTGTTTTATTATTTAGATATGTAGCATTACTGTAGACTAATGTGTGTTACCTGCCTTGGGTCAGTTAAGCCTCAAAAAATCTTAAACTACAGTAGACTGTGATGCAGGTGGCCAGCTGCCCATGAAATATTATTACCTTTCACTTTAAATGTCTAAATTTTGAATTGGGCTCCAAATTTCTTTCTTTCTTTCTTTCTTTCTTTCTTTCTTTCTTTCTTTCTTTCTTTCTTTCTTTCTCTTTTTTTCCTCTTTGTTGTATTATTATGGGAGTCAAAGAAAAGATCTGATCTGAAGAGAGAGAAGAGTTGGTGCCTCTGATTTGGCAACTCCCAGTCTGCTTTGGAGTGACAGGTTACCTAGGGAAGTGGTGGACCACGTACTGGAAGGAACACATGTTTTTGAGTTGGGGAACTAGATGGTGGTTCTGAGGACTGATATTTGGTACCTAAACTTGAGGCATAAAGAATATTCAAATGTCAGAAATATACTCAGGGAAAAACAAATGTTTCAGGAATATGCTTTGGCTCAACATCAAAGAAGACATTTAATACTCAGCTGCTAGTATATGCCATAGAATGTCTGATTTTTGCTTCCTGAGGTAGTGATTTCTTGAGTTCCTTATCACAAGAGGTGAAAGTTCGGTCCAGGTACGGCAGGGTAAAGATCATTTTAATGGAAATGAGTGATTGGACACTTGACATTTTTTTTCCACAGTGATCTTTGCAGTACTTGTTTAGATTGAGGTTCAGAAATATGTTGGGTTTTCCCTTGGTGCTCTAAACTACTGATTATACATCAATTGGTTAGACTTTCTTCTTTTCCTTCATAAATGTATTATTTTCACTTTATTAAATAAACATAATTTTTTTCAAAGAATTTGAAAAGTATAAAGTAAAAAAAAACTCACTGTTGTTTTGCAATCTGTAAAATTAGGCTTCTTAGCTTCAAAATGGAGATAAAGAGGAAATGGATTTATTTTGGGGCATTCAGGAGAGTAATTTTACCCAATTGTCAGGCCCCCAATTTTTTTAGCAGCCCGTGACAAACTTTTAATTTTTCTTAAATTTTGAATAAAAAATGAGTTTTTAGATTAAAGATTATTGTGTGATATAAATATATCTTTTACCAATGAACAAAATATGCTATATAGCTATGTATGAGAGTTTGTGTGTGTGCTCATGGAAAAAGGATTTCATGAATGTAAAAAGTGTCTAGGGTCCCCTAAAATAAAGAACACAGAGGCTGAGGCTTGGAGGCCGCCTCAGGAACTATATCCCCAATCAAATCCACATGAGCACCAGGAAAAATTCCTATTGCTGCTGCTGGCACTGGGACCCCTCCCACACTGTTGGCTGGCACTGAGCAGGGGGTAGAACCTCTGCCCCCACTGCTTCTGAGAGCTGGCAGAGCTATCAACTTTCAGAACAGATTGCCAGATGGCTTCCGTGAAGCATATGTTTCTGAGCTGATGCTTTGTGCGGTGACATCATGGGAGACTTGGCTGAATGCTTACACACTCTCAATAAGAAAGACTGAAAAGTGGATTCCTGGGGTCTTTCTTGGTGATGGGTGACATTTCCCAGACATAGGAATGGTGTTCCTGAGATTCCAGACAGGCAAGCCACCACACAAAACCCCCAGCACATTGAAGCATTACCCTCTAAACTTTATGGCATATGTAGGTGTGGCTTTTGTGTAATAACTCACATAAAAAGTGCAATGTCTGACTACTTACAATGTGCTATTCTGTTTGAATCTTATAATTTAATCATTAATTTAAAATAACAGCATGTGGGGATAGGCATTATTGGTCCTATTTCCCCATTCTGTTAATGAAGAGATAGGCTTAAAGAGGCTCAGTCACTTGTCCACAAAGATCAAGTTAAGGAGTAGTGAAGATAGGATTTTTATTGTGAATCTTACCTGCTACACTACATCATAGTCACAAATGAGGTGTACAGCTTTAAAATACTGCCTTTTACATTTAGTTTTTTTGATAAAAAGCTTTTGAATTGTGGATTTTAAACTCTTTCTGGATATGTTTATAATGGTGACAGAATATTCCACCCACTTAATGTGACAAAATTTATTCAAAGATTTCTATATTGTTAAATATTTAGGTTGGTTCTATTTTTTCCTATATAAATCATATTATAGAAATTCTTTGCATATACTTTCCCCCCATATTTATATTTCTTCTCTAGAATACAGATCTAGAGTTAGAATACAAAATCAAAGGGAATGTAAATGTATTTTCTAAGAAACCAATGCCACACTTTGGTTTAATTTAATTTATTAATCTTAATAATATCTATTCAGATTTCAAGATACTCGCCTCATGCCTTCCTCATGCTGTGGGGGATACTTGTTAAGACCAGGCTGAATATTTGACATTTACCTAAAACTATTATGGTTTTGTGGATGTTAAATTATGATGGGCCTAAAGTGAACATCTCAACTTGTTTTACTACATTAGTGAGCATGTGCCCTACATATTCTGAGATGGGTTCAGAACACTTTGAAAGTTCCTGGAAAATACTCTTAGGATAAAGGAAAGTGGCATTCAAAACAAGCTCAAGTAGCATCAAGTATAAGTGATTTTTCTTCTTTGCCAATGTGTTAGATGAAATATTTTCAATCACTGTTTTAATGATTATTTCCTTGAGTACCAATGAGGTCAACCATTTTTTCATATACTTATTAATGAGTTATTTCTTCTTTGGGAAGTGTTGTTTGACTATTTCTCACTTGGTATTTAGTATTTGTACCAAATAGGTTTGGTGTATTGTATTTGTTGCAAATAATATCATATCTACTTTTATTAATTTTTAATCTAGGGAAATTTTTTGGTATAATCTAAACTACCAGGCATTTTCTTTGTAATTTCTTCTAGCATAAGTTTCAGAACTATAATTGACTTCTTTCAACTTTATCTATATTTTTGGTGTTGTATTTTATTTTTATTTATCCCCATTATACATTTGGAATTCCTATTATAGCTAATGAAACATATTTTATTCCCCAAAGCTAGACAATTATCTCAATAATTATTAAACCATTGCTTTTTGCATTCATTTGTGGTTCTGATTTTATTCTGCAATGAATTTGGGTTCCCTTTCTCTGTGTCCACAGAGTCCTATGCCTGTTTATATCAATTTCTACTGTAATGAAAAATGGCTATTAATTTTCTCCCTCCAAATTTAATGGGAGGGGACAGAATTGTGCTGTCCCTTTGATAACTAGCACAGTGCTTGGCATGTGACAGGCATTATATATCTGTTGAATGATGAATGCATAAAATGGGATTTTTCTGGCAAACCCATATTTTCTCACTAATTACATCCATTCCAGAATCATTTCTGCATTGAGGTGAATGTTGTGTCACAATAATACATTTTATCATTAGAGTCAAACCTCTTATTAATATTCACTTTCAGTATATTCTTTTGGAACCAGGACTTATTCTTCAAATGAACTTCAGAAAATTTCAACAGTCTCTAAAATTGGTCCCATTAGAATATTTGTTTGAATTATGTTAAAATATAAATTAAGTTTTGGAAGAATCGATATTTTGTATTGTAAATACCTTCCCACTCACATACATGTTATAGCTCCTTATTTCCCTTTACAGCTTTCAATAATTTCTTTACAGAGTCATTCATAATCCTTTTATTGATTTTCTTGTTACTGCTGTAGTGATTCAGATTACTATTGCTTCTGCTGGGATTTGTATTTATTTATTTTGAAAAACTTACTTTCTATTTGTTGCAATTATACAAAAAAGTTACTGTTGCATATTTACCTTACATTCTGGGACTTTGCTTGAATCATTTCATTAATTCTAGTAGAGAAATTTCATAGTTGAACTAAAGACCACGCATAATGGTTGAGCATAATGTCACTTCAGCTAAATTCTATTTTGTCTTTACAATTAGGGATGGGAATTGGGTAACAAAAATATGATTCTAAAAATTTGCTTTTGGAGATTGCATGGAACTTTTGCACCTGTGTTAGAGACCGTTGATTATATTAGCTTCTAGTAACTTCATGCAAATAATCCCAGCGGGCATTTAAATGGGGGAACTTTTAGGTACAAACGTGGAGGTTTTTCAGAACCCGTGACTACCTCCATGTTGCATAATTCCCTGACTTACGTGGTATGTTCCCCCTCCGACCTCTTCTGAACTCCAAGCTTCTCAGCTCCAGGCTTTGGCATAATATCCCAAAACTCTTACTGAGGGGGGACCTTTGTCTTGGAGGCACGCAGCTTATTTTGGTTCAACGTAAGACATCTAAAGCCTAGGTTTCTTCCATGGGGTAATGTGAAAAGATAGAGAGTCAGCCTTGATGTTAGTGGCATCCTCTTTACACACTCTCTGAAGCAGGAGAGACCTGTGTCTTTCAGGACCACAGAGGGAATGAGCCCAAGGACCACAGAATGCACCAAGTGCATCACATGAGGTGGAAACCCAATGTGGCCACTTCAATTTCCTTTTTGTTTGTGACATTCTAATCCTAAACAGTAATGCTCGATTCAATCCGACATCCATTTAAATTTATATCATTTAAAGTAGAATTCTATTTAAAATCGATTTTTTGAAAAACTTTTATGTCCTGATTAATGCAGTATCCTCTTTGGTCATTTATTGTGAAGGTAATGATGAGTGTTAAATGAGGCTTTGTGTTTGCATTAACTCTGTGGGATGTTTGTCTGAAGGTGACCAGGCACTTCAGTAGGTCTGAGTAAATATTGGCTTTTGCTATATAATGGGAGCTGACAAGTGACAAACACCACAATGGGGACAAAACGAGTGTGAAAGACAGTTCCGTATAACACCATTGATCTTTCTGCATCATAAACATTTGTTCTTTGGATTTGCACAATTATTCTTTTTATATTCAATATATTTACTCATCATCATCGTATGAGGGGTTGCCCTTCCTCTGTATGCTTAACTTACATTTTTAAGAGTTATTCAGTGGCTTGTTTGGACACTGTGGACCAGTCTGTTGACCTCTGGACATTGTATCTGTAAGGCCATCTCATCACCTTTGCAGATGTCTGACACCTCAAAGCAGCAAGAGGGACATATAGTCTCTTGTGGTGATAAGGATAGCAAATTGCCATGTGCTCTACATACAACAGGTTAAAATGTTAAGCTTTGATTGGATTTTTAAAATATAAGGGGTAAATTATGGCTTGTATTAATTATAGAATAATATTTCTATTCCTTCATATACCTCATGACCAGGACTAATTAGACGCAAGTGTCTTTTGCAAAGTCTGTCTGAATAAAAGCTCAATATAGCAAACTTAAGACTTTTCTAAGTAACTGGTGTATTTCATGTTTTGTAATCAATTGATGGTCTACATTTTCTTTAGTTTCAATTGTGTGACTAGTTTTATGGTTTTACTATTAATAAAACTTTTATTTTCTAATATTTATCTTAAAAGTAACTTGGTTATACCAGACTCAACACATGAGAAATGGTAGGACAAATTTAGATGAAGTATTGTATTTTCCCCAAATGAAATTAGATCTGATGTGATTTATAGCTCACTTGTTGTAGTTTCCTCTTTCTAAATTAAAAACCATATACAGTTAACCATCATATCTGTGGGCTCCACATCCTTCAATGAACTGCAAATCAAAAATATTTTTAAAAATTGTGTCTATGATGAACACGCACAAACATTTTTTCTTGTCACTATTGCTTGAACACTATATTATGGTGGCTATTTACACAGCATTTATATTATATTAGGTGTATTACAAATAATCTAGAGATAATTTAAAGGATAGGGAAGAGATATACCTATGTTATATGAAAATACTAGGCCTCTTTGTATAAGGAATTTGAACTTTTGCAGATTTCAATGTCTGTATGAGATCCTGGAACTGTTCTCTCAGAGATACTGAGAGACAATTGTAGAATTGAGAGAATGATGTGATAAGATAAAGGAGAAAAATCTGATGCAATATTTATTTTTATATGTGATTGGAGGAAAATGTGTTTTGAATAAAGTACAGTAGTATTTTATAAAATAAAGTACTATAGTGCTTTATTCAGTAAGTTATTATTCTCTTTTGACACATAAAATGAAATTTTTGTAATTGATAATAAAATTATAATTTGGAAATTATAATTTCTGACAATAGACGTAGGAAAAAAGCCCCATGTATTATTTTTAATACTCTTTTTTGCATGCCATATAGTAAAAAAATGTCTTGATAAACAACATGGCAGAGTGATAAAATGCCCAAACTCTGGGCCCAGATATTGGATTCAAATTCACATACTGACATTTAAACCAACTGTGAGATTCTGACTGAGCTATTTCATATTTCTTGGCCAAATTCTTTACCTGCAAATGGTTGTGTTGGAGATTCCAAGCCCACCCTCAGTTTAATGGTTTGCTAGAATACACAGAAAAACTGTATAACCATAGTTATGTTTTATAATAGTAAAAGGATACAGACTAAAATCAACAAAGGGAACAGGCTCATGAAGAAAATCCAAGAACCAATTTCCAGGTATCCCTGTCAGTGGAGTCCCATGCTTAAAGCTCCTAGCACACACACACACACACACACACACACACACAAAAAAAAAAAGTATAACATGTTAATAAGGCAGGGAAACTTTTAGAACTTTGGTTTTTAGACTTCTATTGGGAATTAGTCACATAAATGTGCAGCATTGGGCAACTGACCTCAACTATACAGACTCCAGCAACCCTTGCCTTCAAGCAAAACCAGGTGTTCACTATAAATCACATTTTAGAGTAAACTTAGCTGGTTGGATTGAAACAGCATAGCCCCAGGCCTCATACATACAAAAACATTCTTAACCACTCAGACTATTCGGAGAGCTCAGAGTTATCTCCCAGGAACCAGCAGAGGCCCTTCTTGGAGACTTGCCTTTCTATGGAATGTGCAGGGTTTGAGCAATGCAGACCTGGCTGCATTAACCCTTTCTTGCCCAGGGGTTATGAGGATAAACAAGTTAATCCCGTAACTTAGAAAAGCATTTGGCAACAGAACAGAGCTTGGCATTTGTGAGCAACATGTAAGGGGCAGCTATAATTCCTTCTAGTGGATCTCTGTGAACTGAATGAGGCAGATTAACTGGAAATAAACAGTTGGGTTCTATGGATCTTGTGATGATGAAAAGCCCCCAAGTTTGTAATGAAACTGGCAGCATAAGCGTATTAAATGTGATATCTATGGGTGCTTTAGTAAGAGAAGTTTCCTGTAAAATGCCAAATCGTAAAATTTTGTTCTCTTGTCCTTTGCAGAGCCCTGAACCCAGCAAAACCGTAGTCAAAGAGGAGAGTTGTTGAGGAATACAACATACATAAGGTACAGAAGTCACTCTCAACAATTGATACATAAGACTCATTTAAATTGATGCTTAATTCAAGCTTATTACTCTATTATTAACAAAATATTTTACAGTAATGCCAGCTTGGTGTCTTAGAATATGTGGGACTGTGTGTTATAGGCAGTTAACCATATCCTAAAGAGAAATTGGTTTCTACATCGACATCACACCAATTTTGAAGGTTGTGGTTGAACTAGGCCTAGACAGAAATGTGAAGGAATCAAATTATTATTATTACATTATTTTAGCATTTTATTTTGTTTTATTTTACTTACAGTAAAATTACTCAGGGAAATTAATTTCAACAAACATATTTACTTGACCATGACCCCTTAATATTAACACTGTGTTTAATTTATTATTATTATTTAATATTTTTTTGTTCTTTTTAACTATACAGGATAGTAGAATGTATTTTGGCAAACTGTACATATAGAGTTCTATTGGAGAACTAGCATTCTATTTAGGATCCTACTCTTGTGGTTGTACATGATGTGGAGTTACCCACATCATGTATTGAAATACAAGGCTAGGAAAGTTATGTCCAATTAATTTCACTGTCTTTCCTATTCCCCTTCTCTCTCCCCCCCACCCCTCTTCTCTCTCCCCCCGCCACTCCTGTTCATTTCCCTTTCTCCAATCCAATGGAGTTCTATATTCCCCTCCACAACCTCCCTTGTTTTGGGTTAGCATCCACAAATCAGAGAACATTCACCCCCCCCCCTTTTTTAAGTGTGCATCTATTAAAGGTCTGTTACATGGGAAACTCATCTATGAAGTGATTTCACATATTTGGGCAAAACAGTCACAGTCCAGTCTAGCCTTCATGGTGCCTAAACTCAGTGAAGGAGACGTTAAGTGATCAAATAACTACATATGATTGAAAGCTGTGATAAATGCTATTAAAGAAGTGCAGAGAAAAAGTCAGAATTCTATGGGAGAATATATGGGGAAAGAAGGGAAGAGTCTGGGGGGGTTGTGTAAACAGTGTACCTCTTTAGAAGATGACCTTTTAAACTAAGGTCTAAATTGTGAGGGTAAGGCAAATGGGACAACAATGAATAAAAAAAATAATTAAAAATAGGAAATAAGAAAAAATTGAAAGCAGGGTAGTGTGGTGGCTATAGCTCAATCACAAAAATAGAAGCTGGGTTGAGTATAGGAAGTAACCCAGTCCCACAAAGCCTTCATGTTCAAGTAAGATGTCCCAGGCCCACCCTGCTTGGCCACTTCTTGCCCTGGGCAATTTTGTGTGATGTCACTTGTCTTCTTTTTTGATCTCCTGAATAGAGATGATTTCAAACTTTTCACCCCACTAGGCACTACCCTACTGCATCTCCTGGCAAAGTTGTACAGTAAAAAGAAAAACAAGAAAAATGGTGTGATGTGTGTGTGTGTGTGTGTGTGTGTGTGTGTGTGTGTGTGTGTGTACACCTTTATTTCACATGGTACTTCCCAAAACTATTTTCAGAATTATACTAGAAATTATTTTGAAAGATTCTCTCTTGATAATATGCATTTTTAAAAGGTTCCTTTTGCTCCTGAGACTGGTCTGCTGTTAGGTAATGTGGCCTATTTCATGTCTGTGCACATTAAACTGTATTAGATAATTTCCTAGAATCAAGATAATTCAAGTCAGGGAAAGAAAAATCTGTTTGCCTTGGTGGTTTAGCTTCTTCTAGCAGGGGGATTTTTCTTGACCTGAGTTATATACTTAATTGCTTCAAGCCCTAATTATATTTTGCATGTGAAAATATATCCTTAGGTCCCAATATAAAGGTCTGTAGTAAGAACTCAATAAATAAATTTTAATATCAGCTTACTCATATTGGTTTTCTTAAGTCAGACACAGAGTAAAATCGCAAAAAAACTGTGTTTGCCTTTCAGCTAATCTGGCTCATATTTCTGTCCATCAAAAATGCTTTTTCTTCTTGATTTATAAAATTCTCATAAGTTGGGCTCTTAAAAGAAGTCTTAAAGTCAGGCAAATGACCTGGGGGTATTGCCTACTTAAGTACTTTAAAGAATGGGTTGTTACTGTATGAAATATGGAGATTTTGGTACTTTCAGCAAGGAAAGTCCTGAGAACCTAGAGTATTAAACTGACTTATGCTTATTCCAGAAGAGAGGATTTCAGTGTACATATTAGAAGGGGCATCCACTTTCTTAGACCAATCCAATATCTTTCTATTAAGTTAACTATTATTTCAAAAGAAGAAGATCATGAAAAATTCCCCAGGATTTGAAAACTTTGAAATCCAAAGCCTTGTTTTATTCTCAGGAAGACAAGAGACAGATGTCTTTTAATTACTACTCTTGCTTTTTGCCTCTCTACCAGCGATATGTCTCAAATTTGGAATCTAATTAGAAATCTTAATTGAAATGACTTTTACAAAAAGGAAAGAATAAGGATCAACATGGAAACATAAAAGTAGGGAGAAAAACACAAATGTAATATTCCAACCAAATTGAATAATCACCTCTCTGAAATTGAGTTGGCCTTTGGGGAACATGGTATTGGCTCCACACTGAAACTTGACTGTTTCCTCTTTCAAGAGGAATTTTTCAACCAAATGAAGAATCTTTCAATGTCTATACATTAATTTCAAATATTATATTTTTCTCACTGTAAAAACAATGTTTTTAATATTTTGAAGCTTGGGTTCAATGCCCAGCTCTCTAATTGATTCTCTGTGTGATCTTGGACAGATTTTTGCAACTATTTTCAAACTCCTAACATACCCATCTCTAAAACTGTGTTTTCAACATTTCTATCTTGTTCCTCTCTTGGTTTTACACACTGACTGGTATATAAGAGCAGTGTAGGCATTTAATATTAAGTTCTAGAGAGGAAAGTAAAATAAAAGAATATTAAGTTTGAGAATATGTATTATATAATATGTAGCACAGAATATTTCAAATAAAAATATTGGGAAAGTGCTTATTGATCCTATACACTGGAGGCAAAGACTCAAAGGCAGTCTGATTCATCCTTTTATTCAAACTCTTTCTTGTAGATGTTCTGGATTCTGCCATTCAGATTGTAAACTCTACTTAGAGGCAATATTACCTATTTTTGAATTAAGTGCAGCCCTATTCATGGTACCAGGTAGGATAGATGATCAATTACCTTCTGACAGGTTGAATGAAGCCATGCACTAATGGGGCCAGGGAACACAGAACCCAGATTGCCACATCTCCAGTTTATGGACACTACATCTCACATCAGAGCACGAGCATTTGCCTTCCTGTGGATTGTGTCCTTCATCCACTTCTTGCTGCTGCTCCATGCTCTCTGCTCCCATCAGATTTGCCCCTTTCCCAGTATTTGTGTACATTCCACAGGCTGAGCTTTAGGTCTTTGCTTGCATGCGTGGTATTCTTCTTTTGCATTTTTCTTTTCTTCCCTATTGCTTTTCTCATTATTCTTTCCTTTTTTTTTTGACAGCTCATTTTTCTCTCTTCTCCCTTTCTTTTATTTGTCCTCAATGTTTATATACAAATATCTTAAGTTCCTATCTGATATCATGTCTTCTGTGAAGCTGTCCTGCGCATCTCCTAGGAGACTATCTTGCTGCCTTTCCTTTGTTCTGGTTTATTTGTTTGCAGGCCCTGTCCTTGTTCCCTGTTGGTGAAAACGGAGTCTGAGGAAGCCAGGGAAAACCAAGGTAAATAATGTGTGAACAGCTCTTACCTTTCATTCTCTGCTCCATCCTGCTTCCCTTTATGAGCAAAGGAGAGGACCTCCAGCTCAGTCAGTGGCTTGCTTTCACACTGAAGTCTGCATTAGTGGTAGCATCGTACCCTTCAGGGCACGAGCACCAGCATGCAGAAGCTCTGGGCTGCAGTCACAATTGCCTGAGTCAAGATGGCTTTCTGGATGGGTCCTCAGAGTCAGGAACCAGGCTGTATAGTCCAGTGGCCTAGGAGCCCCGGCGGCCAGGACATTGGCCTGCATCTCTCTCCCTGTGCCATGCCTTCACCTCTGAATCCCTCTCTGATTATTGGATGCACATATGATGTTGAGAACTACCCTCCACAGCAGCCCACTCGAGTGCTTTCCTACTCGCTGTCCCAACCCCTTGGGTGCCCCTTCCTTACTAATGCATCGAGAGATCAAACTGGAGTGATCAGTTAAATCTTGGTGTTAGGGACTCTCCACTTCTTCACAGATGCACCACCATTTCTTTTGCACATTATCCTTCTTGACTCCCTTATTCAATGGATTTCCATTTCCTCTTTTCATGTTCCTACATTTCTCTACATTGAATTCACATCATACTTCCCAGTCACCTGGTCATATTACCAGTAGAATTAAATCAACAATGCTGTCATGTTTACTGGCCATTTCTAAAATATCATTGGTTTTTATTCACTCTGTGAAATTTTATGTAAGGTAAAATGAACACTTTTTGGTGTCATGGTCTTTAATTTTGACAAAGATACAATTAATTCTGTAACCACTGTCACAATCAAGATTCAGAGCTCTTGCATTGGACCAGAAATTTTCCTCCCATTGTCCCTTTATGGTCAGCCTTTTCTGCAAACTGCAACCCCTTAGAATCCACTGATCTGTTTTTATCCTGGTAATTATGCCTTTTCCATTTATGCCATATAAACGGAATCATACAGTATAGAGCCTTCTGAGGTCACCTCCTTTCACCTATCCTATTGTGCTTGAAGTTTGCCCATGATGTTATAGTTAACAGTGTTTATTCCTTTCTATTGCTAAGTAGTATTTCATCTTACAGATTTATTACTGTGTGTGTGTGTGTGTGTGTGTGTGTGTGTGTGTGTGTGTACATGTACCGTTTGTGGTGGGCAGACTGTGGTTACTCCATGGTGTATAGAGTAGCAGTTTTCAGGCTGTGCCTAAACCTGGCTCACTCCATTTTATAAAGTAATGGTTTGCCGTATGCTGTTTCATTTTGAGTTTACATGCTGAGGTGGAATGACTTTCCACCTTGTTTGTACAAGTAAACAACCACCATCTGCCTGGCTCAACCATAAGGCACAAACTGATAAATAAATTAATCTTACTAATAAAAACAACCACCTGTGAACTTATCAAATTAATCAGAAGCACCTGAATACATGTTCTTTTCAAATTTATATCAGAAAAACCAGTTCAATAAGCCCATGAGCTTATTGAACTCAACAGATCACCAAATGAAGCAGTGCTCTCACTTGAGGTCCAAGAAAGTAGGAGGATCCCAAGACTGGACACCGCAGCACTCTGACCTATCTTCTGGTCATTCGTTGCAAGCCTTGCCCAGGAAGATTGCCACATGGACAAACCCCTGAGTCTCTTCTTGAGCTTTAGCAGAGGGTGTGATTTCTCCTGCCTGTGACATGGCCTACTCCAAGCCGACATCTCAAACTGACACTCCAACTGATACTGTGAACCTGCTCTCGCCAGGGCCTTGGTCTAGAGTAAGTCCCTGGGCTTTGGCATCCCGGGGCCCTAAACAGGTTCTTAATGCCGGGTTCTTAATCTTATCTGATGACCTGCAGTGACTCTGTGCATTCATGTCTTCTAGGTGCCTGCTGAACCCCTGTGACTGCTTAACCATAGCTCTTCTCTATGTTTTGTAAAGTGTGACTTGTGACTTGAGTGTTATAGATATTAGAAATTAAGTTTGGGATAAAAGAACCTGTGCTTCCCCAGCTGATGACTTCTAGGTGACACACAAGTATTCAGTGAAATGCCACTAATGAAAGTGGTGTAGCCTATGAACTTATTCTTGTTCAGTAAATTCTGACACTGTGGAAAGACACAAATGAGTTTGGTCTGTTAATGGCCCGGCTTGCTCATGACACCATTTGAAGAGCCTTTGGGTTGTTTCAATTTTGTATTGATTTTTAAAAAAAGAAAACACTACAAACATCCACATCCAGGCTCTTAGTTATCAAAAGCTGTATTTCTCTTAGGTAAATATATAGGAGGTGAATTTCTGAGTCACATAGTAGGTACATGTGGGCCTTTGTAAGAAACTACCAGTCACCCTTCCAAAATGGCTGTGCTAATTTGCATTCCTGGTTGCAGTGTCTGAAAGCGACGATGATAGGTTCACATTTTGACCATAGATTGTTATTGTTAGTCTTCTAAAATGTGTTTAGAACTGTTCCAGCAGTGTGTAGTGATGGCTCTTCCTACTATTAATTTGCATTTTCCTGGTGATCCATGAGGCAGAGTTTTTTCATGTGCTTCTTTACCATCGTTTTATCTTACACATATATATTTTCTTTGATAACATGTCTACTCAAATCATTTGCCCATTTTTTTAGTGCATTGCTTCTTTTCTTTCTTTCTTTCTTTTTTTCTTTCTTTCGTTCTTTCTTTTTAATAGAGTTTGAGACATCTTTAAATGTTGTATTGGAATTCTTACCCACATAAAAACTGTGCAAATATTTTCTCACAAGGTGTGGCTTGTCTTCCTATTCCCTTTAGTATCATTCATGGAGTCAAAGTTTTTAATTTACATGAAATCAACTTACCAATAATTTCTGTTTATGGATTATAACTTATGTGTTATATTATGAAATGTTTATGGTAGGGTATGTAGCTCCAGTTCTACAGCCTGTGTTTAGGATGTTTCAATCCCCCAACACCAAAAGAAAAAAAAAAGAAACCTTTGCCAAGATCAATAATGTTTTCTCCGATTTTTTTTCTAATATATCTATAGTTTTAGGTTTTATAATTGGATGATCAATATTAAGTTAATTGTATAATTAGAAGGTTCAAGGTGTATTCTTATTTTTTAATTTTATTTTTTGTATCTGATTGTTATAATGTTAAAAAAATTATTAGCATCTTTCCAACAATTAACAGACCATTTATGTATATATTATATTGTTCTGTATCTGTTCTTTTTCTAAAGTTTTATTTAAAAAAAAAACTAGGTGATGTGAATCCTTCAATTATTTTTTTCTGCTTTATCAACAGTATTTTGGCTATTCTACTTCTTTTTTTCGATATAAATTTTAAAATTAAATTTTTATTGACATCTATAAAAATCTTGTTTGGATTTTGATTGTAATTATACTGAATCTACAGATAGGTTTGCAGAAAGTTGACATTGTTACAATGAGTTTTCTAATTCATGAACATAATATACCTCTCCATTTAAATAGATTCACTTAAACATATTATTTCATATCTTCCATCAGTGTTTTTAGATTAGCGCACACATAGATTCTTTCCATATTCTATTTATTCCTATAATGTGATTTTTTTTGGTTCTATGATAGATGGCTCATTTTTTGAAATTTATTTTCTGATTTTTTTATTGTTGTTTTTTAGACATAAATTTGATTTTCATATGTTGATTTTTGTATTATGTAACTGATAAACTCACTTTTTAAACATCTTCATTGGAATATAGTTTATATATCATACAATTGAGCCATTTAAGTTGTACAATTAAATGGTTTTTTTTGTACTTACAGAGTTATACATTCAGCAGTATAATATGGGTTCATTTTCATTTTCTCAAAAAGAAACCCTGCATCCATAAGCCATCTCCTTAATTTCCCACCAATCTCTCCAACCCTAGTCAACTACTAATCTACTTTCTATCTCTATAGATTTGTGTTCTCTGGACATTTCTTATAAGCATAATCACACAATTTGGATACTTTCACTTAGCTTAATGTTATCAAGGTTCGTCCATATTGCCACATGTACTGGTGCTTCATTTTCCCCTTAGCTTCATCAATATATTGTTGACAATTCAAAAAATGTATAGTACATTTACTTACTATCCCTAGTTGTTTTTTGTAGCAATTTTGGGGGAATTTCTATGTAAATAGTCATGTTGTCAACAAATAGAAACAGCTTAATTTGTTTCTTTTCATATATACTTTATTTTTCATGTGTTATTGCATAGGCATCATACATCTGATATAATGTTGTAGAGGAAAGATGAGAATAGATATCCTTGCCTTATTCCTAATTTTAGAAACAAAGACCCAAGGCTTTTATCATTCTGTATGTTCATTTTCACATGAGGGAACTTCTATCTCTAAATTGCTGAGGGATTTTTTAGGGATTAGACTTTAAATATTTTGTATGTTGAATTTTGTTAAGTGTATTTCTTGCATTATTGGAATGATCATACGTTTTCTTTTGTAGTCTATTAGAACAATAAGTTGCATTGATTGATATTTGAATGTTGATCCAGTTTTGTGTTCTGGGGATAAACTCTTCTTAGATATATTTCCTTTTTATATATTGTTGGATTACATTTTCTAATGGTTCAAACTTGGTTGCTGATTGTTTTGGTTATCTATGTTCAAAAAGAAATTTTATCTATATTTTTATAGTGTCTTCAGTTTCATTTCAGATAATTCTATTTTCATAAAACAAGTTGGAAATATTCCCTCTTCTCCTGTTTTCTGGAATAGTTTATATTATTTATAAAATTTGTTTTTCAAATTTTTGGTGCAACTCTTCAAAGCCTATAGTGTTCTTTATATATTTTAACTATGAATTCAATTTCAGTAATAAGCACAGGTTTAGTCAGGTTATCTAGGGTTCTTTTCAATAAAATTGGCTTATCTCATTAATAAATTGATAAATTTTATTTATGTTATCATTATAATATTATCATATTTCCTTTTATAATGATTTCTCATGATGTCCCCTTTCTATTTCTGACATGGAAATCTTACTTTCCCTGATCATGAGGGTAGAGGTTTATCAATTTTATTAATCTTTTCAAAGAATCAACTTTTTTTAAATTGATTTTCTCTATTGCTTTAATTTTCATTTGCACTATTTTTTTTTAAATTTTAACTACTCCCTTTCTACTTTCTGATTTTAGTTTAATGTACTCTTTCTAATTTTCTATGATGGAAGCTTAAATTATTTATTCACAACTTCTTTTCTAATATAAAAACCCTGTATTTTTCCTGTAAGCACTACTATAGCTGCAGCCTATAAATATGATATAGGAGTATGTTGCCTAGTTCTGAAAAATTTGTTCTCTCCAAATATTGTTCTGCTATTTAATTCTAGTTTAATACCATTATGATTTGGGAATATACTTCATTGTGATTTCATCATTTTAAATTTTTCATAATTTGTTTTATAATCCATGTCAAAATTTGAAACTTTCCTCAGATCAAAACCATGAGGAAAACTGAGAAAAATGAAATATTCACCCTTATATGGTTTTCTTCTCTAAATTTTAATTCCTTCCAAAATATTTCCTGCTTTTTATTTTCAGAATTTTTAGGCAGCATGCTTTTTTATAGATACCCCCAGTCAGCAGGAGATGCAGTCTTTAGTTGCTTTGGTTTATCTTGGCCAGAAATGGCATGCCAAAAACTTTTTGTATAGCAATGTATTTAATCCCTCTCAATTTATTAGATGGGAATTAGCATTTTCATAATTTATGATGAAGTAACCATGTTTGCATGAATTGCCCAACATCCCAGACTGAGTGGAAGGGCCTAGGCAGGCTGGTTCACACTTGGTCTCTTACCACTTGCTACCTTGCTTTTGGTGAATCACCATGATGATAAGCATCAAGTGAGAGGGATTAGGATATGTATGTTAGAATAATACACCATTAAAGGATAAAAAGACCTCAGAACAGCAAGAAGAAATAGCCAAATAAAGGCATGTTTATAATTTGACATGAATTTTTAAAAGCCAGTGAATAAATTCTTCTAGTATTTTCATAAGAGAAAGAGTCAGGGAATTTTATATGATAAAAAGTGCAAGGGGGGAGTGGTCTAGAGGGAGGTGGCAGAACAGGCTGTGATATTGGTTATGCTGAATATGGATGGAAAACCTAGTAGTCTGGCAAGGTCAGAATTCAAAAGGAAACTTTCTATTTACAATAGTACACCATGTATAGTAGGCACTCAATAAATGCATATGCCATGAAGTATGGTTATGGTATTTCTTTTCCTCAACTCTCCTTACACATAGGATCAGAGAAATCCTAAAATTTGGAGATCTTTCACCAGAGATAGCAAAGGTGGAAGAGATAGTAGGAAAACCTACTCATGTTGTTTTGGTCACTATTCAGGCATACATGAATGACATACTTTGGCATAATATCTGAGTTCATAGTCCCTGAATATCTCAGTGACATTCCTTCATGTGAGATCACAGTAGATTAACCTGTGTTATGGAGAGGATTGTTACATCTGTCCCTGGTTTTCTCTTTAATTCCATGAGAGAAACGCTGGAGGAATTGCAGGTGGTGCAGTATTCTGGAACTTTGCTGTTCATCATGGTTCTTTTTGTAGATATTTTGCCTAGGTTGTGTTCAGCAATTAAATTTTCCTTTTTTTTTTTTTTTGCATCATGCATTGTTTGCTCTTATTCTCATCGTGGTGCAGTTGTACTCAATAAATATCTTAAGGTGGAATATGTCATTGGGTACCTCTCAGAGAACAAGGAAACTTTGTGGTGAAGAATTTGAGATGCATTATCTGTATGCAGTCGGCAATGGGAATGAGAGAACTTAGTTATGCCATTTTATATTCTTTGTGGATAACCCCGGGCATTCTGTGAACTTCTCTAGAGAGCTAAAGTGAAATTATAATAATCATATATATACATTTATTCTCGCCTGTCATAATAAAAAGCAGAAGATAAAATTTTAATTAAATTCGTTATCTGTTCTTACTTTGAAATTTTAAATTTCAAAAGAAAATGGGTAATTCATCATCAGAAACTACAGATAATTTAGTCAATACTAATTTGAACCTGAACTATATCATCATAAGCAATTCAATCAGCTCTGTGAATTAATAGCATCTGATGATGTCTGTATTAGTCATATCCTAAGGATATAATCAAAGCTTCAATTTTAGTTTTACTCTCACACATGAAATTTAACTGGCCTTGGATATATATGTGGGACTGTGTTCATAAGGATTTGGAAACATCTGCCTGTGCTCAGACCACCATTCTGCAGTCTTCTTTAATGGGTGTGAAATAAAAATCAACTTCCAACCAAATTACACTTTTCCTTGTACATCTCTGCTTTTCAATGTGGGCTGGAGAGACAGGCTATAAAGAGACCTTATATTTGGTACAGGCAGTTTGTTTGAAGACAAGAATCAGGAAAAGAAAACCCTGCCACAGGAATATGGAAAATAAACTGCTATCCTTCACTTAAATTTCTTCAAAAGATGACATAGGAAGGCATTCAAAAATCTATAAGCATCCCAGACACTCCTCCATAATCCTTAGATTCTGTGTGATAACAGTGTTTTAATAACTATATTTGGGGTTCCAGGTTGTATGAAGTTTTGATAAATAAACAAAATCCAATGTGACCCATGAAGTATCTAGAGAAGAAAAAATTTCCATGAATTTTTAGTCTTTTCTGGAACTTCCAGTGGAAGTTCCTGTCCTTTGAAATGACGTTTGAGAGGGAGTCAAGAGGCGCATGCCCCCAACACCTCAGAAGACACCTGCTGTCTGATCCCAGTGTGGCCCTGGCCAGCCGTGTCCACTTCTGGCCACCTGGGGATCTTTGTGCTCTCATCTCTTATGTGAGAATGGAGCCTAGTTTCTTTAAGGCTCTTCAATTTTATGTTCTGTCGTAATATTTTATTCCTGTATCTTAAAGAGTGGTGGTAGGTGGACATATTTAACCTTTTTTTCTAAGAGAAAGTTGAGGTTAAACTCAGCATGTGTTCACATCTGTACTCGGTCATTATTTGGGTTGCTTTTTTACTTTTGCTGTTAGACACAGAACAAAAGAGAAATAGTCTGATGGCTGACTCCCTCTATTCCCCAAATTATGCTCCCCTTCAGGACATCAGGTTACTGTTAGATCCTGTTTAAATTCTGATTTAGAATTGATGCCTTCTGAGTTCTTGGGATTAAGGCTGCCTTGTCATAGATTGATGGAGCCTCCTTCTTTTGCTTTGTATACGTTGGAGACTGTGTTAGCGCTTTATCACTAAGACAAAATACCTGAGATAATAAACTCATAAAGAGGAAAGGTTTGTTTTAGCTCGTGGCTTTCCAGTTCATGATGGGGTGGACCCATGAGATCTCTCTGGAGGTGCTGGATTGCTACAGCAAGGAGCATGTGATAGAGTAAAACTGCTCACTTTGTGGCCAGAAAGCAAGAGAGGAAGAGGCTGGAGTGTTGGAGTCCCCTTTAGAGGGACACCCCCAGTGTTTGAAGGATCTTCCACAGGCCCCACCTGTCAAAGATTGCACCTCCTTCTGATAGCACCCCCTGGACATCGTGTTGTTAATCCATGAGCCTTTGGGAGACATTCAAGATCCAAACTACAGCAAAGACCCAAATTATTCTTACCCTCATTAGAAATAAGTAACAGGCTGACCTTCAATTTACAATGAACCAAATATACAGTTCTGTTGGTGGAATGGCGGCCTCTGCACTGCTGTCTTATATGCTGTGCTTCTAAGTCAAGATGATGCTGGTTCCAGTGATCACCAATCACCCATTATGCTTGGGGATTATTTCTCAACTGGAATTATGATCTCCAAAAGGGGACCTGCGGTTCAAAGTATTAAAACATAAATGACAATAATATCTTTTTCTTAAGTAAGCACAATGCTGGCTCTGGAGAACGGGGGATATTCCATCACTAGATTCTATTTTCAAACTTCAGTGGTTTTAAATTTTTCTTCTTGATTTTTCTCATGCTGCCTTGTCCACTGAAAATATATTTATACCAGGACCCAGTAAAAGAACTAGAAATGAGTATGCTTCAAATGGACAGGATATTATGAATAGAATCATAAAAGTATCGTGTCCTGTTTTTCTTTTTCCTGCCTCAGGATTGTGGTATTGGCATTAAGTGCTATACAAGAAGTCATAGATTTTTCCAGAAGTTCAATTCTTAATATTTTTTATAAGTTCACTAATTATTATATAGTTGTATATATTTAAGGAATATAGTGTAATAATTTGATATACATATACTGTAATGATCAAATCAAAGTAGCTGACATTTCAATATCCTAAAACACTTAAAAACCTTTTTTAGAAGACATTTAATAATTGTACATACTTAGGGGGTACAGTGTGATATTCTAATGCATGTATATGTACAAGGTATACTGATGAAATCAGAGTAAAATAATGTTTCATCTCTTAAGAAAAACTTAAATAAAATACAGAAAATATAAGGTAAGCTTCTTCTAGTCTTCTCTCCTGTCAATCTCTACCACTCTGCCTTAAGATCTTTCTTAAGAGATAATAAAAAGTTGAAAAAAACAACCTTGTTTTATTTAGCTTTACATCTCAGTCACCAAAATACTGACAAGAACAACTCAGGAGGGAAAGTCTATTTGGGACTTACAGTTTCTGAGATCTCAGTCCACAGGTGGCCAACTCCATGGCTCTGGAGGCAGGGAGAGGCAGCACATGATGCAGGAAGGGCTCCACGGAGGAAAGCTGTTCAGTTCAGGGTGGGGTCAGAAAGTAGAGTGGTATTAAAATGCAGGGAAGAAGAACTCTCTCAGGGCATGCCCTAGTGACCTACTTCCTCCAGCCAGGCCCTACCAGCCTACGGGTACCACTTAGTCCATCCATTCAAACTAGGATGGGCTGATTAGGCTTAATGTCTAAAAATTCAATCATATATCTCTGAATATTCCCACAGAAACATAGGAGCTATTGGGGGACACTTAGTATCAAATCCATAACAATATTTGAATGTTAAAATTAAAAATTGGGTGGCAGATAGAATAGGGAAGTGCTCTGTAGAGACCCAAGTTCACAGCCCAGTTCATCAAGTCTAAGTGGGTCCTGTAATAAATTACCTTTTAAACTTCAGTTTTTTAGTTTCAACCTGTAAAGCTGTAGTGACTTTATAAATTTATTGCAAAGATTAATACAAAGTGATAGAACAGCATGGCCCATAAACATCAAAACTTGGATTAGATGAAATGAATTTTAAACACAGCAGTAGAGATAAAATTCTGTGGTGAATATGGGTAGATATTAGTAGAGACTCCTTTGATTTGGTATTTCCAAAGAAAGGGAAGTGCAACCTGTAGTCATTTGTATTTTATGGAATTGATTCTATTTCTTGTCTCACTCTGCTTTCCCCTCCCTCTTTCCTTTTATCACAATAGTTTTAAGTACTCTGTGCCTAAAACCCACAGTCCGGATTTTTTTTCCTCCTCGTGGGTTGACTGGATGCTAGATAGTCCTGCTTTGATGACATTAAGGCATTAGTTCTTATTGTGAGCTGCTGCATAGTCCTAATCCTAACACATTCTAAAATTTCGCCATAGAAGTACTTTGATCTGTCCTTACCAAGGGTCAAGTGGACTGCCAAGAGTCCGGCTGCAGAGCTGAGGCTGGGAAATGCAAAGATGAAAGGGAGTAAAATCTAGTGACAGAATTTAGGCTGAGCCAGGGCTGGTCTACAGCAAGATTCCATCAGAAAGGGGACAACTTATAGGACAGTGAAAGGGTAGCCAATAATTAAGGTCCCAAGAGAGAAGTGAGGTTATGCGTTCCTGGCCATTGCTGATGGTAAGACATGAACCAATGGCTAGAGTGACTGAAGCCCAGGCCACAGTCCATGATCTCTTGGCATCACTCTAAAAACGTAGTTAAGGACATGGATTTTAGCCTACCGTGGCTTTTTATCCAGCTGTACTCCCTGTTCACCTATTCCATTTTATGAGTCTGGAATCTGGGTGATTGTCTATGCTTTATTGTGGTGCTTCTGAAGATTAAGTGTGCGTAGGAATCACCTTTGCTAAAATGAATGTTCTAATTTAGTAGATTGGGGTGGGACTCAGGTTCTGTATTTCTATCAAGTTTCTAGTGAATGCAAATGCTGCTGACAAAATACCCATCTTCTAAGTGGAAAACTGTTGCTGTTTGGTCTTTTTGGATCTATGTATTTTTTTTTTATGTGTTTTCTGTCGATGGTGCTTCCTCAAAGTAAAAACGAAGAGGATATCACGGACTAGTTGCTATGCGAGACTTTGTTTGGACTGGTTGCTTTCAAACTTTTTGATCAAATTGGAGTCCTAACAATTTTCATCTTTATTCTTCCGTAACAAAACAGGGCTTCGCTGAATTTAAGACTGGTGGCAAAAACATACCAATAACATGCTACTCAGCTTTATGTTATATTAATAAAATACCCGACATAAAACCATGAGAAGGAAGAAGGGTTTACTTTAGTTCCGTTTCAGAGCTTTCAGTCCATGATCACTTGGCCTTATTGCCTTTGGGCTGGTATATCATGGTGGTGAGCATGTGGTGGAGGGAGCTGCTCACCTCATAGAGGGGGGAAGAGAGACTGAGGAAAGGGCAGGGTCCCAATCCCCTTCAAGGGCACAGCCCCAGGGAACTGACTTCCTTCTACTGGGCCCTGCCCTTTAAAGGTTCACCACAACTCAACAGGTGCCACAGGACTGCAACCAACCCTTTACCCATGAGACTTTGGGGAACATTCAAAATCCAAACTGTAGCAGATGGGTTGGAGAATTCAGTTGTGACTGATTTTTCTGTGCAGAAGCATTCCCCATGCTGTTCATTCTCTGGTCTGATAGGAGTTTTCCTCTGCCAGGTTAGGTCACTCCACCTGCTCAAGAACCCAGGAGTATCCTTGATCTTTAATACACTCTTGGTTGTTTCTTCAGGTAAAATATAGAATTTGACAATTTATGCCATTTTCCTCTAAGTGAGCCTTTTTTTCTGGAAACTTTTTTTAAACTCCATTATTGCTTTTGAATGATGTCATATCAGAAGAAATTCAAACTACTGAGCACAGGGGACCTAGTTGCAAAACGGAATCTAGTTGTTCTACACTCACGGTTGCCTTAAAAGTAGCCTGATATTTTCCAGGAGGGGAAAGGAGAAGGCAGACGCAAAATTCCATCTGAATCATGTCCTTGGGTCCTACCTGTTCTTGGCACTATTTAGTATTTGGCTGATCCTTATAAGCCCTGTCTATCTTCAGTCTGCAAATACAGGGTATTTAGAAAGCTTTAGGAGTAATTTAGTACTGTGAATTATTTTTTCTTGTTTGTTCTTTTTTTTTTTTTCCTGTGGATTGAACATCATGCCTGCTAGGTGAGTTCTCTGTCACTGAGCTACACCTCCAGACTATTTTATGTGGTTTACCAAAATGAATGAAGTTTTGAGACAGTGCTGAGAAGTGAGCAAACTTAGCTTTTTTAGCTATACAAAGATGATATCATCAGCACCACAGAGACTTGCTATTGTGTTTCATTTTGAGATGATGGAAAAAGAACAACTCGTTCAGCACTTCACATAAGAGCAGAGTTTGGAAACCTTCGCCAGAGTCACAGGTAGGTCACATCCTGTAGCCTCCAGCACTCCCTGCCTGGACCTCAGCCTGCTTGGCCAAGAAGAGGTCTTTACCAGAGGTCTATTTAGAATGGCTCATCATGTCATGGCTCACCTCCCTGTCATTCCAGGGCACCCCCAGAACCAAGTGCCTTCTGTCTTTATCTTTGCCTACCACACCAGCCCCTTTCACTGTGGGCTTAGTTGGCCATGATTCAATCTATACCTTAACATCTCACTTTCAAAATATTGCATTAAGTCCATAAGATCTGCTTATTCTTTTCTACTTTCTGCTTCTTTAGAGAAAGTCTCCTCTTTTTCTGTCTTAATGGAACCTGGCTTTTCTGTGAGGCCCTGCTTCCCTGTTTCTTAATCTAATGTGGACAAGGCACCTACCACAGAGTGTGGAGACAGGCTTATCATTTTTTAATGTCACAAGAGGCCCCTTAAATTGCTGGGACCTCATTTAAGATCACAGTGGCCTGGCTATACCACACTTCCATTCCCAATTTTTGCATTTGTTCTCCAAACTTTTAGTCTCTCCAGACTTTTCTGTGATGCGCATTGTCTTTTCTTGGTCTCCATGTTGTTTCTACTGTACTTCTGATTTCAGTTTCCATGGAGTTAACTTTTGATTCATCATTTCTTTGCCTTACTGATTCTGCTTACTACCAACCCTGCTCTTTCAGCTCTGACTTGTCCCATGGCTGTTTCCTGAACTTCTCCTTGCTTAGAATTGAATACTTCTCTCATCTCCCCAATACAGTGCTATTCCCTTTTAACGACTTCTCTGCTTAGCCGACAGGACCTTCAGTCTCTCCATCAGGACCACATTATTGACTTCACCTTTTCCTCCCTAAAATGGCAGGCAAAAATCCTAACACGGTGCCATCCAGACTGTCCTTGTTCACCAGGCTGCTGAGAACCACTGGAAAAAGCCACATGGCAGACTAAGATCCTGCAGATCTATGGTCTCTATCCCCAGCTATTCCCACAGAGCTGCCCCTGTATGAGCTTCTTTGTTCCAGTGCTCAAGGCTGGTTCAAAACTCCATGGCTCTTCTCAGAGCTCCTACGCACTTCTTCATTATTTCCTCTCGACACAGGATGTTGCTTGTTTAGCTTATGAAACTCATTGTTTCAGTCAACCTTTTCACTTTTGTGACCAAAAAAACCTGACAAGAACAACTAGAGGAGGAAAAGTTTATTTGGAAGCTCATAGTGTCAGAGGTCTCAGTCCATAGATGGCCAACTCCTTTGCTCCGGGCCAGGGTAGAGGCAGGACATCATGTCAAAAGGGCATGGAGAGGAAAAGCAGCTGGAAACAAGGAGAGAGAGGGAGAAAGAGGGAGAGAGGTGTGGGGAGAGAGAGAGAGACAGAGAGAGAGACAGAGACAGAGACAGAAAGAGAGATGGATCTCTCTCACCAAGGACAAAATGTATACTCCAAAGACATATCCCCAACTATCCACCTCTTCCAGCCATACCCTACTGCCTACAATTATGACCCAGTCACTCCCTATCAGAGGAGTGGAAATAAATTATTTAATTTCCAAATATTTGGGAACTTTCTAGAGTAATTTCTAGTTTAATTCCATGGTGGAAAGAAAATATTTATTATTCATGCAGTTATTAGGTTAAGGCTTTCATAATCCAGTAATTTCACCTCTAAACTTTCTTGCATTGTCTCACATTTGAGCTTTTGAGGGACAATTAATATCTAAACCATAACACTCATAATGAATATTTACGACATGAAATATATATAGAAAAAAAATATATATATATATGGTGTTATATTTCTAATACCCAGTTTAAAGTGTAAAACTTTCTCAGCACAGTTGAAGACCACGCTGTTCCCTTTCCAGTCACATCCCCAGTGCCCATTTTCCTCTAGACATTCAGATTCTAACTTCAGTGTTCATCCTGAAATTCCCTGTAATGGTACCTTATGTGTATGGTGCATATAATACAGAACTACGGAGTGTTGCTTTACACGTTTTAAATTTTTCTATAAATGCCATCATGGTTTGCTCCGTCTTCTACTCATTATTTTGGAGCTTTTCTCAATTCTTTTTGAAGGTCATCTATATTGCTAATACAAATGAAGATTCATTTATTCTCACTGCTACACAAAACAAATAAACCGTAATATATTTACCTACTTTTTTGTTGATGAAAGTCTATTTTCAACATTTTATTATTAAAACTTGATTAGTTCTAAACATCCTCCTAATTCTTTCCTGATATATATTTCTAAGAGTTTCTCTAGAACATAATACTTGGAAGTCAATTGCTTTTCAACTTTATTGGAATTAATAAATTATTTTCTAATACTGCTAGAGCTCCATCGGTGTTTAAAAATTTATATTACTCTAAATCCTCATCAATATTTGAGGTTTTGAGACTAAAAGTTTTATTTATTGATGACTCTGTGATTATATATCATTTGATTTTTGTTTACATTTCTGTTTGCAAGTGAATTAAAAAAAAAACCTTTTAAAATGTGCCCACCAAAAAACTAAAAAATAAATATTAAAAAAAATGTTTCTTGGCAATTTATGTTTAATATTTTTTAATTACTTGTTTACATATTTTGAAAACCTTTTTTCCTATTGGGTTGTTTTGCCCTGTTTACTTGTTTGTTAACATTTTTAATATGTTCTAGAAATGAACTTCATCAGTTGTATTTATTACACATTATTTTCTTTTGTCTGCTTATCTTAGACTTGATTTGCATTTTTTTGCTTATGAAGTATAAGCTTATATCATTATATCAAGAATTTTTTCTATTATGTGCATATAATACTATGGATTTTCTTCCATGAATATTTGATATGTACTAAAATGATTTTATTTTGATCAGATATATGTGAATTTTCCATGTGACTTCCTTTTTGATTTGTGAGTTATTTAGAAATACATTATTTAATTTCTAAATATTTGGGAACTTTGTAGACATATTTTAGTGAGTAATTTCTGGTTTAATTCCATGATGGTAAGAAAATATTATTTGTTGAGGAGAATTCAAGATGCCGGATTAGAAGAAGCCTGAATCTTAGGTGCTCTGTGACTCAAGGTTCCAGCTATAGGAGTACGGCTTCTCAGAGAGGTGGGTGAAAGAGGCCTTTCACTAATATTTGATATTGGACAGTCAGAGCATGTTAGGGACTCAGAATACAGTGGACAGACAGATTTAGTATAGAACAACCTGAGTTCAGAAAAGCAGCCTGAAATCAGAGGCTGCACTGTGAAGTGGTGCTTGAGAAGTGCTGTTTCTCCGAGCCCTTGGAGAGCTGATGTGGACCCTTCTTGAGGTGGCCATTCTGTCCTGGCAAGTGTCTCCCAGGTGGTCTAGGGTATATCTAGCAGAACATGAAAGAAACAGGCATTGTACCAGGAGGATTGCAGCTGGATAACTAAAGGAGGTCCCAACTTGCTTCTCCTTTGAGTCTGAGGACTCTCATAACCAGCTGAATCAGGTAAGGAATCTGAATAAGTGAGTGTGAAGATACTCAGGGACTAATACTCTTCCTGGGAACAGAATTGGCTCCCTTGCCCCACAAGTGGAATTCTTAGAAGGCTCTTGAGATCCAGACTCTTGCCACACAGATCAGCAACTGCTGTGGTCCCTAGGGAGATTAGACCCTTTTTGATTCCTGAGTTATTTGAGGCCAGATTAGACCTAAGTCCCAGAATTTGGGTCTCCCCTCATACAGCTCTGCAGTGACCCCACCCTGGAAGTGCTTCAGTCAGGTCTGTATGGACAAAACTGCAACTGACAGTACTTCCTACTCCATCCTACCTCCTGCTGGTGAGAAGGGAAGCTGAGGGCTGTTTCAATCAGCTTCAGTCTTAGGCCACTGGGGCTGGCAGCTTGGTGAGCAACACCCCCAGCCCCAGGGCCTGCCATTACATAGCCCAAGAAGAAACAAAAAGGAGAATAGTTGAGCATGAACCATGACTGTCCATTTCTGTCATTTCTGACCCCTTTAGTGGAGACGATTTCTTCACTTTTTATTAAAGAATATATTTTCCTTTTATTTACTTGGTTTTTTTGATTGAGGAGAATTCAAGATGGCATTACCAAGCTTATTGGCTCATCAACTATGAACACAGACATGTTTCTTTTTTTTTCCTTCCTCATTTTTAGCATTTTTTAATGTAGTTATTTTTACTCGTCTCATCTTTTGAGGGTTAGGGTTTGGGGTTTGTTTATTTGGATTTTGTTTTATTTTCATTTGTTTCTTTTTTCTATTTGTTTCTCATGCTAATCACCAAATTCTCTTTTTTTTTTTGAACTTTCACTCTACTTTGTTTTTCCTCTTTTAATCTCCTCCTTTCTTATAACCATCACTTGCTTTATCGCTTCTGCATTCTCTCTGTGCATCAAGGATTGAATCCAGGGGCATTTAACCACTGAACCACATTCCCCCTCATTTTTTTTTTTCTGAGACAGGGTTTCACTAAGTTGCTTAGGGGCTTGCTAAGTTGCTGAGGCTGGTCTCAAGCTTGTGATCCTCCTTTATTAGCCCCCCAAACCATCAGAATTCCAGGTGTACGCCACCACACCCTGTTCTCTGTGCACTTTTAAAAAATGGAATATTTTTGCCAGGCACCATGGCTCACACCTTAATATCCAAGTCTAATGGAATGGATAGACTCTTCAGGGAAATAATAAACAAAAAATTTTCAAACCTGGATAATGAGGTGGACATCCAGATGCAGGATGTATTAAAAATCCAGAATAGACAATTTCTAAAAAGAACCCCATGATGCATTATTAAAAAAAATGTACTTGCTACAATTTCATTTATTTTAATTTTGTTAAGGTTTGCTCTGTGACCCAGAATTTAATGTTTCATAGTGAATATTCCATGTGCCCTCTGAAAAAAAAATGTGCATTCCATTTTAGGTAGATTATTTTATAAATGAGGATTGTGTGACTCTTCTGTGTCCTCACTTTTTTTTTTTTTTTTGTACAAGGGATTGAACTCAGAGGCACTGAACCACTGTACTACATCCCCAGCCCTATTTTGTATTTTATTTAGAGACAGGGTCTCACTGAGTTGTTTAGCACCTAGGTTTTGCTGAGGCTGGCTTTGAACTCACAATCCTCCTACCTCAGCCTCCAGAGCCACTGGGATGACAGGCATGCGCCACTGTGCCTGGCCCTCACTTAGCACTCAGTGTTTATATATTCATATATTCGTTCTGTCAGTTACTAGGAAAGGAATGTTGGTGGCCCCAGGAATAACCGTGGATTGGTTGACGTCTTCTATCAATCCTGTCAGTTTTTCTTTTGTGTATTATGATGCTCTATTGTTAGATTCATACATATTTAGGTTTATTATGTCTTTTGGGTGAATTAACCATTTTGTAATTATCATGCCCCTGCTAATATTTCTTGATGGGAAATCAATATTCAAAATCAACAATCAAAATCTGGCACTACTATAGCCACTCCAGCTTTCTTCTGACTGCCCTTTGCGTTGTATATATTCTTCCATCCCTTTGTTTCTATCCCTTCTGTGTTATCATATTGACATACAATGCAGAGCGCATAGACAATCATACTGTTTTTATCCCAGCTGATAATCTTCATTTTATAATTGGGGTATGTGTGTTATGTGCGTGCATGTGTGTGAAGACTGTATTTAATATAATTTTTGATATAGTTGGATTAAAAACATTCTGGTAGTTGATTTCTAGTTATTCCATCCATTTTTGTTCTTTTTCCTTGCTTGCAGATGAATTGTAGATTTCTTTACTCCACTCTCTCTGCATTATTAGCTTATTATATTTTTGAGGTCAATTGTGGCTAACCTAGGTTACCACATAAATTGTAAATTAGTCACAATTTACTTTAAATACATTAGTGGCATAATTGTACACTATATTTTTGTACAAGACTATATAATATACTCCACGTTTCTTCCTCCCATGCCTTTTGCAATTGCATTATCTATTTTCATTTGTATGTTGTAAGCACACAATATTTTGCTACTACTTTTGTGCTAGCTAGTGGTTGGCCAACTCTGGCCCACAGGTCAAATCCAAAATGCTGGTGAGCTTTGTAAACAAAGTTTATGGTAACAAGGCCACGCTTGTTGGTTAGGTATCACCAGTGGCTGCCTTAACCTGAGTTGAAATGGTGTGACAGGCTAGGTAGCCCACAAAGCACAAAATATTTGCTACCAGGCCCTTAACAGACAATGCTTGCCAGCCTCTGCCCTAGGCAGTTATTTTGAATCATCACGAAAAGCAAGAACAGATGAAATTAACTTTTACTTTCCTTTTTACCATCTGCAGAGCTGTTCATTTCTTTTCTAAATCCAAGTGTCACACTTGAAGAACTTCCTATAACATTTCTTGAAGTGCTGATAATGAATTTGTCGTTCGTTATTTCTGGATAAAAGCCTTTATTACTCCTTAGTTGTTTTTTTTTTAACAAATTATGTTTGCTTTGTATAGAATTCTGAGTTGACAGGTTTTCTTCCTTCAGAACTTTAAAGATGCCATTCCACTGTCCTCTGGATTACATGCTTTAACAAGATGGCCATTATGTTTCTTACTCTGATAGTCTATATCTAATTTGCCATTTTTCTTTATACTTATATTTTTACCTTTGGTTTTCAGTGGTTTGAATATATGCTGCTCATTGGTTCATTGGTGGGGGTGGGGGCGTGTGTAATCCCTCTTCTCGGTTTTCTGACATCCTTGGACCTGTGTTTGGATATCTTTCAACCCTTGGAAAATCCTCAGCCATTATCATTTAAATATTTATATATATGAGGCTGTTCATTATTGTCACAGAGCTTTTGGATGCACTTTTGCTTTGTCACTCTTTACCCTTTTTGTTTCAGTTTGCTTGATTTCTATTGACCTACCTTCAAATCGACTGTTTCCTTGACTGTTTTGAATCTATGAAGAAGCCTGTTAAAGGTGTTCTTCAATTGTATTACAGTGATCTAGATTTCTAGTATTTCCATTTTGTTCATTTTGCATTTTCCATATTTCTGCTCAGCTTTCCCATCTGGTGATACAGTTTGGCTTCCCATTCCACTGAGTCTTCAGCCTGTTCTTTTTCTGATTCTCCTCCTGACTTTTCAGTACTGGGTAATATCCAAATATGGCTCTCTTCATTGCTTATCTACATTTTTCTCTCCATAATATTTTTCTTTCTCCTCTCCTCCTGAATCTGAGGTAAAGATTACTTATGCCTGGAAATGGGCATTTTGACCTTTAATTTGTATGTCAGGGAATTTGACTCAATCTAGTCAGTAGTTTAGCTGAGTTTGGGTTTTGTTGCCAGGGCCAACTTGTGTGTCTCACTGGCTACTGCATCCCTCCAGCCTTAACTCATGCTGAGGATGGGGCTGAGTGGTGGGGCTTTGATCTCCACTCTCCACTTTAGGCTTTGCCTGGGGGTTGCTAACCACAGAGAGGGCCACTGTTTATGGTAGTTCCTCTTTCAGTGGTAGGCAGTCGACTGTGGCCTGGGTTGTGGTGTTTGCTGGCCTGGAGGTCGGAGCCAGAGTTACTCTCTGGTCCTCTTTCACCTGGGTTCTTGGGCAAGCTCCTTGATCTTGGGTCATAGCCATAGAAGATCAGTGTCTTTAATGATCTGGCCTCAGGATGTTTCCCATTCCTCCCTTGCTTTCATCTCCTCTGTGTGGTGAGTCTTCACCTGTGCCCCTGTGGCAACAGGGTTTGTTACTGTTGTCCTGTAAGAGGAAGATCCAAGTGGTGCTTTCTGCTTTTCCGGCACAGGCATGTGTCATGGAGGGGTATTTCCACCAGACCCCCACTCTGCTCCTAGTCTTTCCCCTAAACCCATGGGTGAAGTCCAGAAAGAAGAGTTGGTTAGAGAGTACAGAGGACCCTGGGGTTGTGGCTCTCAGGACCTCTCTACTCCACACTAGCCAGTGTCCACCTTCAGTAATTCATTGAATCCTTTGGCTGATGTCTTTTTACCAGCCTACTTAGGGCCTGACATCTCTTCTTCCCATTAGCTATTCTATATAATTATCTGTCGTTCCTTATATTCAGCATTGTTAGTGGCCCCGAGAACCTTATTTCTTTTATTAGTTAAGAACCAGTTGTGATTTTATATGTAATTCAGCTTTTTACTATGGTTGGGGTGGGAGTGATATTATTGACATCTTTCTTTATTCTAAAGATCAGCTAGAACCATCTACTTTGCCAGTAGGTAGTTGCTTTTCTCATTTTTAAGGTAGCGTCTGCTCACAGGACATTTTTATTTTCATGTCGTCAGATATTAATATTTTCCTTTATGGTCTGCGCTTTTGAAGTTGGGTTGAGAAATTTTCCCTTAAACTTAATTTATAAATATGCCTTTCTTGAAATGAAAAAATTAAAAAATGAGGCAATCGAGGAGACATCTTGAGCCCTTACCTGTCGGCTCATGCTTCATTTTCTTCTCACCGCCATCCCTCTCGTTCCAGTGGACTCTATACTCTAGATTTTTCCTTGCCCAATCAATCATCCCCTTTCCTCCTCAACCCTCAGTTGCTCTGTTTCTCTGGCTATATCCCTTCAGCATTGAGGTCTGCTCACATCTCTTCATCCTTAAAAATAAGGAAATAAATAAATGAATAGTTAAATAAAGCCATCTCTGAACCCCATGATCTTATCCACTTGAGACATACCCATCAGGTCCAGGGACATTATTCCATTGGTTACTCCTACTGCTGCTTCTCTTTGTGAACAGTCCATGATTTTTCCAAGGAATCCCTTCTTATCTCCTAAAATATTTTTTATGCCTTAGGTGGATTCCTTAACTCTCTCTTCTCAGTATATGTATTTTATTTCAGGAACTTTATACATTCTTTTGACTTAACTATAAGCCAATGATTTCCAAATACACTTTTCTGGCCTTAATTTCTCTCCCAAGAATCAAAAATCCATGCATATTCAACTGATTTCTGGCAATTTGAAGTTACCTCAAGAAAACATGGTTAAAACTAAATTCATCGTATTTGACTAAAATTCTTCCTCCTTCATTTTGGGATGGTTTAGTGTTCCATAATGCTTCTGGGTGTCACTAAGAATTTATCATGAAGGCCAGTAAATTCTATGAAATAACTTTGTTTGAAATCATGGTTCTCTTTTCTAATCATCTACTTACTTCTATCTTGGTTTAGCCATCCGTTATTATTTTATTTTCCTAGAATATAACCTCCAAGTGAGGTTGTTTTCCATGTCATTACCATCTTGTAGGGCATAACTTACCTTGATACCTGGAAAACTTTTTAAAATTCAAGCATGATCATGTCTCTCCTGCTTAAAGTGTATTGAACCTGCTTTCTTTCTACTCTTCTAAGTAAGCTTAGTCTCTCCGTTCCGCCTGGCAGTCTCCTCTACTGACTGATCTCTTCTTGTCTCTGTAGATTTTCTCTGAAGGCGGTTCCCATTTAATTTCAGAAACAATCACCACAAGAAAAAAAAAATTAAAGTGGGAGACGCACAAAGACTTCAGATTCAATTCTAGGAAGGTATTTCACAAAATCCAAGGGAGGACAAGTAAGACCAGGAAGTTGAGTCGGTCCTTTGATTTCTAGTCCCAACTCAAAGAGTCTGATGTCTAAAGGTGTTGAACACTTTTGTCGTATCATTGCCGGTGATTTGTACTAATTCTTTTGAGAGTGTGTATTCAATTCATTTATTCATTTATTGGTTGGGTTTTTTGTTTGTTCATTTGTTTTGTGTGCTTGTTTTTTCTTTAGTGTTGAGTTGCTGAGTTCTTTATTTGTTCTGGATTTTAACCCTCTGTCAGAAGAGTGGCTGGCAAATATTTTCTCCCATTCTATAGGAGATGCTTTTTCTCTCTCTTAATGTTTTTCTTTTGTTATGAAGAAGGATTTTATTATGATGAGTGATCCTGGCTCTGTCACTGTCCCCCCATCTGGCTGGAGTGACCCCCAAGCTGGATTCTCGTAGCCTCGTCAATAATTTCTGAATCACTGGGCCTTACCTTGGCTCTAGATGGAGGAGAAGGTCTGGTGCATTTGGGCTGGATCTTCTATCTGCTGCATGGCCTTGGAAGCTAATATCTCAACTTCTGCCACACAGTTGTCATATCCTTTTGTCAACATCCCCAGTGCTCACCTTCTAGGTCTCAATTCTGCTTTCTTCTGTACCCATTTGAGAGTCAGAGAGTCTTTTCTTAGGCCTATGCATGCACTAGAGAAGTAGAGGGAATCCTGGGTTTTAACGGAGGTCCTGTCCTTCTGTCCATCTATGGGGGACCCTCTTCCTCTTAGGATAAAGCCCTGTGTTGACAGAGAGGCCACCTGTAAGGTGGCTTATCCCAGACATCCCCCTGCCATCTACCAAAAAGCTTCTCCACACTTTCAGGCCTTCAAGTCGCTGAGAGGAGTGCAGCTCTCCCACCCTGGAGTCCTCTTCTTACTCCCTCTATTCCTCTGTCTCTGATTCTACCTTCACCAATGTTAGGATTACCTTCAGTCTACTATCTACATATATTCTAGAATATTTACATATATTCTAGAATTTGGCCAAATGGGGAAAAAGGATTTAATACATCCTGTTTCTCTGAACCTAATTGTCTTGTGCTTTCCTGTCCTGGAATGACAATTATCATGGCCCTACAGACCCATGTAAGACTACTTTAATTAAGTTGTATTATTTAATATTTGCAAAAATGTTTGTCTGATCATAACTTGTTACATGTAATCACTAAGAGACCTGATTCTTGTTTTCTCTTCTTTCATCTTCTAGACTTTATATTAAAATCCCTTGATCTTACTTCATTCATCTCCATTTTCTTTTAAAAAAAATTCTCAAATTCAATGGTGACTATGTTCTATGACACTGTGGTAGGAGTGTGCTGTTTAGTAAAGCATGACAGCTAAGGGCATGCTCCTTAATACCACTCCTGTACCCTCCGTTCACCACCAGAGCACTCTGCCAGGATATCAAGATGCTGTTTTATTTCCTATCACCAGTAAGTGGCTCGCATCACACTGCAGGATTCTAATATTGAACATGTCACTTTTTGTCCTTCATCGAACAGTCTAATATCTTCATAGGTGTTACTAGTCTTCCCTTCCTAATTAACCACAATCTTCTCATATGTTTCTATGTGCATGTCAGATTCTTCTTTGCAGTGTGAGATGAACAAACCATTAAAAATGCCTGATATTACAGCAGTCAGTGCGAATACTGTTCAATTACACATAACTGAATGATAGCTCTTGATCCTTTCCACTCTGTGCTGGAGCAGTAGGAGAAAACCAAGAATATTTTCTGAATATTATGACCATTTGGTCTGTTGCTCTTCTAAGTAGGACAAAAGATATGAGAACTGGCCTGAGCAGTTGCTATGCTTAAAGGTTGTCTTTTAATGATTTTCGTGGCATGCAAAAACCACAGTCTGTTCTTGTGCATGATCGCCAAACCAGAAAATTTCCAAATAGACACAGAAAAGGAACTATTGTACCAAACCATAACCATAGGTAAATGTGCCCTTTATCAGCTAGAAATGCTTCTCTTTCCTGGAGCTTGGTCAGTGATTCCTTCTGAAATATGCTCTTTAAATCTTCAATTAGGCCTCACTGCAACAAAGGACGAATGAAAATGAATAGAATCTCACAGGTGATCACATAATCCTTGTGTGGTGCATTTGGCTCAGTTTTCTCTAAATTTACAATTGTATTTTCCTAGTTAACTCATTTTAAATGGTTGATATGCTTATAATGGGGTCATGGCTAGGAGTCACTGCAGACATCAGTCCTCTTCCCTCACCCCCAAATTATACAAGTGGGCACAATGACACAGAGAGTGGACATTTACTTTATTAATTTTATTATTTATTAATTGGATATTTATTTTATTAATTTCCCCTATAATACTGAGCTATTATTTGCTACTACCTCATGTAATCTCCTTTCACATTTCTAAGATGACTTATCAGGATTAAGGTTTGGGTCTTTAGTAAAAGAACATAATGAAGTTAGCAAGATCCTTATATTCAACTGACAGATAACTGCAGTCCTCTGTGGGTATA
The DNA here is from genome assembly GCF_045843805.1 of Urocitellus parryii. Lineage (NCBI taxonomy): Eukaryota > Metazoa > Chordata > Mammalia > Rodentia > Sciuridae > Urocitellus > Urocitellus parryii. The sequence goes on along the minus strand of NC_135540.1, from coordinate 18,113,503 downwards.
TCCCACTACTAGAATTTGTCACAGGCCCTTGGGACTGCAATGAATATGTGTCTTTCCTTATTAGAAAAAACTTCAAAATTTCATAGCTGTAAAAGAAGTTAGGAAGCATTATCTTTATTCAGAACATTATTTTGAAATTAAAGGATTTGGTCTAATTAATGGTGCAATAGCCCTTTGCACCAGAAAATGTTTTCTTATATAATTAGAAACCAATATGTGTTTATCTACATCTTTATTATAATATTTTCTAAGGATTCAAGATGCTTTCTGGATTTAATTTTTTTTCTATATGATTTTTAAGAACTAGCACTGAATTATAAATGAAACTGCTTTGTTAAGAACAACAGAAATTGAAGCTGTTGATTTGAAAAGTTTGAGACCACATCAGTATTCCAAACCACTCAATTGTCGCTATCTCATTAAACAGTGCTGGGTAGACACTTAAAGATTTTTCACACATTTTAATTCAGCTGGTAACTTGATTTAAAACAACATTGATTTTTTTTTCAATTCATTCTTGGTCATGTATATCATGCTAAGTATCAAAATGAATTTGTAACTATTTGAGACTGACTGAGTAACAGGGTATTAACTTTTTGGAGTGACTTTTTTTCCCCCATGCTAATTTTCATCAGTTTGCTATTACTTTCATTTCTGCTTGAGTTTTAGCTTTTTACAATTATTATTCATTCTTTTCACCATATATCTCAATCATTAAACAATCAAACCTTTATCAGGCATAACAGCAAGAAAGTTTGTGGACAATAATAAGGTTGGAAACTCCACTATACAAACAGTTGGCCCATCTCAGAAGATGCACGTCAAGCCAAATTACCTTTTTGTGATCATGAATTATGTTCTAAGATGGGCAAACGGGAAGATGAGCAGAAAGGGCAATTCTAATGGAAGAAATGATGGTAGTCCTCACCTTGGCAAAGCAAGCTAATACCTTGATATGAAGCTGCCTGCCTTTGCTGCTAAATTAGGCACATATTACCTTAGCTGCCCCTTAATCTGTCTACTCTCCTTTAGAATTAACCTGAAGAGAAAGAACACACCTTTCAGAATTTAGAAGTCACTCATGTGACTGACTAACCTTTGCCTGGAAAACTTCTATTTAACCTAGAACTTATGGTGTGTTGATTTTGTGAACGGGTGAGATGGGGAGGAAGGAAGTTTATTTATAGGTAGTTGTGCTCTGCTTACCTTTAATTCTTCACTTTCTGTTGAAATCCAAAGTAAATGAAATTTTTCACTCTTGATGTTTCCTACTTGCAGAATTTCAGTGAGACATCAAACCCTGAGTGTGAAGATAGATCTACCAGAAATCACTGGCTGGTCATTTGGAACAGACCACTTGGCAAATTAAACACTTGTGAAGGACGATCATGGAAATCAAAGAAGAAGGAGCATCGGAAGAAGGCCAGCATTTTCTTCCTACAGCCCAGGCAAATGAAACCGGGGGCACTCAGTTCACAAGTAAGTATTTTTGTGCCCTTCCCCTTCAGAGTAAGTCTCTGAAGAAGCAGGCTGGGTCAACTAAACACAACCTGTGCACTCACAGAAATGGGAGTTCGAGCAAGTGGCATGAGATTGCACAACTTTTTCTTTTGCACTATTTATGTTGTATGTGAATGTACAGTAAGCTTCGTGTCTTTTATCCTGGGAGAGATAGATGATAGTCCATGAAATGGTTAAATATAAAATGATAAATCACAGTAATTTATATTGTATTAACACTAGTTAATACTTTTGAAGGATATCTTTTATATACTAGACTATTTAAGAACATCTTGTATTTGGTATTTGTACATTCTTATGCAGAATTATATTGTTTGGAGCATAGATATTTTCTCTTTAAGACCAAAAGGCATTTTAGTTGAAAGTCTTAGTGAAAAATTGTTACACTATTTTACACTGTTAACAGGGTAGACTTTTGCTGCTCAACCAGAGAGCACTAATTCATCTCACTAGAGCAAGCGCAGAGATTTGGCCAAATTTTTCTTTTGAACATTAGAATTGTTTCTTTTGTGTGTGTGTGCTATTCAAATAATTAAAATCATTGGAAGAATTGTATGTTTCCTCTCATGCTTAAAATTCTGGGGTTTGCATTGTATAATTTAGTATGAATTACATCTTTTTTTTTCCAGAAGATTCTCGTTGCCCAGTTGTTGAACACTGACAAATATATTCCTAACCTTCTCTTTTAATTTATATTATAAAATTATCTTTAGAAAATGGTATTGGTTGGATGCATTTTCAAGAAGTTTGATTGTCAAAGCCTCCAGTGGAGTTAATTATTCATAACCTTTTGCAAAATGCAGTCTATTCGAATTTCACAAAGACCTACCTAATGATTGTCCCTCTAACCTCTCATGAAAAGTCTAAAATTATTAACCACAGCATTGTTAAATGTCAGCAGGAGAAAAAAAAATAAGTGGTTACCATGCAAAAAAAAGTTTAACTCTGTGAATAAAAATATTATTTTTATGAAAAGATGCGGCTTTAGAACTATATTAGTGACAGTCTATTTGAATAGTATCTCCTGAGTGCACCAACAAAAATAAACAAGGAGAGTTATTTTTATCATATTCTTAAATTTATCGCCAAGTGGTTGCCTTTTCAGTATGTTTTACGTGGGCTTCTTGAGCCACTCGTGAGTTGTAATGGACGGCATCCCATTCATCCAGCCAGTCCTCACCTTCTCTGCCTCAGGAGGACCCTGCCCTGTGTGTCCCTCTAGAATCCACCTCCTACATTACCACTACTGCCCCTTGACCATCCCACTTTCCTACCATTTTTAGATGTCTGCATTTCCATGCCTTTGTTCTTCAGACTCATCTTCCCTCCTATTTCATCGTAAGTCATTTAACCATGTCACATTTTTTTTAAACATTGCTAACAAAAGGAATGGGCAAGTTCATCAGAATGTTGGTTTAAGCTCTCAATAAATTAGCAGAACCACTGGCATCGTGATTATGCCCACCATAACCCTCGTTGGAGACTTCCTTTAGCTAATGATTTCCTATGTGCAGGCAGCCAGAGCAGCTTGGGGGGGTGGGGGAATCCATTTAAAGGATAACTTTGGTAAGGTGGTTCCTTTTAAAAGTTTTACTTCTGTCTGCATGCTTCCAAAAGAAACAGCCATCTCCAGTCACATCAAATTCGGCTACAAATAATATGTCTTCTTCTGAGAACTTACAATGATTGAGCCTCATTAGCCACATGAATACATTCTGTCATATAATGTATTTGTATATTCTGGTCAGAGCAAAATTCAGTAATATATACTGTCATATTATTGACAATGAGTTGACTTTTTAAATCTGAATTTATACCTATTATTTATAGGTATTCAGAAGATTCCAAATGAACCACAATTGGAATTCATCCTTGGTAAGGAATTTCATTTTATTTATACCAATAAGTATAATACAAATCTGTATAGTAGTTTGCAAGTTATATATACATTACTTATATTTTGCAAACTTTCATGAACTTTGTTCTATGAAAAATGTATTCCATAAGGTAGGGGTAAATATCTCTAATTTTTAAATAAAAATTCCTGGATGCTGCACAGGGTACTTTGCTGCCCAAGGGTACAGAGTTCAGCGATGGTAGAGTTTTACCTGTTAAACAGGTACGCTGACCACAAATCCCTTGCCAACCTTCATTCCAGTTTAGTGACTGCTTTTTGTTGCTTGAAATCTGCTTATCTAAATTTTTCATTCTTTGGGCTAGAGAAAGGCTCCATGAAGTTTCCCTTTACGTTTCTTTATGCCGTTTACAGAATTCTTGCTCCCTTTCTGCCTTACTCAAAAATATTCACTTATTGATTCACTTATTCTTAAATATGGATTTTGAGGACAGATCTTTGGCACTTGAAAATTTAACTTTAAATCCAAGTTTGGATTTCCTTAAGCCATTTTCAAGTTCTGTCACTTGTTGAAATTTGTAACTTTGTCCAAGAATAAATTGAAAATGTGCACTGAGATGAGGCCACCCTGTTAGTATGGAAAGGGAATTGCTTTGGACTTGAACCACATATAACTGCAAACCTAGATGCAGAAAGGTATTTAATGAGGGTTAAAAATAGAGTTTGTATGAACTATTTAGAGAGTTCTTTCATTTTCTTCCTAGATGGTTTTGAAATATTTTGAAAGGGTAACAATATCTTTATGTTTTATTTTAAACTAGGCATTAAAAACTATCACAGGCACATATCTAACACATAGTCCAGATACATTTTAGTACACAAATCTTTACATATTAATACAGGTATTTTCTTAAGTTTGGGGGCAAATTTAAATATGTACATATACTATACTGACCTTTAGTGGTTTAAATCCTAATTAGTTTAGGAACATATATTTGTATTAATTATGTTTCAAGTTTATATCCTTTGCTCAAAATATTTCACTTTGAAGCATAAAATTTTGACAATAATAATTATGTATAATTTGTGTTTTGAACATTTTATTTTTGTTACAAATCTATCTAAAAGGTGTTGTGACTAAGGATTCTAGATTCCCTCTCCCCACCAGGTATTGAGAAACAGGGGGAAAATGTAAAAACTCTAGAAACTTGTGGGAACACCAATAAAGCTTTTACTTTTTTGAGTTTCAGATGATGTGGGACCGCAGACTTTGTTTTCAGAATGAAGCTGAGCAGCAGAAGGAAGCCTAGGTACCCCAAGGCTCACTGAGTAGACCACTTTCTACTTGGTGTGTACCCACCTTTGATATTTTAGAGAAGTAGCTTTTTTTTTTACCTTTCTGATACACCTTCTGAAAGTTAAGATCTGTTAGATTGATTTGGTATATTTCAAAGTACAAGCAAGCCTTCTTGTTTGTGTGCTGGAGAAAGGGGGAATGAGAAGGGGGCAGAACCAGTTGGAATGGAAAGTATTGAAGAGACATGGCCCCCAACCTTCCAGAGACAGGGTACTTAGGTCAGACTCCTGTCTACTGCCAGTAAAGCAAAACAGTGTCTTCTGTTCAAAGGCCTAATTGTGCTGATTGTGTGAAAGCCTAGTCAAATTCAGTAACAACGCTGTCCTTACTTACTTTTTTGGTTTTGAATCATAGCTCTGAATCACAGAATTGATTGGTGATAATGTTCTTCCTCTTTAAGAAACTTCATTTTTCCTTTTCCTGTATTTATTCAAAAATACACTAAGTCTTAGGGATAGATAATTTTACCTTTACAAATGACAAGAAATGCCTGAAGAGTGAATATAAATTTACTAAAAAAGTTATTTAGTCTTCATGCAATTGTATTGTTGACTATGAAAGGCACATTTTCTAGACTGTTATGCTTCTTAGCACTTTTAGATCCTCAACTACACCATTTCTTGAAGAACTTAAAAAAAAAAAAACAGAAACAAAAACAAAACTACTTTTTCAAGAATAGCACAGGTAAATCCTTGTAAGTTTTATTTAGACTTCTGTCAGTATTTTTCCTTGGAGTTTTTTTTTTTTTAATACCACAAATTCTTCATCTTCACCTATTACATAATTAACTTGTATACATTTCATATTGAATAGTGAGAGAAAAATAGCTTCTTAAAATATTTCAATCATTGTTTAAGGATGTGTAAATTTAGTTAATCAGAAGTAAACAAGAACAAGTTCTCGAGAAAAAAATACAATGAAAGCACTATTTGTCCATCTAAAAGTTTTACATTGGGTACTCTCTGCTAAAATAGTCAAACAGATTGAGAATTTCACAGGCCTTGCTCCTTAAATTAAGGAAACAGCTGACTAATCATGTCACCAGGTATCATATTGCTTTGCCCAAGTTAGTTTTCATGAAGACTCGTTTATCTCTTGGCTATGTGAGGTCATAAAACCATTGCATCTCAGTGAGGTTCCTCTGCTACATCTTTATTCAGATATTTAAGGTAGAAGATTGAGCAAGCTAGTTGGCTAGAGATGTCTTGATAGCACTAGGTACACATGTGCTGGAAATGAAAATGTCTCATGTGCATCGTTGACCATATTTCTGATGAGTGACTGTATTCATATTAATTTATCCTTATTCAACTGCAACTTTGCTCCATACTGTTTATTTCTTTGAATGTATTGATATGCTTTTTATTTTCACAAAGAAAAAATAATTAAAACAGAACACGAATTTTGTTGATGGCTTAACAAAATTTATTTCAACAAAGTTGGCTTTCAAAAAGAGGGATCATTTCTCAAAATCTGGGTATATTTACTCCTTAAAATCACTGTGGAAAATATGTAGAGAAGACTAATCTTTAAAAGACATTAAAAGAAATTTCTATGAACTGTTGTAAGTTTACCTTCCTTGGTTACACTTACAATGTTGTCAGATGCCACCATTGATTATCTCCATTCAATGGAATGCTTAAGAGAATATTTTCATATTTTATAAATTGAAGCTAATAGATAGTGATTCCTATTGAATATATAGGAGAGAATATGATGTGATCCTGTGTTCTTGATTGGACACTGTGAAGTCATGTTCTTAATTTATTTCTTCATGGCTGATACCCAATCAAAGCCAAATGGCCCACAACAAGGTAAAATAAAAGATGCATTTTGTACATGTTCACAAGTTTTAGGGTTGATTATGATGTATATGGGAACATGAAAGCCACAGGGAAACCCCTAACAAATATAAGTCATTCATTTATTCAAACTACATTGTGAGAGGAATAGAGTATTTAGAGAGAAAATGATTTCAGCACATTGTTCTTCGCATAAGAGGAAGAGTCCAAATTCAGAGCATATCCAAAAGACAGGCAGCAAATACTTCTGATCATGCCTAGCTATAAATAGGTGTACAAGTCAGTTTCTAATTGTTGTAACAAAATACCTGAGAAAATGAAATTATAACGAGAAAAGTTTATTTTGCCTTGAAGTTTTAGATGTTTCAGTCCATGGTCCCTTGGCCTTGTTGCTTTCAGGCCTGTGATGGGAGCCTGTGGTGAAGCTCGAAAGGAAAAAAGAGATAGGAAAGAGACCAGGGTCCCAAAATTCTATTCAAGGACACACCACCAATGGCCTAAATTCCTTCTACAAGACCCCATGTCTTAAAAGGTTCCCCCACTGGTCAGTAGCATCACAGCCCAGGAACCAAGTCTTTAACACATAGGTTCTTGAGGTCATTGAAGATCCAATCTATAGCAGCAGGACAACCATCTTGTCTTCCTAGAGGAGAAAATGCAGAGTGCTCTCCTTAAATAGATTTCTTGATTTATCTACTTCCTCTTCCTCTGGGAATAGTAGTATACATGAAAAAACATTAGTGGTTCCATGTGTCTTATAGAGAATTAATTTTGGTATCACATGTATCATGATTATATAGATGAAGTGCAATTCTTGTAGAAGTCTCTGTTTTCTCCGTGAAAGTGAACAATTAAAACAGAAAATTCTAGTGTGCAACCCATTGTACACAGTGCCAGGCAAATTGTGTGTAGCATCCTGGAGTTCATTGCTGATGACCAAGTTTCATCACAATATCATGTCCTGGTACGATGACAGGATGTCCTTAGGTAGGTTATAGCAAACACCACAGTGACAGTGAATCAGGAGAGATTATGTCCTTTGATTGTTAAGGCTTTGGCAGAAAAGTGCTGATTCTAAATACTTAGTTGTCCCTTGTTTTATATATTAAATGACATGTATCTATTTTGGATTTTATATAGAAGGGCCACTGTATTTCTTATTTAACTTCTTTTTATTTCTTGGAAGTATTGGGAATTGAACCCAGGGATGCTCTACCACGGTATTACATCCCCAACTCTTTTTATTTTTTATTTTGAGACAGGGTCTCACTAAGTTGCCATGGTTGGCCTTGAACTTGTGATCCTCTTGCCTTAGCCTCCCAAATTGCTGGGATTACAGGTGTGCACCACTGTACCCAGCTTAAAAAAAAAAAAAAAAGTCACTGTGTTTCTAAAGTTCAGTGAGGGGAAAAAAATCATGAATTCATGTGATCAGTTTTTAGTGCTCAGTATGTGCAAATGCATAGAATTGTGTCCAAAATTACAAGCTGCATGAGAAGAACTGTCTCACCTCTTTAAAAGACCCATCTTTTGCCACTTCCTAGGGCTTCATTAGCCTGCATGTCAGGTGCATTTATACTTGGCTATAAATCAGGTATTATTTTACATTTCTCTTAAAAAATATATCTTAGGAGGCCCAACTTACTAATTTTTTTCAGTATTCACACTTCTTCTCTCTTGCTGATTTGTGTTCTATAAATGACTATAAAACACTGACTTTTTAAAAACTCCAGTGGGGGAAAGGAAGATTCTAGTCCATCTTCCTTAGTATTTTTCACCTTTAACATGGTACACTGACTCAGCTGAAAGGGATACTAAGCACAGAAATATATTTTTGTATTTCATCTAGTGATAAAAATATTATTTCACTATATCCAATGCAAGATGACCTTCAGAGCAAGAGAAGCAACGGCACTAGACAAAGCTTTGCACTTGCCTTATTGTGGTGCCTTATTACAAACAGATCATCATTTTTTTTTTTCGATTCTTACATTGTACTATATACCATGTAAAATTGTACCACGGAAAATTGTTTTCTGGGACTCTTCTAAAGACAGGGAGTGTGTGAGATCCCAAGAGATCACAGGATCAGCTGCCATTGTTCATATTCACCATGAGCTTGGTTCTTTACTAGCAGGGTGTCATGAATAGGCCCTATCACAATTCTACTGGATAATAATATTAAAAATAGCTAACATTTATTATATGCTTGCTTGTCTGCCATATGGTGTTCTAAATAATTTATGTAGATTAATTACTTTAATTCCCACAATTTCATTTTGAGTTCTTGCTTTATTAACATCCTTGTTTTAGAGGTAAGAAAAATTAGACATGAATAGCTAATGAGCCCAAGAGTTGAACCCAGGAGTCTTAACTTTCAAACATGTTCTCGTATACTATCTCCATCTGAGAGATGAAAGATCTTAGACTCCCAAGGGTTAACTTCTCACAGATCTTATGGAAGAGGATCGACAGGGTCAGGATCTGAGCTGGGCTTTGTCTGATTCTAAACTCCTGCATTTAACCAACAGACTGACATACCCACCTCCTTTGATTCCTGCTTCCTAGGAATTTCCAGGAAATTATAATAATGCCATGCAGATTGGCATAGGAGAGAAACAAAGACTTAAACCAATAACTATGGAATTGCTGAGCAAGTGATGGTTAAAAATTACTATGGCATTAGAGACAGCATCTCTGAGGAAATGGCATTTGGACCAGGTCTTGAAGGAGGAACAAGATCTCAGTTGGTTTACAAGAGCTCAGGAGAAAATTCAGGCAAAAGGAGTAGAAACTACATGAAATATGAAATCCCTAGAGCTCATTTCCAAAGCTATGCATTTAATGCTCATTTGCATTTTTTTTTATTGCTTATAATGCATTCTAAAATAAAGCTCTAGAAGTCCTTTTGAAATATTTTATAATCGTTGCCTGAATATTTGGACCTTGTTTTAAATTTTTAAATGAGCAGTTTTATGCTAGTTAATTATATTTGGAATCATGAAGAAGTGGGTCTTACTGACCTTGGGTCTTGAAGACTCAGGCCATTCTGAGTGGGACAGTGTGGACTATAGTCTGCTGTGCCCTAGACGATTGCCTGCAGATGAGGAATTTGCACGTGCAACAGCCTTTGCAGTGAGTGTTTGAATTGTCTCAATTTTGACAACAGCAGGTAGTTGAAGAGATATTTTTCAGAACTCTCACTTATCAAAAACAAAACTGCAGCAACAACAGAATAAGGACAATGGGTAGAAATGGATTTGCATTTTAGGCTGAAGTAGAGTCTGAAGGCTATTTAGCTCTCCTAGTGAACATCGTGGGTGTACAGGTAACTTGCTAGGATTCAGATGCTACTATCTAGACATTTGGCCTTAGAAAAAATCACCCTTTGTCTCAGGATCTCTCTAACATGGGAAGAGTATTGTCATCTACCTTAGAAGCTTTTCATAAGGATTAAATAAGTTAATATACAGGAAGTACCTATATGACATATGTTAAATGATTGATTGCTATTATTATGAAAATTAGCTTAGGTGAATCACCTTATCACACTCAGTCAGTACTGCCTTGAGTTAGGAGTCTTGGCTCTGCATTTTTGTGCATAATGATTGCTATCATTTACAGAACACCTGAGTGCCAGGAATTCTTAGGCTTTACACTTGCACCATGATCCTACAGTGTGCCCATAGGTGCTTCTCGCTATTCATGTTTCACAGTTAACTTCAGCTCTCTGCACAATGGCATATGCCTAGGGTGTGGGGGGGATCTCGATTTTAACTCCAAAGGCCATGTTCTTTGCAGTTATTATTAAAAGTGCAAGAATGAGAAAGGAAGAGCAATAAAAGGTTATCTAAGACCTGCATAATTGTTCCTGTACTGCTGAAATAATTAGAGACTTAATTGGAAGAAGAGAAAAGGAACCAATTAGAGCATTTTAACAGGTCTGTCATGTGCTAGTGGTTTCTGGAGATCCAGCATTTAATGGGTTCTGAAGCTGGATTGTAGCCTTTTTTTTTATTGACCCTGGTCTAAATTCCAGTTTGGCACTCTGCGGATATTGAGACGCATGATATCAATCAACAAATGAGAAATATGCAGGAAGTCAAACTTCCCACTTCTCTTGCTGTAACTGTTTCACTTAACTGTGCTGCATTGCCATATAAGATATGTATTCTTCACATGGCATTTCTTTCTGAGTTATATATTGTAGGACATTTAATTAAGGGATGTCTTTGACCAGGTTGAACTCTGCAGGCTTAATTGATTGTTCTGCATGGGTTAAACAAGTTATTTGTGAGGGTTTTTTCCCTTCCTCAATGTTCCCTTTCTACCTTTTTTATTTGTGGTTTTCACTTATAGTCAACACCCCACATCTAGTTTATTTATCTTTCTGTGCATGTACCCAAGGACTTCTTCCTTCCATTGTCTAATTGCTGAGAGCACTGGCCACTGTACTGCAGCATCTATTGCTACTCATGGGTAACTCATGAGAAATTGGGGCTGCATTCATTGGGTGCTTTTGCTTTGTGTAAAATTGAAAGCCACTGAGGCTGTGGACAGAGAAGGATCCCCTGATACTCTTGTCTATGTGGTTAAAACATGTCAGCCCACCTTCTTGTGGAGCAAATGGTTGCACATGTGTCCTAGGCCACCTGGGAACCAGACCATGGGGAAGAGAAGAGACCTTGCAGGACACAAGGCAATAGTTTTTGAAAGTCTCTTTGTGTTTCCATTGAACTAAACAGTGTTCCCCTCATGCTTCTTATTGGAAATTTTGATTTTTTTAAGCTGACAAAGAGGATAGCATTCCCATTTTCGAAAGGAGGAAACTCAATCTCAGAGAAGTTAAGCTGCTTGCCTGTTGGGAGAAGCCAAGGCTTTTCCAGCATTCTTTCTTTCCTTTTCCCCTCCAATATCTCCACAAGGACAAACAGATGGCTCTGATAAGGTGGCAGAAGTCATTTTGAACAATGAAGGTGTATTCCTGAGTCAAATGTATTCAAACTCAGGATATCAGTTTTCTCTCATGAAAACATCAACACCCTCTGACTCTAAGCAATTTTGAGGCCCAAGGCTTTAAAGTAATGCTAATGGGACTTTACTGACACTAGATAACTCCACTTGCTTGTCTAGGGGGTATTTTAAATTTTAAGATGGTTAAAACTTGAGTTTTCAGCTCTCATGCCTATCCCCTCAAATGTTTTATTCCCCATGATACACATGTCTGCAAAATATACCTCCTTCTCTGTTATTAAAATACTCAAACTACGACTCCATCTTAGTTGTTCTTGTTCTCTAACTTTGCATCAAATCTACAATCAAGTTCGGTATGGTCTGGGTTGAAGATATGATGGTCATCTTCTGAATTTGACCACCCACCACCCTCCAGCACTATCACTGTCCTTCAGTTCCAAGCTACACAGAGCTCAGGTCTGGACCAGCCTGGAGAATCCTCGAGGGTCTGTCTGGGTTCTTTTGCCCTCCTGACAGAATACCAAGAGTAGTTAGTTGTTCATAAATGTAAATGGAATTGCTTTACTCCCCTAATTAAAATCTTCCAGGATTACACACAACTTTTACTGCCTTGGACCTGGGTCTTAAGGAGGGAGGCCCTTCTTACCTTGCTTCTACTAAATCTAACTCACTCAGCATTAACTGCATTGGTTTTCTTTCCACTTCTCAAATATTTGTTGCTTCTCCTCATTTAGCTCCTTGGCATGGTCTAGGTCATAGCTCAAATGACACATCCTCAGAGAAGCTTATTTTCCTGATCCATCATCTTCCAACTCTCTTGATTTTATCACCCTGCTTAGAATTCTCAACACAGTTTATTAATCTTCTTCTGGCAGACTGGGAGAACTTGATTTTTTATTTTTTTTTCAACTGCCTAGAATCATACAGGACACATTTTAGACATTCAGTAAATACCCATGGACTGAATGCATGCATAAATTCCATTGCTTCACTTTCACACACTTCTTGGCAAAAATCAATTGATATATTTTGTAATTATTTCTGACACATTATTTGTAAAAAAAATTAAATCCCTAATGAATTCAATTATTTAATTATTGATATTTCTTTGTTCACAAATTCTATTTAGGAGGGATAAAGTCTTATTGGCCTTGGCATTCTTCTAGAAGGAACTGACAAGGAGACTGTGTTCCTGGGCTGAAGGGAACACGTTAGTTCTTCACACAAGATCTGGCAGTGAAATACAGAATTAACTGTCGAATTTGATACATAAAATTCTTCACAAAGTAAGAATTTTGGAATCCCTATATTATGGCAGTCTCCAGAAGTATTGAATCCTCTTGCTGAGGTGTATATACAAATAGAAACAAGAATAATAGACAACTAGAATAATAGCAATGGACCAATCAGAAGACCTGAGCTGGCAGAGAAGCAGGGTTTGAGGTCATGAGCTGGGTGCTGGCCTGAGAGCCTTCTGTCCCCATTCTGCCACTGGCTACCTGTGCATTCCTGAAGAATTCTCCTTTACTGTGCTGTTTCACAGATTAAATGAGACAATTCGCCTACAGCACTAAGAATGGTGCTTGGTGCAGCCGTGATGGCTTGAATGCTATTGCTTTCATTCGTGGTTGTGCTATTCCTTTATCCTCTCTGACACTCTGACTCCTTATCTGTAAGTTCCAGATAGTTTCTCTTCCACAGAGTGTTTGAGCTAAATATTTCCAAGTAAGAAATACATTATTGATATATTTATTAAGAATTTCTGAAATCTTTTTCCCCATGTATTTGATTTAATTGGATCTTCATAGGCATTTGGTAAGAGTAAGTATAATTATCATCTCTGTTTTCAGATGAGGATTCTGAGACTTCAGAAGAAATCAGAAGTCACAGAGTCAGGGCTGGGATTTGTGACCTTGGAATTTTGGCTGTTTATAACACAAAGGGAGCAAAAATTGTCAAGAGGACCCTTAAACAGACCCTAATCTTATGTGGTCTACCAGGAGTCCTGGAAAAGCCAAGAAAATTATCCTTTTTGTGTGTGTATTTTTAAAATTTATTTCTTCTTTTTAGGTATACATAAACAGTGGAATATTTTGACGTATTATACACACATCAAGTATAGTTTATTCTAATTAGGATGCTGTTCTTGTGGTTGTACACTATGCAGGATCATCAACCCTTTCCCTATATTCAAATACAAGGCGAGGAAAGTTATGTCTGATACATTCTAATGTCTTCCTTATTCCCATCCCCACTCCTTTTCCTTTGTATAATCCAATGAGCATCTACTCTTCCTTCCAGCCCCACCTTATTGAGGGTCAGCATCCACATATCAGAGAGAGCATTTGACCTTTGGCTTTGGGGGACTGGCTTATTTCACTTAGCATGGTAGTCTTCAGTTCCATCCATTTACCTGAAAATGCCATAATTTCATTCTTCTATATGGCTGAGCAATTTTCCATTGTGTATATGTACCACATTGTCTTAATCCAGTCATCTGTTGAAGGGGCACCTATATTAGTTCCATAGCTTAGCTATTGTGAATTGTGCTACATTGATATGACTGCATCATTGTAGTATGCTGACTTTTAGTCCTTTGGGTATATATTACGGAGTGGGATAACTGGCTCAAGTAGTGGTTCCCTTCCAGATTTTCTGAGGAATCTCCATACTGCTTTGTAGAGTGGTTGTACTGATTTGCAGTCCCATCAGTAATGTATGAACATACCTTTTCCCCCGACATCCTCACTGACATTTATTGTTACTTGTATTCTTGATAATTGATATTCTGACTGGAGTGACATGGAATCTCAATGTAGTTTTAATTTGTAATTCTCTAATTGCTAGAAATTTTGAATATTTTTTTCATATATTTATTGACCATTCAATTTCTTTTTCTGTGAAATGCCTGTTCAATTCCTTTGCCTATTTATCAATTGGGTTATTTGATTTGGGGATGTTGAGTTGAATTCTTGGGTAGTGTTCAGGACTTCTCTGTTCTGCAGCTTCTGCATATCTGGGCTCTGAAGGATTCTGCATTCATTTAGCTGCTCTGCCAAGCTCTACCTTTGAGCTGTTCTCCTTGGGGAATCTCAAATCTTTGAGAAATGTGCTTTGTTTCCTTCAAACTCTAGTTCTCTTGGAACACTTTTAAATCATCTGATCTTTGCTGGTTTTTGAACTATTGAAGTAGTAGTGAATTTTACTCCAAATAATTTCTACCTTCAGTGTAGCCCCAGTTGGCTTTCTCCCAGGCTCTTGCTCCTCTTTTGTTTTTTATTTATGGATCACTAGCTTTACCTTATCTGTATGATTTGTTTTGTTTCTTATCAGTCAACATCTCATGACAGGGGACTGGCTACCCTCAGAGACCCCTTGTTCAATCCAAGTACTGAGATTATCTTTTGTCTATAAATATGCGATTGAAGACTCAATTGAAATGGGAAGTTAATCAAGCTCTTCAAAGCTTGTCCCTCCCCAATGAATGATTGATATGGAGACAATAAAACAAGATGTCAATTATTCTCTGAGAACCATCTATTTTTCCCATTTCTCCCTCTCCCCCTGATTTCCTGAATGTGTCTCTTTCTTTGCATATCTTTGCTTTTGTATTTTAATTTTACCTGTAAAATATTTGACATTAGAATGATATCAATTTCATAAAAACTTTTAATTTCATGCATACTAAGTCCAATGCATTTATAGGCGGGGGGGGGGAGCACTGAATCAATTATTTCATCTTTGAGCACTGCCCCATATAATCAAGCCCTAAATACAATATATACAATGCAGTCCTTTTAAAACATTTAGTTTAAGAAAGCATGTCTCAAAACTGCCTTGTTCAGGATTTATTGAAGCCCAGACCCATGAGTTGGTTGTATAATGTGGGAAGACACCCAAATTAAGAAACTGCTCCCCAAATTACTTGCTGCAACCTGCCTAAACAAGGGTACCTCAGATTACCCTCAGGAGACCACAGACCCTTCAATGCAACCTCAGAGGTCCCTGCTGCCTTATTCTTCATCAGATTCACAAATGCCTCCAAGATGTCCTCACAGGTCCTCAGTTGAAATCCACCAACTTGAGCACATCTTTGCTGACTGAGGGACCCTGACTGTACCTGCCACCCTTCCTGTACCTTTCTTTCCACCAGCCACACTATGATCCTCTCAACTTTTGGTCTGCAGGTAGATCAGGGAAGAATCCTTTCCCTTAACTACTTGCTCTGCTGGGTCCAATACTGAGCTGTGTGTTTATCCCAAATGGAGATCCTTTTGGCTTTCATATCAGAGTTGCCATCTTGGCCCCTGGAGAAGGGAGAGTAAAGGGCTTAAGCAAGAGCCTTCCCTGTGTTTCTTTTTTACTTCTTCAATCCTGGTAGTTACACTACAGATTTCCATTACGGATTCACATTTTTTTTTCTTTTAGTATTCAGTGGGACCTGCTTTCCTTCTTGGAATAACATTTTCCTCCTTTCTGAAGCAGCACATATGTTCTTGCTGAAAAGAACAGCAGAAAACTGCAAGCATTTGCTGTTTCCAACGTGAAGCGTGAAGTTGGAGCCTGCACTCTAAAAGGAGCCAAGTCTGTGTGCAACGTTAGGCGATGTCAGGCCAGTTTGGAGTTTACGGCGTGTAGTGTGGGATCTCAAAATTGGAAGAGACATGGGCACAGAGTTGTTTTTAATTCAATTGCTTGAGGATGGAATCGTAGCCACCTAGGGTAATATTCATGAAAACAAGACAAAATAGGATTGTCTCAGGATTGAAAACACAGAAGCTGAGGGAGCAGGGGAAAAGCTCAAGAATGGAAGTCTTCTGGTACTGACAACAGTGATTTGAACAAAATTTGTTCTTTTCAAATGCAAATCAGCTGTCTGCTGTACAGCTGGTGTTCTTCACTGCTCCCCAGCACAATCCAAGAGTGCTTCCCCTGAGCACCATTGTTCCTGCCAGAGGTCACAAGGTTTTTTTCTTTCCCTCCAGATTCTTAGATTGAGATTCTTAGATACTTAGATTGAGAACTGGTACTGAGTGTGAAGTTTATTTGAACATCAATAGTGTTCTTAATAAAGGAGTGAATTTCATCTTCTCAGACTTCCCATTTTTAATAAAAATAATATAAAGACTGGCATGTTTCTATTTAACACACATAAAGACACACGTAAAATATGGTGATATATTTTTATACTCTTCTGTCATGGGAAAAAGTAACAGTTTTCTCTCAGATTCCGTTTCCAAGCAATCTAGCTTTTTCATATCAAGGAAATAAGTTTCATTTATCAGTGAATCAGTTGTCAGAAAATTTAGGAGCCGTGGTGCTCAAATCTCAGTGTAGCAACAATTTCAAAGCAATATTTCTGTAACAAAATCTCTTAAGTTCCCTCTTGTAAATTATTGCCCGTTTTCCTCAAGAGCTCCATCTTCTTCTGTTTCCCCTCTATGGTATTAGCCTCAGCTTCTCAAGTTTTATTTTAATTCTATTATCTGAGTGTTGAGAGTCTTAAAATTCTCCTTACAAAGCCAAATCACTATTTTAAAGGCAGAGGATTCTACTGGGCAGATTGATATTATTGGAAAAATAGGAACTCAGACTCCAAATGACTGAGTTATTGGTAAAATGAAGATAGTCTTTAACCATGTGCTAAATGCTGTCATCTGTGAAGATTGACTAAAAAATAAAAACATGCACATAGAGCTGATGAGGCAGCAAAGGGTACATCATTGACCTGGATGGATATGAGCCACAGAAGCCAAGGGTCTGAGCAAGTTCTGCCAACACATAGTAAGGGCTCAGTAAAGCATGCCTCCTGCCCCCAGCCCTGCTTTCTTTGTACATTTCATGTATTATTTTAATAACCCTAAATTATATATGATATCAGAATTTTTAGTTGTAAGGTAGAAGCAAAAGTGTCTAGCATTATTTTAATATACCTAAGGGATTCTTGCATTAGAATAGCTTTGTTTATTCATTTTTTCATTCATTCATTCATTCATTCGTGTGTGTGTGTGTGTGTGTGTGCTTGCGCTTGTGTGCACACACATGTGTGTTTTGATTCCTAGGATTGATTTTTGTTTTCAACCTTAAACATTAAATTTCTGTGTTTTCCCCTGATCTTCTAGAAACCTAGAAATAATATTGTTGTTAAAAGTTATAGGAGTATTGTCTTTATTTGAATAAAAGGCCCTGGTTTTGGATTAGGGACATTATTTTTTTTTTTTATCTTAGTGCCAAAATAAACAACAAAAAATAGAAAATAAAAATTTTAAATTTTTATCTTTTTAATATTAATTTGGATGTCTAATTTTTCAACAAATATTACTTATATTGGCAGCTATGCATGTTTCGAATGCTCTTTAGTATGTGGCAATTAAACAACAACAGTTAAGAGGAAGATAACACATTTTTGTTATGCTTCTATTAAGACTTGAATTGACTAGCTAACTCAGGAGAAGCTGCGGTTTGTTAAGAGCAATGAGTTCCTGACCCCTAGGGTGCTGGGTCTTATGAATATAGGAACAGTGACTTCCATGATCTGTTTCTCAGAGTAATGAGAGCAACATATTAGGAAATTTGAGATAGAGGACAAAAGAACACAAAGGATTAATACCAAAAAAGAAAAATTACAGAAAGCAGCCTTGCCCAATTGAAAATACGCTAAAAGGAACAGAGAGGGCAAGCAGAGAAGCTACACTCAATGCATTAAATACTTTTAAAAATCATAGAGAATACAGAATGAACATGGAAAAAGAATTAATGACCACAAATCAGCCCAGCATGATTTAGAGCCACATTCTTCTGGGAAGTAACCTGAAGCAAATAATCAAAAGTGACCAAAGTGTTCCCCTCTACTTGTGTGATTCCCATTGTGTGTTAACGTAAAGGCGGGAGAAATTTTATACCATCTTACCGGGCACAGTTGAATTATCCTGGAATGCAGTTCACTGGGAACTAGGCAGTACCGTCTTCTCAGTCTACTCAGGGGATCTGAACTGTAGAGATCCTAGGCTTCAGAAAATTGCTGTCTTAAAATCCCTCAGGGGAAGGAAGAATAAAAAACAGAAAGTCAGTGGAAACTGAAAACAGGAAAGCATTTTATACCAGCAAAGTAATTAGGGAGAAGGGGCTATTAGACTCTTAAGTGTTCCATATATCTTTTAATGTATGATGTAAATTGATTTAATCTAAATGTAATCACTGGTATAGAATGGTAACTGTGAAACCATATAATGGAGTCCAGTAATTTATTGGGCTGGAAACATAACCTAAATTGGCTTATCAGTTGATTAGTAGAATCTAATGTTCTGAAGTACAAGGAGAAAGAATATATATATGTGACATTTTTAGGAAACTTGACCGAACATTAAGAATTTGAGAGGTGAATTAAAAAACAACAACAACAAAAAAAGAAAAGAAAAAACTACTGTGGGCTGTGGAAAGTCCTTCCTGCATTTTCAGGGAAGTGGCTGATTTTCCTAGCAGAGGTGGCAAGATAAGAATGGTTATTGAGGGAGGCCAGAAGCCAAATGGTTATTTCTCTAAAGCTCTGGGGATGCAGGGTCTACATTTCTATTCTAGAAAGTTCCCTGCCCTCCTTACTCTGGCCTTTTTAGCCCTTAACAGGTGGGGATTACTCTTCATTTTTTCCCACAAAGAATCTGTAGAGGGGACAAGGAGTGCTCTTCCTTCAGAGACAAAAATCTCCTCCTAGTGTAGCTTCTACCTGGCTACAAAGGATTCTACCTGTAATGTTGATTTTTAACTGCAAGATTAGGAAGCTTCATTAGCATCTGTCGTCTTCCTTCCTGATGAAGGAAATCTGCAGAGCAAGGAGCAAGTCCATCACCCTGGCATGTCTCAGTGTTTGAGATAACATCCCTCCACCCCACTCCACCCCACTCCACCCAGACCCCGTAGGCCAACATCCTGTAACTAAAGGAACAGCAGCCTCCCAGTGATTCCCAGCCCTTTTGTGTTATCTGCCTGCAGACAGGAAATAAAGCTTTTGCCTCAGACTTCTCATCTGGAAGTGCCCAGTCAGAAGTAAAGTTAAAAAGCATTAAGATTACTCACCCGCTTTTACAGGTGAGATGCATTAATATGCTTGTCTGTTCAAATTAACATACAACCCAATAAAGGGTTTCAAAATGTCTCTAAATAAAATACAAAAAAGGGTTGGAGATGTGGATCAGTGGTTGAGAGTACCCCTGAATTCAATCCCCAGTACCAAAAAAAAAAAAGTATATTGAGAAAGTACCAAAAAAAAAAAAAAAAAGTCACAGGTATATATTAGTAGACACTTTTATTGGAAAAGGGTGTCTTACATAAAATCAGGAGTAAACAAATTATCTTGAGCATTTAATTAGCATTTTGTATAAAAATGTGAGATAAGATCATTTTATGCTAATGAATCTTATTAATGTCAATAATAACAATGTAAAAGCCTTCTTATATGATTAGCATTCTACATGTGATCTTATATAGTCTTTATAACAAATGTATACAGACTGTTCTGTTCTCCATTTTGTGGAGAAGACAGAGGCCCCATTTTACAGATAAGAAAACAGAGGCTCAAAGAGGTTGAATAATTTGACAAAGTCATCTAGCTCTTAAGTATGATTCATATCAAATACAGTTTTATCTTATGTCAAAAACATTACTTTACCCTCCATATGCTATACTGTGTGGTGTCTGCTCTAAGCCTAAATTTCCTTTGGCTAATTTTGACTATAGAATCATGGAGATCTGCAAATTCTTGACAAACTGCCCCCCCCTCCCCCCCCCCCCCGACACAGACACACAAACACACTCCCCGTCTGCTTTATTCTGGATGGAAAGAAGGAAAAACTTTTCTGGATGTCACTAATGCTAGATGACTGGAACAGAGGTGAACGACAGCAAAGCAAGATGAATGACCCAAAGAAGTTCTTAGGATCTAGGAAAGTTGTTTGGGCTGACCATGAACTCAAGCGGCTCAGGCTCCGGCCACCTCTCCTTCTGAAGGCCTGTGGCCCTATCATGCTTACCCGCCACATCTATTGCAGGGTTCAGAACTCCCTGACCTGGGAAGTGCCTCTGAATTCAGCAGCACCCAGAGGTGCTGCTCGGGCCCCATTTCACACTGATCAGTGCTGGGGCAGAGCTTTCTGACGTGAGGCAGGAGACATTTTTAGGCTTCCAGCCAAAGTTGGCTAGGATGATGGAAAGCCTCTATGAAATCGGTAGATTTGACATGATTTAGAAATGATTGCCAAGTGTAATGAAACCCAATACTTTATTTAAAAAACAGAAGGGCTCTGTGACTCAACGAGTACCCTGGAGACTCCAGCTTTTCTATTCTGGAACCTCAAATATTAGAGCTTACTAGGAGATAAGTCCCCTTCCTGAATGCAAGCTTCTTAACCAGAGGTTAGCAACTGTGGCCCTGAGGCAAAATTTAGCAAAATTTAGGCCCTGTGGTTATTCTAGTGTTAGCCCAATAGTGATAGGGATTTTAAGCTTTGGACAAATTCTAGAATCAGGCCGCAGTGGGCCTTCATTCATCCAGCAATGAATTCAGAGATGAGCCCTGTGGGAGCTCTCTCTGGAGAGAGGGAGGCTCCATTTCTTTTTACCATTATACTTCCACCAAGAATTTGCCTCCAGTGAAGATCCGCCTGGCTCCTGGACAAATCTGAGCCTGAGAGGCTGCTCACTCGCCATGGTTGGCAAAGGAAAGCGAACCCCTCACATTGCTAGTTACAATGACAAGAGTTAATAGGCAACATGTTCACTCAGAGCTTTTATTATTTTTCTCAAGAAAAATTTCAAATCATCAGAGGGTGCAGTGGCACATGCCTCTAATCCCAGTAGCTTGAGAGGCTGAAAGCAGCCTTAGCAATTTAGCAAGGCCCTAAGCAATTCAGCAAGACCCTGTCTCAATAAAATAGACAGAAGGGCTGGGGATGTGGCTCAGTGGCCAAGTACCCTGAGCTCAATCCCTGGTACCAAAGGGAAAAAAAAGTCAATTAGTGGACACAAACACATTTGAATTCCAGCCTGTCAACATCGTGTGTATTTCAGTTCGTCTGGGTTCAGTGATATACTTTTAAATAGCTCGATCTAAATTAAAGTCAGTAAAAAGGTCAAAATAAAAATTTAAAAAAATCTATTGATGAATGTATTATTGCTGACTAGCATTTGTTTTAGGGTTCTTAAATAAACAAAACAGAAGCAAAGTCCCAAAACTTGGCCTTCTTTTAGTCTTTTTTAAGTTGAAGAAAGACATTTATGTAGGGCTCTCTTGGGTAGAGTTGTATTTGGGTAATGCACAGTGGTAACAGTGGCTGGAAGTTTGATATAACTTTTTTTTTTAATTTTTAAAAACAGATTTTTTTCAAGATTCTCTATTAGCTACGAAATAATTACCAAGAAGATTAGATTTTATACTGTTCCAATGAGTAATATCTCCTTGAAGCAATCCACTCATTCAAAATTTATCACCCCTCCAGGGGTACAGTTTCAATACAGTTTGAGATCCATGATGTTTCTGGGTTTCACTTTAGGAAATGCATTTATAAAGAAATATTGGATATGGTAAGAAACTGAGTATGACTGAGCCAATAAAAACTATTTTACATAATAACAACAGCAAATGTTGGTAAGTATTAGTATAATGACATTAGTAAACATTACTTGTGCATAGAAAAGTCTGTTTATAACAGGCCTAATTTCTTCCTTGCTTCTACCCTGAGTGGTAGGCGGACACAGGCATTATGTATCTAAGGGTTTGTGACTTACACAGCCCACAGAACTAGGAAGAAAGGAACCTAGAGCTGTATCTCAGGAGTGCTGTCTGATCTCAGGGCCTTGCTTGACATTTTGCCACCTCAGCCCTAAGGAACTGTCAGTACTGTGGGCTGTTAGGAAGAAAAGAGATAAGTGCAGCCCAAAAGATAACTATTATTTTCTGTGCCTGTTTTTTTGGGGGGGGGTACAAAATATAACATACCACTATTGTTTTATGCTGCTTGGTACTGGGAGGTCTGCAGATCAGGCACAGAACATTTCAGTTTAGTTGTGATTTTTCTCTGTCCTTGTGGGGAGTGAGGCTGAGTTTCTCTGATGAAATGCAGAACAGCTGCTCACTTCTGGGAAATAACCACAGCCCACAATCGAGCCCGATAAGAACTCAGAAAGAATTGACTTATTTTGAGCAAAGGTGTCATGAGCTCACAAGATAGAGGTGAAGCTATAACCAGAACATGAGCAACATTCTTGTGTTGGAAACACAGTGGCCCCAGCTTTAAAATCCAAAGACACATAGATGCAAGGCAAATGAGCACACATTGATGCTCACTGTGAACAGAAAACCAAGAGCGATAAAATTGAACAGGTTCATAAGACAAGAAAAGGAAATGATCAAAACAACCACCAAAGAACCGTAAAATCTAAATCTAGTTTTTTCTTTCCTTCCATTGACATGCTGATATTATTGAAACCTTGTATCAGTCATTATAGAACTGTAGATCTCTTGGGTTGAACAGTAAAAGACCATGGCAAAAGGTCTTCCAAAGGAAGTTCCAGGGTGCAGGAGAGCAAATCCATACCCTTGGGGAAAAATGTAGAGATGGTAGGGTTTGATGTCAGCAAGCTGCTAGGGGATTTAGTCATGTAGGTATGAGCACTTCATGATTCTAAGCTCTAGTTCTTGAAATGCAAAACTGCAATACTAATCCAAAGCACCATTTTGAGGAACAAAGACATAATGAGCAGAGTGTTTTAAAAAATAGTGAGGGTTAAATAAACTCTGGCTATTATTTTTTCCACACGAGCTTTCCTAAGCTCTCCTATACTGCTAGAGGCATGTGGTTTAAATAAGGACAACATATGACAGAATGCCAGATAGGAATAAGAGGATCCCAAACTCTGGCAAGAAGTTAAGAAGTTAAATAATTTTTCCAGCATTGCTTAACTATTAGAGCTCTATGAAAACCAGGCCTATTTTATTTCAGAACTCCTGCTTTTTCCTATCTCATTATGCTCCAATAAATGAGACGATCTGTAAGCAATTGAAAGGTGATAATTACGTCTATGATTTCCTTTGCTTTCAAGTTTCACATCTCAGCTATATTACCTTTGTGCCCATGGATAAAGGCCTACCTGCTGCAGCAGTGCTGTGACCTGGCTTGAATACACCCATCCTCCCCTGCCTTCATGCTTTGGTCAGGGAAGTGGGGCAGGAGCTGTACAGAACCCTGCAGCCCCACCAGGTGGATTCCAGGACCCAGAGCCACCAGGCTGAGCCTAACATGAGCCACCTCTGGTGAAGGCATTTTGCTTCACACTTAGCCACACACTTTACATCACATCTAGTGAGGAATGAAGTTACTATTTCAAAACCCGGAGGGAGGGAGAATGTAGTTAGGAGAGTGGATACAGGACTTAACTGTAAAAGCTATTTCTTATGGATGTTTTCTTCCCCACATGGTGGGAAGGATACGTGAGAGGGAGAAAATATTCAAGTAAATATGGTATGGCAGTAAGAGTCTGTAATCTGAGCCTGGTGTCTCAAGGGAAAGTTCTTAGCTGTGTGGCCCCTGGGCAAGAATTACCCCATCTTTATTCCCGTTGCTCTCTCCCAGGCTTGGCTTGGAATTCCAGACAGAGGGCTTTTTTAAACCCCTCCTCTGCTTCCTTTTCTGCTTGAGTGCTGCTGCTGCTGCTGCAGGGTAATCACTCTTCCTGTTTTGGTTGGTTTGGTGCCTCTGACTGTATGTAGGAGGGCAGTTCTAGAAAATAGGTAGGAAAGGACCCAGTGCGCATTCTAACATCCGAACTATCCAGACCACTGTCAGTAAGGGACATCCTAGTTTTTCTGGACCTGGCCGAAATCAGCTTACTTCATCAAGGAGTCTAAATTGAAGCCCAGGGTTTAATGACTAATTAAAGTCACCCAAGTCCCAGCAGGATGTGCAGAGTCACACATTAGAGCTGGGATCTCAGAGCAGTCAAGACTTGCATGAGTTGCAAATGTGGTCAGTGGAAATGAACTCTCAATTCGGCTCCGCAGCACGTGACTTCCTACTTCTGTAAGGTACTTCCAAAGGACTTCCTCTGTAAAACCAGCCTGAGTCCCGGGAGGTTTCCTTCAGCGCGTAGCTAAGTTTACTTTCAGCCAGGACAGAAGTTTTCCCTGAGATACAGTGTTAGTTTCCTTTTTTTTTTTTCTTTTTTTTTCCCTCTCTTTCCTCTGCTGTTGCCAGCATGCAAGGATCTCGTGGCTCCTGTCCGTGATCGGAAACTGAACACAGTGGTGCAGATCTCTGTAATCCACCCCACGGAGCAGAGTCTGATAAGATACTCCAGCACTGAAATTGTGGAGGTGAGCATGCTGTGTGCCTGCATTTCTCTCTCTCTCTCGCTTTCTCTCTCCCTTTTCCCCCTCCTCACCCTCCCACCTGCCTCCTGTCACCTTTTGAGCAAACAGCTCAGGGTCTGTAGCCATGCTGTTACTGTCCTCTGTCATTAAGGAACGCCTACCTGAGGTTAGTAAGCCTGCACTGGTAACTCACCAGAATAAACACAGCGGGGATCTTAACCTTTTTCAATGAAAGATTGTATTTTTCTTCCGAAGATAGGAAAGTTTCTCCTTTGAATCCCCAAATAGACATTAGAATGGAGAGAGGGGGGAAATATAGAGAGAGGTTTTAATTGAAAGAGAAAGAACATTTATTTTAGGGAAGAGTTGTAAAGTACCCATAGAAGTTCTAAAGAGGGTAAGTGTTTTTGCTCTTTTTTTTTTCCCCCTGTATTCTTCAGTCCGATTGTGGAAACTTTAGATTCTTTGCTGTGTGTGTATTTTTCAAAGTCCAATGTTTTTTTTTTTTTTTCAAAGAAAGGTGATTGATTTGTGAAACTGTAACATTTCCAGGCTGAAGGTGTAAATATTACTCATCCGATGAGAGATTTCCTATTTACATTTATTGTTACTAATATGGCCTTCAGAATGTGTCAAGAGGAAACTCGTTATTGTGCTGGATCAGATTCAAAAGAGGAAGTGTTTCCCTTTTGATTATTTTGTTCGGATTGCATCTTAGTGAAGAGAGAGGTACTTTTGTGCACATCTGGAGCTGGGGAAAGTAGACTCTAAACTCCTTCAGGTTTGCTTGTTTTTCTTAGACTTGTGAGCTGTGTCTGTTTAGAACCAGGAATTTCTCTGTAAGAACTTAAGCAGCCTGCCCCAGACCTGGCTGGCTCAGAGCTGCCCGTCTGCTTTGATGCGGTTGGCGGAATAAATGATTCAGACCAGTCACTTCTATAATAGGAATGACCCAGATACCCATGCAGCCCTGAGTCTGCCCTTTGAAAACCTTAGGTTCCTGTGCCAATGTAATGTATAGTTCATGTTGCATTTGAATTAACAAAAATAATCTTATTCATCTAAAGATAGCTTGGCTAAAGTTGTAAAATTGTTGACATCCAATTTTTTTCCAATCTTTATTCTAAATTAGTAATTTTCAAAATATTACCAAAAACTTAAAAGAATTTATTTATTTATGAAATTCTCTTTGCCCCATTTTTTACTGTGATAAAACACACATATCATAAAATATATCACTTTAAACATAAAAATGATTTATGTTTGCAAATTTCAAAATTTTATATTTGAACACACATTGCTATTTTTGGCTGTTTTATTCACTTAAGTGTTTGACACCATAACAAGCAAAAAGTATTTGTTGAGTAAAAGAATGAATAAATGAATGAATTCATGTGGGATTTCAGAAATTTCTATAGAAAATTGGTTTATAGACCCCAAGCAAACATTCCCATGATATTCAGATATGTATGTTTATGTGTATATATACATAATTTAGTGTTGGATGTCAGCTCCCTAAGATTAAATCTTGGGGCATTGAAATATTCTGTATACTGCTTCCTGAGCTAGTTATTTCATAGTCCCAATCTATCATATTTAAAGTTTCTTTCATTAAGTTTTTAAGTTGGTCTAGCAGGAAAAAAAAAAAAAGGTCACAGCTGATCATTTAAAAACAAGCAGGTCCTCTCAGAGCATGGCTTTCAGTTGAATCATAGCAAGGGAAAAAATGAACAGCATAAGATTACCAAATGGCTGTTTTTGAGAAAATAACTTCATGTTAGTTTTATCAGTCACTATCTTGGATTATTCACGTAAATTATAGGTTATAGCTATGAAATATATTTTAAATGGACTGACTGCTGGCACATTCTGCATATAATGAAATAAATTGTTTTTCAAGTCTCATGATTAGCAGCTCCAACAGTGATACAAGTCTATCTACCATCAACAGCTGTACCAGTGCTCTGGGGCCCTGGGTCTCCTTGTTGCCTGTGAGCAACATTTGGCAATTCAGATCTGTCTTCTAATAGAACTATTTCCTAGAAAAAGAGCCTCAGACACACTTTCTGCATTCTCATGTGTCACCGCGTGTTGCCGACTGCAGTTGCTGCCTTATTGGATACAACTTGTCTGCTTGTGTGTTTCAGGGGACAAGAGACCCACTGTTTTTGACTGGTGTCACATTCCCATCCGAGTATCCCATCTATGAGGAGACCAAAATAAAACTAACCGTCTATGATGTCAAGGACAAGTCTCATGACACTGTAAGTACTTGTGCTTCTTTCTTTCTGTAGTAAAAGAAGGAGTTAGTTATGCTTTTTCAAACTACTGGACTTTGGATACAATTGGCATTTTTCAGAGAGGGTATTTGTACTGCATTCATGCTTGTCTTATGTTTATAGTTTGCTGGGTGTTTGTCAAATTCGCTTGGTTTATTGCCAAATTGGCAATTGGTTTCAGAGCAGAAGCTTTCAGAACAGATTTTTCTCTTTTTTAGGAAAGCTGACTTGATCTCTTGGTTTGCGTTTTTGTTGTTGATGTTGTTTAAAGCTAAGTGGGTGATAATGTGGCCAGAAAGCAAATAGAAAAGATTTAATAATATTTCAAAACTTTCAAGATATTGTAATTATTCTAAAGGCACGGATTGACAACATACCCTACTTTTAAACTTTATATTCTTTTAAATACTGTAGATAAGCTTCCTCTCTTTTCCCTGACATTTTTATTGGCACCAAAGCTAACAGAGAAAGTATTGGGAATCACTAGGCAGAAACTCTAATTGGCCTCTTTACATCAAGGCCATGCAACATCTTGTCCCCAATGGTCTTTTGTCCCAGATACTTCAATCTTCCACCTGGTTTGAGTTTCTTTCCAACTGAATCACCTCTCCTGGTTAGACAATGGGGTACCAAGGCACTATCCCTAGGGGCTATTCTCAAAACTCCTGGACAGGACAAAATGCTACTGGGGAGATATTGAACAGAAGGAAGAAGTATTTTCCTTTATATCTGTCCCCTTAGAATGAACTTTTGTGTTGTCAGGGCAGGGAAACTATGGAATCATCAATGGTGGTCAATAGTGAAGTAAGAGACAGGAAGGGCTTTGATGGCAGGTGGGGACTTTGATGGAAGCTAAGGGATACTGCCAGGCCTATAGAAGAGCACAGTGCCTCATGCAGGGGAAATTTGCTTTAAACACTGCCCATACTTAGGCATTTCTGTTTGATCCATGGTAACTTTTACATGTCTTTCCATTCTTCACCGGTAGGTGTATGACACAGGTAGAAGGAACTTCCTTTCTGTCCAGTGCTGGGGATATTTAGTAATGTATACTGAAGGGATTTCAACTCATCTTAGCCCCAGAAAAGATCACTTCTTCAAAATGGTAGAACAGAGTCTCATTTCAATACCACAGGTACATGCGATAGAAATAGGCATGGCGGTCTGGTGGGTTTGTAAGAGGGCAGGTTCCACAGTGACACTGGGTGGTTTTGTGTCCCTTACCAGCTTTGTGACTGTGGGAGAGTTAATTTCCAGTGCCACTGCTTCCTCTTTTATAATACTCACCTTGGGAGACTGTTATATGGGTGAAATAAATTCATACACATAAGCTGTATAGAAGACTGGGGCTGCAGCTGCTGCTGGTGTTGGTATTGCTGTTGGGCTGCTGCTGACGGTGCCTCCTAAATAGTAAAAATCAAACAAGGGGCTCTCTACTAATGTCTTTTCCTGTATTTACTAACTTGGTCATATGTGGTCCCATATTTGTTGTTTCTGACATCTTTGAAAAAAGGGCAAGAATTTGGGTTAAAACCACAACTGAAAAATATTTGGGAGCTTTGTCTTTTATTCTCAATTTGTGAGATAAATGTGGAAAAGTGGTCGACTGTGAGTGTGGCTCTGGACCTGTTGTGACAGAAGTTCTCCAAAGCCCTCACCTATGGCCGGTTTTGAAACCTCCAATCAGAGAAGAGAGAAAGGGAGAGAAAGGGAGAAAAATCACGAAGTTGGGGAGGGAGGGAGCTCTGGGTCTTCAGAATGGGTGATAGAACTGTGCAGCTGAGGAATAAGCAGAGAATGACCAGAAGGAAAGAGAAAGCAAGCAGAAACGACAAGATTTCATGTTCTGCAATGCTCATGGTTAAGTGCAATCCTCCAACAGCTCCAGGGTATAGGCAGGACAGACAATGTGAAGGGCCAGAGTTATAGGCATACACCATGCTACACAGCTGGTGATATTGCCCTGAGCACTTGGTTTTGTTAAGGATTTAGGAATATCCATGCTTGAAGTATTAAATACTGAAGGTGTTTGTATTCCCTTCAAGTCCCTTCATTTAAAATGTGCATGCATATTAATGCTCCAGAGATAAACAATTTGCTTACTCATTAATTATGCTTTTTGTTGACTCCAGTTCTGGAAACTAATTATTTGGGGTCTTTTAAAGACTTTCTTCCTTGATCAGAAGTGTTATCACATGAAAGTATTGGACGAACTGGAATCCCTGCTGTGAAATAAAATTTTTGAAATTTGAACATACTTAAGAAATGCAGCTGGCTTTCATTTACCAAGTGCTGTTAATTAAGGCATAACCTCTTCCTTAAAATAGCTAACAGTTAGCTCCAGTGATGGAAGTGTAAATAGAAACACAGTTCATTGATATGCTAATAGTCCCTGTGGACTGGTAGTCTTTATCCTGGAATTTTTTTCCCCTGAATTCTTACTTTTTCCTTGGAGGTGGGTGGCCCGGAGAGGAAAAAAGGGATTTAAAATACAGCTATTAATTGTAAGCACTTAAAAGCCCAAATGCTTGAAGATCATAATACTTTTAAGGTATAAGCAATGAGACTCTGAATATTTATATGTTATTTTAAAAAATAATGTTACATTCATGCCTTTAAATGTCTTTTAACTGGCTGGTTCTTGCAAGTCATTGCTTATACTACACTGGCCCATAACCATCAGATCTTCTCTACTGGTTGATTGCCAATTAGTTAAGTCCAATAACTAAGTTGCTTCTGTTTTCCTATTGACCTTATGATTACTTAGGTTTAATTGGGCAAATAAATATGTTACTTTACCCTTTCAAATTCGCTTACATACATACTAGTCTTAGATATTTTTAAAGAGAAGTAATGACTTTTCCTCTATGTCCTTGACACAGCAACTACTTTGCTAACTACTTATTGTTCTTGTACACTTCTAAAAATCCAGACCTAGATTGATTATCCTTGGTGACTTTAGTAGAAATGCAATTAATCATCATAACAAATGGAAAGAGTCTAACTGTTGATTTAGAATGGCTTTCCTTTCCTCCTACTACATCCTTCATCTTTCAGTTCTGTGCTGAGTCCCTCTCTGAGGCGGATAGATGGAAAAGGCTTGGCAGATGGGGGTGAGTCGAGTTCTGGGGGCTATTAGCATCCTTAATAGGATTCAAGTGACATTTTGATTATTTTCCTCATTATGAGGGAATCATTTTTTTTTTTCAGGATGGGCTGCTCCAACATCCAGCTGTTTGGTGGGGTCTTTAAAGCCTGAAATTAAAGCCCATGGCTGGAAGAAGAAAGCCCAAGTTCTTTTCAGGGAAGTTGATGTCTGGAGATTTAACAACTGTACATCCCACTTTAAATCTCCTGGAAACTGAAATGTGGACAAACATGTTTTCAGAACATTATTTACAGTCTTAGGGAGTCAGGCTGAGAATTTGAGGTTTTCACATGTCACAGTGGAAACTTCAGAACAAGGAATAACTTAGAAAGCAAAGACTAGCACTATCAAAATCTGCCCCTTTCCTCCTTCCTCCCAGGCAAGTAGGTATTTTTGAAGGTAGGACAAGGCTCTTTCAGATCCCCACTGAGGACAGCCAGCCATCAAAACTGCAAACATATGACTAGGTTACAAAGTTGTTTTTGCCCATCGTTGAAATGTGAATTTCTGCTCTGTTTTGCAGAAGTGCACATTGACCCTGTTCTTTTTACTCTGGGGGTAAATAGATGTTTGCTGTATCCTCATTAACTTATAGGAAAACATCTAGATGCCAGTAGACACTGAACATTTCTCAGGTAAGGATATATACCTGGAGATGTTTTTTATTACCAATTACTAGCAACCCTCATTAGAACCTTTTAGAAAAGTGAACTTCTCAAAATTGGGTGTAAATTTATTGAATTTTGTGTGTTATATGTACAAGGCACTCTGGTTATAATATGATTTCCTAGACAGTAGTGTCTAGTTTACTGTTTTCATTTTTTTTCCCTAGGGAAAATAAAAGTATTTTGTGTTTAGAATAATTTGACTTTGCTTGGTGTTCTAAACTGGCTTCTGAAGAACTTTAAGTCCTAACTATGTTTGTTGAGGTTTAAATTCCACTGGCTGTTTTTCCTCTTGATCTGCATGACATGAAACTGTGAGTGAGGAAAAAGAAATTGAGATTTCCAGTCACTAAGTACATACCGAACACTATGTTTAATATGTGATGCAGGGTTTCCTCTTTAACCCCCATGTAACTCCTTTGAAGAAAGTGTTGTTATGCCCATTTTCAAGATGAAAGAAACTGATATTCTGAGATATTTCAGCCAGGTCATATTTTTCGGCCTATGTGATGGCACACACATTGTTTATAGGTTTCCCTTCACTTTTACCCTACAGTATAGCACTTTTACTTTAGCTGATATTTTGAAACACTCCCTTTATTTGGAGTTTAACAGTTGATTGAGGAAAAAAGTCAGTATTCAAGTGTAGGGAAAAAGATCCATACCGTAAATATTTAAGCCCTTAAGCATGTATAATTTAATTTCAGATGTTCAAATAAAGTTTATAATGAAGTGGCCAACTCCTATTGATGGAAAAAAAAATGTCTGTTAATATTGTGAAATGCCTCAGTTTATGGCTCAAATTTTGCTTTCCTCTTCCAGGCTTTGTTTTTCCCTTCCCTATGTTCTGTGTGGTCTTGAGCTTGGCCATGTGCCCTGCCTTTGCCTTTTGGAAGCTCCTGTCTCTGTTGTCACTTGATCTGTGATGGGAGTTATAGATTCTGTGTAGAAGGAGCTCAGGTTTCTTACTTAGTCACATTTAAGTAAGTTCACTTTCTTTCTACCTGCCGAAAAGTAGCATATATTTTTACAAAGGCATATGTATTTTTTTATTGAGGCATAATTTGCATAGAATAATATAGACAGATATCCAGTGTTTGGTTTGATGAATTTGACATTCACACGTGCCCATGTAGACATTTTGTTTATTCCACAAGTCCCCTTGCCACCCGATCAAGGCAGCCACTTTCCTATAGACTTGTTTTGCTCTTTGTGGAAATTTGCATGAATGAAATCATGCAGAATGTGTGCTTCCAGTAGCTGGTGTCCTTTGCTTTATAGGTTGTTTAGATTTGTTCATTTGTTGCATGAATCAATAGCTCATTCCTCTTATTGCTAAATGGCATTCTGTTCTAGAGATATGACACAATTTTTTAAAACATTTTCTTATTCAAAGACATTTAGATTGCTTCTGGTTTTTGATAATGATGAATGAAACCTCAATAAAAATTTGTGTACAAATTTTTTTTGAATAAGTGCTTTTATTCTTTTGAGTAAAAACTGAGGAGTATAATTGTTAGATTATAAGAGAGATTCATGTTTAATGTTCCTAAAAGCTGTCAAAGTGTTTTTCAAATTTGTTATATGACTTTATACTCCTAATTATAGCAATATATGAAAGCTACAGTTACTAATAGCACACGAGATTGCCAATCACTTTCATTTAGCTTTTCCACTGAGCTTACAGTAGTATCTCATTGTGCTTAGGATTTGCATTTTCCTGATGACTAATTATGTTTAGTATCTTTCTCAATGCTTATTGGGTGGTCATCTTTTTTTTTAAGTCAAATCTTTTGTCTATCTAAAAATAGTTTTCTTTTTATTATTGATTTCTAAGAGTTCTTTGTCTATCATAAGAGTGCTTTTTTGAATATATGTATTACAATTTTTTTCAAACCTGCCTGATCATTTCCTACTGGTATATTTCACTGATCAGAAGTTTTAGATTCTACCTCCAACTTATTAATTCTTTAATTTATAGTGCTTTTAAAAAAGAAAATTTGATAAGATCACTTAACATGAGAAATATACTCTCAAAACATTTGAATTTAATATTTTTAACTAAGGGCTCATGTTGTACAGCAGATCTCTAGGACTTATTCATCTTGCTTAACTCAGACTTTATGCTGGTTAATTATCACTTCCCAATTTCCCATGCCTAGCTCCTGGCAACCACACTCATACTCTCTGATTCTACAGATTTGTCAACTTTAGATACTGCAAATATGTGGAATCATGCAGTGTGTGTCCTGTAACAGGCTTATGTCACTTAGCATGATGCCATCCAGGTTGATCCATGTTGTCACATATTGTAGGACTTCCTCCTCCTTTTAAGAATGAATAATATCCCATGGGTGTATTCACCACATTTTCTTTATCTGGTTGTCAGTGGATACTTAGGTCATTGCCCATCTTGTCTGTTAGGAATAGTGATGCAGTGGCCATAGGAGTGCTCATGTGTCTTAGAGATCCTGCTTTTAATTAGTTTGGATTCACACCCAGAAGTGATGTTGCTGTATTATATGGTCAGTCTAATTTTAATTTTCTTGAGGAATGTGTCTAAATGTCTAATTTTAATTTTCTTGAGGAATGTTCTAGAAGGTGTCTAAACTCTCTAAATTTCAATTTGGTTTATTTTTACACTCAGTTTTCTGATGGGTTTAACAAAAGCTATGATGTGGTACTGTGTGTGACTTTTCAGTGTCACAATGGGGGTGAGGATTACTTGTAACTTTTTACAGCTTATCCTCTCTACTCATTTCCATTTCTATCTCTTGTCTCCTTTATTTCCTCATCTTTGCACTTTACATATTAGGTGAATTTTATTCTGTGCTGCTGCTCTTTGCACTATCTTTTTCTCTCATTCTCTCCGTGTGCCACACCCATTTATGATAGTCTAGTACTTTTTTTCTGTATTATCTCTTCAGAGGGTTTTTTGTAGATATTTTTGATTTGGACTCTCAAAAGAGAAGAAAAGGGTATTTATTGATCCCTCCCCTCTTTCTATAATAAATAATGATGTTTGCTTGGAGAAAGACTGCTATTTGATGGTAGAATAATATGATGAAAAAATTAATCATGAATGTCTTTTTTTATTTTTTAAACTTTTGTCCATAATATTATAAAACCACTAGCCGAGGGGCTGTGGCTGAGGCTTAGTGGTAGAGCCCTTGCCTAGCATGTGTGAGGCACTGGGTTCAATTCTCAGCACCACATATAAATGAATGAATAAAATAAAGGTCCACCAATATCTAAAAAACAAACAAACAAACAAACAAAAATACTAGCCAAATACATAGGGAGAAATCACTCATGGTATTGGTCTGAGCAAAGATTTCTTGGATATGACCCCAAAAACACGTGCAACAGAAGCAAAAATAAACTAATGGGGTTGTATCAAACTATACAGAAGCTTCTACACACCAAACAAAACCACTAGTATAGTGAAAACACAACACACAGAGAAAATATTTGCATTCTGTATATCAGATATGGTTCTGATATACAAAATTCGTAGGGAACTCAAACCACTCAATAATATGAAAACAACCTAATTTTAAAAAGTAGGCAAAATATATGAATAGACATTCTCTAAAGAAGATATAAATGGCCAATGAGTATATGAAAAAGTCTTCATCATCACTAATCATCAGGGAAATAGAAATGTAACCCATAGTGAGATAATCTCACACTAACTGGAATGGTTATTAGCAGATAGACCAAAGACAAAAGGGTGGGTGAGGAGGTAGAAGAAAATGAACTACTGGTGAAAAATGTAAGTTGATATAGTTTTTATGGGAAACAGCCAGTTGGTTTCTCAAAAAATTAAAATGGTACTGGCATATGATCCAGCAATCCCACTTCTATCCAGAGGAATTAAAATCAGATGTCAAAGAGATATCTGCATTCCTACATTCTTTGCTGCATTATTCCTCACAGTAAGAAATGGAACCAACCTAAGTGCCCATGGACAGATAAATGAATGAAGAAAATGTGAGGTTTGTACACAGTGGAATCTTATTCAGCCACAAATAAAAGGAAATTCTGCCATTTGTGGCAACATGGATGAATCTGGAGGACACGGTGCTAAATAGAAGAGGCCAGACACAGAAAGACAGATATCACATGATCTCACTTAGGGGTGGAACATAAAGAAGTTGAATGCACAGCACTGGAGAGCAAAATGGTGTTTTCTGGAGGTTGGAGTGGATACAGAGAGGGGAGAATGCTGATCAGTGGGTGCAAAGCTTCAGTTAGAAAGGAGGAAGAAGCGTCAGGCTCTCTTGCCCATAATGGTGACTATAACTTATAACAACGGGTTACATATTTCAGAATCTCCAAGAGTAGATTTCAAATGCTCTAGCCATAAAAATATGATTGTCTGAGGAGATGGATTTGTTAACTGGCTTGATTTAGTCATTTCACCATGTAAACATAGCAAAAAAAAAAATCACGTGACACAACATAGATGCATTCAATTATTATTTTTTTTAAAGAGAGAGAGAGAGAGAGAGAGAGAAAGAGAGAGTGAGAGAGAGAAAATTTTAATATTTATTTTTTAGTTTTTTCAGCGGACACAACATCTTTGTTGGTATGTGGTGCTGAGGATCGAACCCGGGTCGCACGCATGCCAGGCGAGCGCGCTACCGCTTGAGCCACATCCCCAGCCCCCAATTATTTTTTAATTTATATATTTTTAAATTAAAAATTTATTTTCATAAATGAATCCATAGATAAAATCTTTTGCCCTTGGGCAAAGGCCTGGATTCTCAGATGCTTGACTGTGAAGGAGCCACATTCTTTTTCCTTGGGGACCAATAAGAAATATTGGCTCAGCAGACGTGAAGTCTCTCACCCTTGATTGTATGTGAATGTGTAAGTTTCAGAAAAATTGTTTAACCTCTTTTGACATTGCAGTACATGGAATTAAAATTACCTTCTTTCATTTAAATAGGAATCACTGGGTAGGACCACTTGATACTCTGTTTCTGAGGGAGGACAACTATTAATCACACCTACTATTAATCACCCCCAGCAGAGAAGCATAACCTAACCTGCATTTCTTAAGGGAATGGATGTTGAGATGAGGCTCAGCTCAGTGAGAACTTGGGCCAGAATTCCCTATTTAACATAATTTTTTAAAAACTCAAAAAAGTTATTTTTATGGGAAGAAGGAATATTGGGTATAAAATTTCCTTGAAGTTTATGAAGGGTAAAAAGATACTATCTAAGAAGAGCCAAAGAGATACACATATATGTATATCTGGCCCAACCTATATCCATGTGTGTGTCTGTGTGTGTGTGTCTCTCTCTCTCTCTCTCTCTCTCTCTCTCTCTCTCTCTCTCTTTCTCTCTCTCTCTCTCTGTGTGTGTGTATTTAAATAATAAGACTTATCTGATCAGGCATCAAAACTTAACATGAGACCACAGCAATTCAATCTGTACAGTATTATGGCAAGAATGGACAACTAGAAAAAAGAGAGAGAATATAGAATCCAGAAGTGGATTCCAGAATACATGATGATTAGCTTTGATTTAGATGGCTTTAACTCAGCAGATAAAGAGCAGATTATTTAAGAAAACAGAGCTGTGAAAAAACTGTTCATCTTGAAAAATAATATTACAGTTATATCATATTTCATGTATGGAAATACATTGCAGGTGGCTTAATTAAGTGTGGGAAAGCTAAATTACATCAAAACTCCCAGAAAATAATCTGAGAGTTTTTTATATACTTATCTGCATAATCTAGGGGTGAGGAGCAGAGGAAATTTTTTGAGGAATGGCAGTCCAAAAAGATATATATGTAGTAATATATGACTCTATGGTATCTAAACATTTTTTTTATGAGAAATATGGCATACAAAAGAGAAAAAGTAGATGTGAAATATAATTTGCATTTTGCAGATTGGTAGATTAATCTCCGTAGAATAGAGTTCTATTTTGAGAAAAATGGTCAAAAAATTAAGCAAAGGATTTGAAAATATGGTCTTGAGCAATATGAATAAATCAGCAAAAAAAAGAAGCATGAAAAATGTTCTAATTGTCTTTACATGAAAACGTAACATTAGAATAGCAATGTGATTACCAATTTTTTTAAAGACTGGCTAAAATTTTAAAGATCATGACATTTTAAAGATTTTAAAGATCAGGGCCATTCCCATGCTAATATTAGGTCTTCCTACAGATTTCCTTTCTTCTAATAAAATGAATGTCACTTAAAAAGATGAGTGCCCTTCCCATTATCTGGACACAGAATCTGTGGACCTGAGAGGAACGTCACTTTTGCATTCTGAAAAGTGTCCTGTCATAAATTACAGATTGAATATAATTTTTTGCATCTTTTAAAAAAATAGTCTACCAGCATCTATTAAAATAAAAAGTATATATTCTGATCCAGCAATGATACTCCTGGTTACCAACCACATAGAACACTAAGATTTCAGGATAAATGGAAAGAGCTAGGCACAGTGATGCATGCCTATCATCGCAGCTACTCAGGAAGCTGAGGCAAAAGGATGGCAAGTTTGAGGTCAGCCTCAGCATCCTATGAGATCTAAGCAACTTAGTAAGAGCCTGTCTCAAAATGAAAAATTAAAAGGGCTGAGAATGTAGCTCAATGGTAATGCAACCCTGGGCTCCATCTCTGAACCCTCTCCCCACAAAGAAAAGAATATATGGAAAAGCATGTTTGAGCATGACTTGTGATAGTGATAAACCAGAAACAGGGTGAAGGCATATCAGTAACAGAATGTGAGAATAAGTGCGGGGTACCCACAGAAGGATGTAATACATTGAATCTCTAAAAGCATCCATGAAGAATCATGTGCCATTGCATAATTGAGAAAAAGGGGTGTTTCAGAAAACACTAGATCACTTCATGTTTTAGAAACTTGTAAGGAAAAGTGCCTTTATCTATGTCTGAGTCTTGTGTTTAGATATTATACAATTGTACATAACTATAATGAGCATGTAAAGAAGTGTGGGAAGCGACGTACAGTGGATGGAATGGAGAAGAAGAAGAGTGAATGAGGAAGTGAGAGAGTATGAAGTAAATAAGATGATAACAGGATAAAATATCATGCTAATAGGTCTTCCTACAGATTTCCTTACTTCTAATAAAATGAATGTCACTTAAAAAGACCAGTGCCCTTCCCATTATCTGGACACAGAATCTGTGGACCTGAGCGGAACGTCACTTTTGCATTCTGAAGCTACAGCACATCAGGACTGTCAGCGGTCCCCCATGGGAGGGACTGTCCTGAGCAAGTGGCAACTTGGGAGCATACTGGCAGGTGCAGGCCCAGGGAGACTCAGGGGACCTCCTGTCAGTGGTCATCATATGGAATGAAGGCAGTCACTGAAAATATCACCCGCGGCAGGTTCCTGCAGAGAAGGAGGAAAATTCCAGTCGTTCGCAATATTTCATGAAGCTCCTGGGAACTCCCTGAAACAACTAAGAGGAAGTTCAAAAGGCGCTCTGTGTTCTCCATGAGCAAGTGGGAACACATCATTGTGCTACGTTTTAGCCAGTAAATGGTACAACGCAGTCATACTCAAAGTAGACATAGAGCATGCATCTTTTCACCACGTAACACAAATAAAGTAATCTGATAACTGACTGACCTCTGAGATTTGTGAGTGACACTGAAGCCTGAGTGGAAAGGCAGATTAATTTTGTTTCAGGTTATTTCCCTTGATAGAATATATGGATATATGCTTTTTCATCAACTTTTAAGGACTCTGCAGTTGTTACCATTTGCCTGGGGGCTTAGGTCTTTTAGCACTTGCTGGCCCACCGTGCTGTCTTGTCTACACTGCAGCATCCTTGACACAGCAGTACGTGCAGGTAATGCTTAGTGAACTGACTGTCTGGTGGTGGGGAGCCCACCGGATGGCAGGTGCTGGAGTCGTGAGTCTTGCATCGGCTTCTCATTAATGCTTGGTTTCGTAAAGCTGAAATGTGACATTGTTGGCAAAATATTTCTTCTGCTTAGAAAGGTGCAGAAGCTAGAAATTTAAAAGGTTATTCTGCTTTGCCTGGGAATAGCTTTTAATTACCAAAAGTTTATATATGCTGCGCCATGGGAACAAAAGGAAATTCTAAAGAGGCATGGCCTTTCATCGGAGTTCTTTGAATGGAATGATAATTACAACTAGTTTGGGGTTGGCCTTTCAATTCAGGTACAGATTATTTTTAAACTCAGAAAAGTCGTCTGTACCACTGCAGCAGATGATGTCACATACTGAAAAATGTTAAGGACATCTGTTTCCACATCACAAAGATTTTGTTCTCCTTTTGCTATAAGCTGGGTTACTTAGGTTTTCATAGAAGTGACACAAGCTGTCTTTGAAGATGCACTTATTCAGGCTGGAGCTAAAGGCTGAGGTGACAGCTGCTCCTTACACACTGTCCCAAGGAATTTGTGTGTGAACTCACAAAGATATCAGTCTTTCACACAAACTTGGGTAATAGTTTTGAATCATGCTACGGAGAGCAGCTTTTGGAAGGCACCACTGAAATGTGTTGAATCAGTGATACCTAACATTTTATATAATATGCTGATGTTTTAAAATTGCCCCTTAAAAAAAAGCACTGATAAATTATAACAGCACTTTGCAATGTGTGAAAGAAGTTTCTAAGAAAATATTAACTGCATAGGGCCTAAGTGTAAACATCAACTCACCCACCACAACCCCCACCCCATCCCCACTCAGGGAATTTGAAGCACATGTTTTAGCTGCCACAGTTGCTTTTCATTCTTGAATTTCAGTTAAGACACAGTGAAACACGCAGAGCAGCTTATTCTGGCCTCAGAGTAACAAAGAAACTGGCCTCTCATCTTAAAAACTCTGGCCTTGTGGCTATGGATTCACACCTATACACTTTGTGCATTGAGTAATATTCACAAAGTCGAGCATTAGGTAAGGCTTTCAACTGTAAATTCTAGGCTCAAGATCATTTGTAGCTGTAAAAAGCCCACAATATCTTTCGGGCGTTGTTGATATTCAGAGGAATTTTCTCTGTACACTGAGACCCTCTGCAGTTAGTGTAGGTTTGAGGTGGAAGCATGTCTTCCGGGGTTTATCTTCTCTTTTTTCTTTTTTCCCAGAATATATGTGGAACAAACACCTTTCCTTCCCATTAGTTTCTTTAACTTTGAACTTGCAACCTAAGCAAGTATCTGAGAAAAGACAATACCAAACTGGAAATGAATGATTACAATAGAAAATGAGAGGCATTTGAAAATCCCACCGAAGGATGTGAGAACAAGGTTTCTGAACACCACAAGGGGAAAAAACAGACAACACAGTCTTGAAAGCCATGCCAGGGACATTTGAAGATTTAGGATCAAGGATACAATTCTGTGTCTCCTCGCAGATTCCTTCTCAATCATAATGCCATGTTGAGAACAGAGGACACAAGGTTTTGTGGGTTTGTTTTTTTTTAATGATTTCACCATGATTTTATTTGCACTCACATAAGCACTGGGGGAGTAGGAGGCTGTTAGTCTAGCCCCAGAGAGCTCCCTGGATGCCTTCATTTTAAACATTCTCTTGTGTTTGCAGCTCTGAGGACATATTTTCATGTTTCTGTCTTGTTTGCTAATTCCACCACTCCATCCTTGAAAATAAGAGCAACATCTTTGTATCTTCCACAATCCTTTTATTGCTCAGAGATATTTGGCCCTCTAGTTCCATCATTAATCCACTGTCATTTCTTGAGCCCCCAGGATGCATGGGCCAGGTCCTTCTGATGATGGCTGTTGCTGTTGGTATCACCCCAAGTGCTTGTGACTTGCTGTTCCTTTCTCTCTGATATTCTTGGAGAATAGGGGAGCAGCCATTAGGTTTTATTTCACATGGGTTTTTCTGGTATCTCTGCCTCAGTTTCCCCCATCACTGTTAATTGGTTTCAGAGGTTCAGTCCATGTTGGGCCACATTGTCTTGGGCCTAAGGCAAGGCAGAACATCATGGTGGAAGTGTGTGGCTAAGAAAAGCTGCTCAGCTCATGGCAGTCAGAAAACAGAGGAGAAGACGCAACATTTAAAGTCAACAGCTGTAGTTTCAGATCTGCCACTTCACTCTGTGACTTTGGACAAGTTCTCTCATTTTGGGTCTTAGTTTCTGCAGCTCCAAAATAGAGACTTCAATATTGACTCTCTTCACCACTGGAAGGAATATTGTAAAACTCATGGGAAATTGCTTTGGAAGTAGAAAATGCAAGAGAAATGCAAGTATCAGAAACATTTACCGCAAATATTATTTTTGTACTTGGGGGTTCTTTTTTAAGTGATGCTGTGTATTTCCAAGAGAAGGATTAGTGGTTTGATGGTCATCAGACTCCACAAGGTTGACGATGTTCCCAGTGCGTCCACCAATCTGAGTCTCATCCATGTTCTTGTCAGGTGATTGTGTCTGGGGAGAGTGCCTGGGCTGATGCACCAGAGTTATTTCACTTTAAAATGCATGAAGAACAATGGATAAGAAGCTATTTTACCTGGTTTTATCTTAGTATTTCATTACTCTTGATACTTAGTTTTCTCATACTCTAACATTCATTTCCTGAGTGAGTATTTCTTTCCCAAAGGGGAGAAAACCTGCCTAGACGTGCCCACGCTTTCCATTGTCATGAAGTCATTTTGATACCTGATTCTCATTTCTGTCAGGTTACAAATGGCAATGTGTCCAGGGGTCTCTCTTCTGAAACCACACAGAAAAAAAGAATGACAGAGAAGAAAGAAAAAAACACGCTCTTCTTTTAGATCATACTTGTACCTGATGGGCTGACCAGCAAGTCACCCTGTCCCTCTTCTTCACCCTTCTGATTCTCCAATCATGTTTGATATTTGAGACATCACTCCCACTGTCCAAAATGAAAGGCTTTTGTAAGACCCTTTGACCTTGAACATGGCAAAAAGTAAAAGCAGCAAATAAAAAAAAATCACTTTCTCTGTTTCATACAATCTTCCTTTGCTTTCTTTAAAGACATTTGTCAGAAAAAGATTAGCAGAATGTATCTTCTCTAGCCTGACCTCATGAGATTCACGAATGTTTAAGTAGGTTAGATTGTTTGAAGCAACATCTGAGTCCATAGCCACCTAAAAATCATGCAAAAATTCCCTTCCCCAAGGGAAAAATGGTTTAACCAGTTAGACACTCAGAAACATCAAAGATAAAATAGAAGAAAGATTTAAGTGCTATTGCTTAATCACACATTGGACCAGAGTACAAGTGGTGTTAATGAATGGCAGACTAGAGAGAGGACAGTCACACTGTGCTGCTCTACATGTCCCTGCACCATTTATAGCATGGCTGATTGTCCTTGAATATTAAAATTAACAAACAAATAAATGTTATAATGTTTCATCAGGTATAAAGAGTTTGTGCATACACCATTTTATTTGATCATCATAGGGGTTCCCTCCGTTCAGAGTGTCACTATACAGGAGAGGGAACTGGAAATTGAATTTAAATTTGCTTAAGGTCATATTGAACTGTGAGCCAGAGTCCAGGCCTTCTGACAATCCAGTGGACTAAGGAAGTTTCCAAGGAATAGTCTAAGGTACCTAACTATGTTAAATGCTTTTGGTTTGATGATGACTTCCAGTCAGTTCACGGCTGAAGATAATCTCCACTTGTAAGTGTGGTCTGGATCTTACTTCTTGAGGGGAAATCTTCTGTGGACATCTAGAGGAACTGGGTAGATGATACCTCATACCGCAGGAGCCACGGGATCTGAGCACACAAGCTAAAATGTCCTGATAACCTTTCTTTTACCATTTGGATCCTGGTAACCCTGTCTGACCTTGCTGTAGAAAAGCTGTGATAATTATAAGAAGTCAGTGTCATTGGTGCCTGTCTTGGGTTTGCTGAGTTCAGGATGTAAAACTCTGCTACAGATGAACCGACATCCGGGAAGAGCTAAATCATG
The DNA here is from genome assembly GCF_045843805.1 of Urocitellus parryii. Lineage (NCBI taxonomy): Eukaryota > Metazoa > Chordata > Mammalia > Rodentia > Sciuridae > Urocitellus > Urocitellus parryii. The sequence goes on along the minus strand of NC_135540.1, from coordinate 18,070,606 downwards.
TTGTCATGTGATCATGAGATCTTATCCCAGGTTGCCGATAATGTCAAGATGAAAATAGTCAAGTGGGAAGATGAACTGTGTATTTCAAGGCTGTTTCCGATGATGGGAAGTTCCTAGAGATTACATTTGCTCCACCACTACTTGTTCTGTCCCAGTTTAGTTTACACTAATTCTCTATAAAGTGCTATATAGTAAGAATACAAAGAGTCTATATATAAGTATTCTTTATATTAATTTAATTCTCATTATGATAAATTTGACATGCAGATGGGATATCCACATTTGGAAGTAGGTGGATGGAATTAAGTGATAGGGATAAGATTCATATGTCTAGAAGCATCTAATAGTAGCTTAAACAATTAGTCATTATTTTTTCTTAACACTGCAAAAAATTCAGATCCAGGCATTTGCTGATATTGGTTCATATGCCTCATACTATGATGAGAGGCACAGGATTTTTCTCTTTGTACTTTACTACTCTAATCATCTTGACCTTTAGTACGCATGTTTGTCTCTTATTGCATGGTTAGGAGATTAAGTGCAGTAATTCCCAAGGACTCCTGTTTGCTTTATAAGCCAGGAAGCCAAAGGGAAAGAGTTGTATCTCTGATTTTGACTCTTTTATTCAGGAAAGAAAAGGCATCCCAGTCTCATTCTTGAATCTCATTGGCCAAAATTGTGTCCAGTGCATCTGTTCTTCTAAATTCTTTGTACTGGCATGTGCAAAAAAGAAGCTGGTAGGGAATGACTTTCGGGTTAAGCAAGTGGCCACTGGCTTTCGAATAACAATTCAAAAGGGAGACTTACGGAGACCATCTTTGAAAATGAGAGATTCAAGAAAGAAAGGAGGGAGAAAATGATCTAAGAGAGTACCTTGGGAAATACTGACAGAGGGCGTGAGAGACGGTCAGCGTCCAATAAAAATGATAAGGAGCAGTAAGAACAGAAATGGAGGAAAGTAAATATAGTGCAGTGGGAAACTGAATAGTGGGGCAGTTTTAAGATAGAGAGAAAGGGCAGCATTGCCTAGCTCTACTCAGATGACCAGGAAGATAAAAAACAAATTGGACTCAGGGATTAGAAGGCAGGTCACTAACTTTGAGAAAATACTCAGGTGCAGAGAAGGAGCTTGGAGGTAAGAGGTGAATGAGGAGACTTGTAAACACTGAGTGTCAGAAAGAAGGAACAGGATAGCTGTGCCAGTAAACACACAGAGATTGTTGAGTGCTCCGGTGTGTGTGGACACATTTGTGGATGTGTTCTAGGCTACCTGTGCACACAGTAGTGAGTCACCTGGAATCCTGGGGTAGAGGGGAGGTGGGGGTTCCAGAACAGAAAGGTGCAGTTGTCTTGGTAATTTGTTTAGACTAGTTACAAAGAAAACACACACACACACACACACACACACACACGCGCACAGTTATAGATACATGTAGACATTTAAGTTCAAATTGTAAAATTTCTTCTGTGGCATCACCTATGCTGCAGTCCTTTCTTTGGATCAGTTTATCAAGTAAATAATAAAATGCCTGTTTGGAAACCACACCATTTGAATAACAAGTGGGAGAATTCTTTTTCATGATGCGTTTGGCAATTCTGGTGGGAAGTAAATTGTATTATGTGACGCTCACCAGTAATATGACTTCCCTGAGGACATAAGGAGATTAGTGTCATCTAGTGATTCCTTAATATTTATTACAAGCTCAGTAAAAAAGATTATTTTGACTGGTTTGACAAAATCCAGGAATCCAGAATAAATATGCTAAAAAGAAAATCATGTGGAAGAATGAGGGAATGAAGATCAGAAATTACATTCAGTAATAACATATATACTCCTTCTTGGCACCATCTCAAAAATGTTGCAATATGAAAAGCTTCCCCTTTTATTAACATCTCCTCTTTATTCTACATCTAAGAAATCCAGATCACTGCAGAAAGTATCAGCACAAAAAAGTATGTCTTTGCTTATTAGATCAGGGTCACTGGCATCATGGTTGAGATTATGAGCCTGGGCCCACCTTCAATAGGTATCTGTCCAAATTTCAACACCTTTTATTTTTTAAATTTTTGGTACCAGGAATTGAACTCAGGGGCACCCCACCACTGAGCCTCATCCCTACCCCTGTTTTGTCTTTTATTTATAGACAGGGTCTCACTGAGTTTCTCAGTGCCTTGCTTTTGCTGAGGCTGGCTTTCAACTCCCAATCCTCCTGTGTCAGCCTCTCCAACTACTGGAACAGGCCTGCACCACCACACCTGGCCCAATGCCTTTTAATTCTGTACATATCAGCCAGTTACTTAACCTTTCTGGACCTCAATTTACTCATCAAAGAAATTGGGGACCATCAGAGTAGTGGCTTCTGGGGTGTTTGTAAGGGGATCACTGCTGCAAAGCTCCAGCCAATGCCGGCCACACCATTGCTGCATGGGGCAGGCTTCTTGCTCTTGCTGCTGGTCTTAATATTATTACATAATCTTTATTTATATTTTACTATTATAATGAACCTTGAAAATGTTTTGTTTTCTGTGTGTTTTAATAATAACCAAAGAAAAATTTCACCTGGGAGTATAATAAAGAATAGCATTTCCTAAATGACACTTTAACTTGCATATTTACATTCAAATATGTATCATTTCCATTTAAGTTTTTTTAGATGGGGTTTCACAGTGTTTCCCAAGTTGATCTTACTCTTGGGTTCAAGGAGACCTCCCACCTCAGTCTCCCAAGGAGCTGGCTTGTGTCACCATTCCCTGCTATTTATGTTTTAAGTATGTGATATACTTATCATTTTTGAGTTATTATACATTTATTTCATACTTATCATTATAACAGCAAATTCTTAATAGCACTGATCTATGTCAGACACAATTCTCTAGGCTTTATCTATTTTCTCATTTAATCTTTTTTTGGGAGGGGTACCAGAATTGAATATAAGGGTGCTTAACCACTGTACCACATCCCCAGCCCTTTTTTATATTTATTTTGAGACAGAGTCTTACTAAATTGCTCAGGGACTGGCCAAGATGCTGAGGCTGGCTTTGAACCTTCTGCCCTGGCCTCCCAAGCCACTGGGATTGCAAGTGTGTGCCACTATGCCCAGCTTCATTTCATCTTTTTTTTATTATTTTATTTTGTTATTGTTGTATTTTTTATACCTTATTTTATTTATTTATAGGTGGTGTTGAGGATCAAACCCAATGCTCATACATGTTGGGCAAGTGCTGTACTACTGAGCTACAGCCCCAGTCCTCATTTAATGTTTATAAGACTTTATTAGGAGATAGATACCGTGGGTATCACCCATATTTCCTAGATGTGGAGATGGAGGCACAGAGAGGAAGCTCTTCTCCTGAGTCACAAAGCTACTGAATAGAACTTCTCAGATTTGAACCAGGACATTTAGTTCCAGAGTCTCTGCTCCCCTCAATCAATATATTCTAAAATGACCATAACTAACATGATCAATAATTGTCCAGATAGCTTTTATATCTTGCCACAAGAGTTTTTTACTTGTTTATTTTATGCGTCAAAGGCAGAGATTCTAATGATGTCCCTAAAACATATTTTTCTCTAAGTATTTGAGATTTATTATCTTAGGTTTTCAAAACCTTAAAAGGTCAAATGTTGTTACTCTATTCATCTTCTCAAACACTTTCTACTTTATGAAAGGGCACCAGTCTATTCAATATAGGTGCAAAAAATAGAATTTATGACACATACAGCACTTGGCTCTTCAATCAGGACTCTTTCCACTATGCTGCATCACATGGAGTCAGATTTTCAAAATAGTAATTGTTAGCGCCTGCAGCTATTTGAGAATGATCCCTGTTCTGGCAAAGAAGAGAAATGGTTCTGTTAAAAACCATCTATATTTCAAGTCCAGGAGAAAGGTGCACTGCATGCCCTTGGACGTGTGCATATCTGTATTTATTTATTTTGCAGGCAGGTACAGAGGGTGAGCCCTTGGTTCAGAGTGTAGATGGAAGTAAAATCCTAAATAAGCAATCATGTGAGGCACTATTTGTGGTGACATCAAGGTAGGAGGAGTCAGTGTAGTCAACACTTTTGGGAATTCACTTTCAGGACTGGAAGACTCAGCTCATTCCTCCTTCCTGGAGAAAAATATACTTCATCCCATGATAGGAATGGCAAGGTTGTCATCAGCCTTACGTTTTGTCCTTGAGATTGTGCCAAGCTTCTCCTTCAGAGGCACACATTCCCACTGGCTGTCAAGTGACTCTGGAAATGAAGAACAGACTTGGGAAGCAAGACCTGCCCAGCATCTACAGGTCTCTCAGTCTCTGTACCCTTTTCCATGGCAAAACCAAATGTACATATTATTTTCAGCCTTTATTATTACGTTCTTAGTGTTTCCTCCCCACCCCCAGGTATACAGCATTATATTACATAGATAAAAGATGTGGGAAATCACTGAGAGTCTGAACCAGTTTTATTGGGGTGATTTATTTTAAAGGAAAACCTAAAAGAGTTTTAGAACTCTAGAAATCTCCACTGGGACTCATTGCACAAGGTTCACTGTGCTCCATAAGAGTGGGTAGTTTTTCAAAGCAAGTGCTAGACATTGTCCCAGGCTGGTAATTGACTATTATGAAGGCACTTATTTATATCTGAAAGAGAGAGACTGGGGATGAACAGACTTGAGTTTGAGTTTTTATTGGCTTGATCTCGAGCATTTAACTTCCCAGACTCCAATATTGTTTAGGCAATTAATATGTCTGTTACTCTTGGTATGCAAGATGTTACCCTCAGTTTCCCAGGCATGTGAACTAAACCAGGTAAATGAGACATTATATGAACTCCTGAGATTTTTTTCCCCCTTTCTGGAAATACTAGGGGATGCTCTCAGCAGTTATTTTATTGGCTCTTGGAACAAATCTGACAGTGTAGCCAACAAAGAGAAAAGTCACCTCAAGGGTGTAGATAATATTTAAGCATCAGTATCTAGTGGTGCCCACACATGAGCAATCTCTGGGTACTTTATATGAGCAAATAAATTCCAAATTTCCTTATTTTGTTAATGTTCTTCTTGGTTATACATGACATTAGGATCTTTTTGATATATTTATACAAACATGAACTATATCTTATCCTCAATTTTTATACTTTTTTCCCTAACTCCTCTTAAAGTACCCAACTTATTTCCTCTTGGTGATATGTGCAGCAGAAGAAGAAATAAATAGCTTTTGTGAAAGTGAGACCAGGGCCTTGGCAAAAGCACTGTGCAAACTGAATTTTCTCCAAAGAATTCAAAAGCAAAGCTTGTTGAAGAAGGTTTTCAGTTATCCCATCAGCACCTCCCTGAAGGAGAGCATAAAAAAAGAGGCTCCAGTGTTAATAAGTGTTCCAAAGTTTGTTGTTGTTGTTTTTCAGTTGACATTCTCCTGGTTCTACTTAGTAGAATTCACTTTCTGAGGTGGTGCCCTCTTGTTTGTCTGGGTATCTTCATAATAGACCGTTGGTAATGAGGAGCATAATGAGGTAGTTCTATGGAGCCTTCAACAGAGTTCATGACATGCCAAGAGTGCCATGTGTGATGTCCTTTTTATTACTGCTGTCCAACCAGCATCTGACAGTGTTTGCCAGAAATTATACCATTTATAAAAGCTGAATTAAAGAATTTGGGAATTCCAGGGAAATTGTGTCCTAAAGAAAATTTACATCTCCATCTGCAACCTAATTCATGGAATCAAATTAGACTTCCCCTAATGACATGAACACACACACACACACACACACACACACACACACACACAGATACATACACATACAATATGTTAATCACTAAAAATATATAGGACATTCATCCTAGAGAAGCAGGTTAGAAATATTCCTAATATTGATTATTTCATTTTGTGATTCCATTTTTCCCTTTATAAAACGGGGAAAAAAACCTTCAACATATCTCCTCTTAGTTTTATGTGTGGTAGAGAATAAATAAATAGCTTTTGTTGAAGGTGAGACCAGGGCCTTAGCAAAAGCACTGTGCAAACCAAATTTTCTCCAAAGATTCAAAAGCAAAGATTGTTGAGAAAGGTTATCAGTTATCCAATCAGCACGTCCCTAAAGGAAAACATAAAAAAGAGCCTCCAGTGTTAACAATTGTTCCAAAGGTTTTTTTTTGTTGTTGTTGTTGTTGTTGTTGTTATTGTTTTTGAATTCACTTTTGCTCCATTTATACCTTTGGTGTTTTTGAAATTGTATTGGGAATTTTAGGTAGTCTATCAATGCTTTTCAGATAAGATAACACCCCAAGGCACAGGAATGCTGGTAGGATTGAGGGTAGGTAAATAACCAACAAAACAGATCTTTCCCCTCAATTTTTTTGACTTTTTAAAAAAATATTTATTTTTTAGGTGTAGATGGACACAACACAATGCCTTTCTTTTTATGTGGTGCTGAGGATTGAACCTGGGTCCCGCCTGTGCTAGGCGACTACCGCTGAGCCACAATCCCAGCCCTCCCCTCAATCTTTTAAACAAAGGGAATGTTGTTTATTTCTAAATGTGCTTCTATAATATCTCTTACCACTACAAAAGGTATTATTGGCTCTTCATGAAATCATGCTGAACTCATTATTAGACCTCATTAATTATAAAGATCTCATAGAATTGGTCAGTTAATATTTGAAATTTGTATTTTTATGATGACTTCCACTTAGATTGAAAGACCTAAAAGAGAGAAACTTACTTTTTGCCAACCTGAATTATAATCCAGAGCTAATATTTGTGACTAATATTAAGGCACCAGGAGAATTATTTTTCTCCACGTGTCTTTTCAATTTCTTTTGACATGCACTTATTATTCTGAGAGTCAGGAAGGGTTCCTGCGAGAATATCCTGTGTTTGGTGTTTCTATCAGATGAGGCTCAACTAATGCCCTCACAGAACTCCCACAACTTATATCAGGTCTTTATTCCTGCTTTATTACCAGTATTCTTCATTCACGAGAAGAACCAAGGTCCTGCTCATTTCCCACTGAGGAAGCCTTCCCAGTTTTCCCTTTACAATTAAAAAAGCAGTTTCTGTCTTGAATGGAGTCATGAAAAATTAGAACAAGAAGTCAGTGTATCATGGGACCTATGTGTATCAATTCTAAGGAAATTCATTGATACCAAGTGGCAAGAATTATTGAGTAGCCCATGTTTATGACCAGTTGTTAATAATAAAAATCTCTCAGGCTTTCAATTAAAAGCTTTGACATTTCATCCTGTACACCAAATCTTCCTTAACGGAGCTATGAAGTAGTTATTTGGGATAAATACTTCCATGCCATGATTCACTCTTTTTTCCCTAACCCAAAATACCTTTAATCAGAATTGTCCTTAATTAAGCATTTGATTTGCTATAATCTGAATCACACATTATAGTTTCAAGCTTTCTTTTTGTCCTCCTATACGTTCCCTGAATTCTAAAGGTATGTGGTTAAGTGCCTTCACTGAGTGTCTATTGTGTGACAAATTCATTCTCAAAAAATAAGGAAAGATGGAGGCATGGATTCCAGAGCTGCATAAGAAAATGTGCCTCTCTTACCAATGCGGTTGAGATGTGTGCTTCATGTTCCTAGGACCACTAAGCAGAAGGAAGCTTCTGTTGTCCAGGATTTATTTCCTTCATTGATGATCAGTGATACAAACTCCCTGTCAAGATATCACATGCCTTGAAGGCTAGAGTACTTTAGTATGTTCTTCAAAATCTCTCTTTTTCTATATTCAATGTTGTGCCTTGTTTCAGTGTGGATGCTGGTTTTGAGACCTTATACTGTTCCTTAAGAGAAGTCTGGTTAACTGTACTCTAAATTTCATTTTAACAAATGCCCTGTTCTGGTTGCCTATTCCTGCCCCCACGGCACCCCAGGCCTCCTCTGGCCTCTTTGATCATAGTCCCTGAAATCCTTGGATTTTCAGCTTTCCAGGGTGTCTAGACAGAGAGGAGTGGAGGCCCTACAAGAGATGAGAGCATGGAAGGAGAAAGACACCAGCTTTTTGCAGCCCTCACTCACCCTTTTGTGAGGTTCTGGATCTGGCTGCCCTCCTCCCCTGCCACACTTTGTTGGGTCCTCCAGGCCTGCTCCTGGCTCATCTCTCAGTAGGTCCTGAGGAAACAGGTTCCTTCCCACAGGTGGTAGGGAGAATTGGCCAATGGGGCTTTAGTGCTTCATGCGCTCCTCCGGTGTCCCTTGACATCTCCCTCATGCCTTTATAAATGGTCCTTCCTTTAATCATTTTCATTTAAACCATTTTGAACATGCCATCTGTTTCTTATCAGGCCCTGACTGGTATAGCAAATAAGACGTGCTTTTAGCTAGTAAATATATTGGTTCATTAGACAGCATTTGACTGATAGTGATATCTTCAAACTTGCATTCCTTCCTGCTTGTTGACTTTATCTTACTTATCTTTGCAATTCTGTGGTTCCATCAACCCTCCATGCATTTACTTATTCCTATAAGATGCTTAAAGTAAATCTTGGTTTAGTTGAACTGAATTAAATTCACACTGGATTCTCCTATTTTCACCATTTCAGTTAATGTGTTAAACTATACCTAACTTTACTAAGTCACAATTTGCTCACAGAAACTAAAATAGTCATTTCTATAATTATATTTCAATTTATTTCCCTTTTTTCATTTATGTGATTTACTTTAGTTACCCTCATGCTGAAACTTAATTAATGAGTGTTTTAAATTAGAAATAGCAGCCCCTAATAATATTTTATTAGAGCCATTTACTTTTTAATATTTTATGCCAAATTTATGGGTGTCATTTCACAATGGTGGGAAAACACTTTTTAAAATTATTCTTGAATTAAGCTAATTAGAGGGTCAATTTATATAATCAGGATGGAAGGTCAAATGGAAGTTACCATGAATAAGTGAGGAAGAAAGTTGGTAATTTTGGCCAGCATTAATAATTTGGAGAATAAAACCCTTGCAACAACTTAATATATTTTAAAAATAGTGATATATGATCCATAATGATGCTTTGTGGTTTCATGCCTCACTGAATCGTGGCTGCTTTTGCAAGGCACATGCATTATAATGAGCTGCTGTGTGGAATGACTAATGTTGTGAATACACATCTCGTTTAATTGATGTAGCAACATGCCTGAAATAAATGTTCCTTGTAGTGTCAAGTATAAACCTCTCTAGATTTTTCAGTGTGCACTGCCCCAATCCAAGTGCATCTAAGTGGGAAAGAAGGAATCTAGAAGGAATCTAAAAACTGCAAGTATTGCCTAAGAGAGGGCTGCAAGCACATAGTTCTTCCCATCGCTTCTTCCTGGGCCTCCTGGGCTGTTTCAATTGCAGTAAATCATTTCTGTGAAGAAGCATAGATAATATTCTTCTCTCACTGCCGAAGCCTGCCCTTCCTCCTGCACTGTCTCAGTTGATGTTGGCATCTGCATGTAGCTAGTTTATTGAGCAGGCTCAGCTCAGCAGGGAAAAAACATGAAATGGTTTTATTTTTTACCAGTCCTTGCTCCCCTATTGTGTGATGTCAAATTCCTCTCCCCAGTTGGATAGCAAATCCCTTCACAGCATCCCAGGCAGATTCCACGACTCTCAAGTCATTTCCCACTATTCAAATTCCATCCAGTTGAAAACTCCAATTTCATGTCTTTTATAAAACTTTCTAACATCATGGGGACAGGCATGGGGCCCCTTGATCTAGGAGAAGGGGCTGTGACTTACTTAAGTTGACAGACCTTGGGAAACCTGCTTCCTCTTATTTTCCTTGTGTGGTTAAGGGGAAAGAAAACAATAAGAGTAGTTGTCTTGTACATGATTGTGCTGTTGTAATTTTTGTGGATTGCTCCTGCTACCCAGTTTATTCCTTGCTAGTTTGATCTAAAAGGGGACATGCAAAAAGATTGTTAGAGGGCTTCTCGGGGCTAGGCTTCCTTTCTGTAGAGTCTTCCTTTCTTGGACCTTCCCTGTAGCCTCTTGCTCTGTGAGGTCCCTCCCCTGACCAGATGTCCTCCCCAAAATCACCTGCTAAGGTGATTCCAGTCCTATCCTCTTAACCATGGAAATCAAACACAGGAACAACAAGGTGCAATTCTTTAAAGTCACCCCTTTCTACCTTTTTTATTTTTATCGATTAGGTTTCTCTTGGCCTTGATAGATACAAGAATGATCAAGAATTCTCTGTAATAAATCAGTGAGCTTCTGGAACCCCAATATCTATCCAGGCTTCTCTTAGATACTGATTTAGCATGTTGAACAGAGGCAGGTGTCAAGAATTGGGTCAAGAATTTATAACAAGAAGGTATGGCCTCTTTGTTGTCTCCTTTTCCACATTTATTTTTTCATAGATAGGAAAAGGGAAGGCAGGAGGCTGAAGTGACATCGAGTTCACTTTAGCCGCCTTAGAATACTCTGAAGATGAGGAGCCCCTACTGTTTGCCATTCTGTTTAGGATATGGGATATTAGTGTTCATTTGTTTTTTGCATTAAACATTAATCATCAATTTCGAAGAAAAGGAGAAGTTCTATTTAAAATCCTTTTGCCTAGAAAGAGATATTAGGAAAAGAAACAATGGAATAGCAGAATTACAGCTGTTTGCTGAAGTTTCCCAACCTCACCCTCCCAGGCCCTCTTGCCTTCACATGATTTTGTTACACAGATCAGCCAAGACTGAGGTTGGAAGCAGGCGGTTTAAATTCTGGTCTGATCACCGACTGAGCTCCGCATCTCACAGTGACTTCACCCTTCCTTGCCTCAGATAATCCATCTTAGGGAATGCAGATGAACCTACCTGCCCTGACTTATCTTTCAGGGATGTAGGAAGACAAATGAGATAATATCTGAAAACCCTTTGGAAGAAATGTGATGTATAAATCTAGGGCGACATTATATATGAGACACCACCTTAATCATTCTCCCACCTGCTACAAGAGAAGACGATGCCGTGCTGTTCTAAATGCATTAGAAGGATCACTGGACTCAATGAGTTTTGAAATCTTGGCTCCGCTTTACTTTCTGCATGAACTGACTTATTTCTTTAGGCAAACAACATCATCTCTTTACATTTACTTTTATATCTTAAAAAAAAAACATGTAGTAACAAAATATCATTTACTCCTCAGAGACATTTGACAAGGGTCAAGTAATGCAATGAGGAAGGGCCATTTTTGAAATGTGTAACACATTTCAAAATATATCTGAGCTTATATGTGCGTGAATACATATGCACATTGTATTAGTCAACTTCATATTACTGCATCAAAATACTTGGAGTAACTGCTTATAAAGAGAAAAGGGTTATTTGGCTCATAGATCTGGAGCTTTCAGTGCAGGATCCAGTAGCTTCATTGCTTTGGGCTTCTGGTGAGGGTGCTAGATGGCAATTCTGGAGTGAAGGAGGTGAGATGCATGTCAGAACAAACCACTTAGAGGACAAGCCAGGAATCAGGGAGAGTGTGATACCAGGGTCCCATAATCCCTTTCAAAGACACACACCCCACTAAAGAAAGGATGTCCCACAAGGCCCCACCTCCTAAAGGCTCTATCACCTCCCAGTGCCAACACCTGGGCATCTAGCCTTTAACATGTGGACCTTTGGGAACACCTATTAACCCAAATAGAGCACGAATAAAACAATATAACTGTATAATTATATATCATGGGTATGTGTATGTTTCCTTCCCATGTGTGCTAATTGCATGGCCCCATTGGAAAAGCAGTCCTTAATTTTTTTTTAATTCATATATACGAATAAGTAGTTAATTCAGTGTAGGGCACGGTAGTTCACACTTGTAATCCCAGCAGCATAGGATGCTGAGGCCGGAGTATCTCAAGCTCAACTCATTGCCACTCATTTTATAATAATTTGAAAATTTGTCATTCATCGGTGTGTGTGTGTGTGTGTGTGTGTGAGAGAGAGAGAGAGAGAGGAGAGAGAGAGATAGAGAGAGATATCAGACTTTCACAAGTAATTAAAACTTGATTCTTCCAACTTTTTCTGTCTTCCCTCTGGTGATGGCAATTTGGCTACATGGGAATAAAAGACATTTCAAGATAAAAGAACTACAGGTGAGATCACAGATGTGCAGAGATAGATTACATTACCCCTCAGTATTCTGTAAGCTGTATTCAGTTCTTTGGTTTTACCTCTGTTAAACAGCCATTTTTTTGTGTGTGTTCTTACTTTCATAACAGATTCCTTTCCTTCCTATCTTGCTTGGTTCCAGTTTGGGATGATAGACATTTTAATGGAGTTAACATCCCCAGCCCCTGAAGATGATGATAGAACTTGCACAGGACCTCACATCTGTTTCCTCTCTCTCCCTCCCTCACATCAATCTTATTAAATGAAAGTTCTTATTCCTAGACCTAACTGGGTCATCCTCAGGTTGGCCCAGGTAAGGAATTAAAGGAAGTGAACATATACAAATGATATATTTGTGTGCATTTTCTTTCTTGGTACTGGGGACTGAAGCCAGGGGTGCCTAACCACTAAATTTCTTAGGACTTCACTAACTTGCTGAGGCTGTCCTCAAACATGTGATCCTGCTGTTTCAGCCTCCTGAGTGGCTGGGATTACAGTCATGTGTCACCACACCTGGCAGCATGTTTGGTTTTTGATAAGCTGCTCCCTGTTACACACAGCCTGAACTTTCTGAAAATGCCTTTTGAGTTTTTTCTCAAAGCAGTTTTTTCCCCATGTGTTAATCCTCCCCTCCCACCTCCATCAGGATAATATTGAGCCTTACTGTCAGCTAGACAGCAGTTCTCTCTCTGTCTCTTGCCAACACTTTCCAGTTGGGCTTTTTCTCTCCTTTGAGCAGCTATTACCTGTGTATCAGGCTTACAGCATCTGCCATCCACTATGGATGATCATATCCATATGGTTGTTGCAGTAGTTGATGTCACTTTTTGTTATTTGCTGGTTCCTTGCAAGTTGCACCTAGAGGCCCACTACCAGTGAGCAATACCCCAAACCCTTTATTTGTTTATTTATTTTAGAGACTCATCTCACCAGTTTCCCCAGGCTGGCTTGGAACTTGCCATCCACTGCCTCAACCTCCATGGCTGGGATTACAGGTGTGAGCCACCATTCCCAGATAGTTTCTTAGGGCACAAAACATGTCATATTAACTGTTACATCCCCTCACCAAGCTTCTGCCTTAAATAAAATAAATGTCATGGAGTTATATAAGTTATAAGCCATTAGCTTATGAAGAGAAAAAGGTTTATTTGGCTCATAGCTGTGGAGCTCAGATGGTGATCAGAGCAGAATTTAATAATAGGATAAATTACTTTATTCTTTTGCCCACAAATATTTATTTGTATTTATATTTACCACTACTGTGAGGGGTGACAATATCCACTTGTAAATAAGGCACAAAGGATCATTATGGAACTTGCAGAGGAGTTGGAGATAGAATCAGATCAAAAAATACATAATATATTTTCAAATCGTAATCACTGCCAAGAAGAAATAGGATTTTCCAACACAGAGTAAAAGCACGGAATCTGATTTTCCATAGGATGCTTAGGGAATATCTCCATGATATTAGAAACTTGAAGGAAGTCCCTCCTCATATGTAGCCACGTATGTATCCTTGACTATGAACTGTTGGCCAATCCTATCTGTAAGAAAACGGGGAGATCTGTCAGTCCTGTCAAAAGCAGGGTTATAGCAGGAAGGAAGAGGTGGCAAATTGACTTACGGAGGACAAATGGCGGTGCGTGTCCACTTACTAAAGCTAGTTCATCACCTTTTTAGAGATCAGGCTTGGGATTGTGGGTAGCAGCAGTTCCTGCAAGATCTTGAAGATATTTTAATTTCATTTTCTCTGATTTAGGAAACCCCTCGATGACTTTAAGTAGGAAAGACATAATTCATTTATACTTTTAGATGATCGCACTAGTCTCTCTGTAGAATATCGACTCACTGGGGATACTGGAGAAGAGGCAAATACTGGTGAATGGATCAGTGCATTGACAGTGGAATGGAAAGAAGTGGCTTTATACAGTCTTAAGAGACAGGGGACATGGGGGACAATGAGAAAATAGCTGAGGTCAAGATAAAACATCAAGGATGACACTGGGGAACAAAAAATAGCACGTGAATGTAGACTGTAAAAATAACAGGTACATAGATGTACGTATAGAGTAAATATGTACCCTTGGTGACACTCAGCTCCTACAAGCAAAGAGTTAACACAGATTTTTTTAATCATTTGGTAGACTTTTTAAACTATTTGCACGAACACTGTAATATATTTTTCCCACCTTATATTTTACAAAAGACAATTACTTTGGGGGAGTTTGACATAATTAAAAGGCTTTCCCTCATTGTAGTCACTATAATCATCATCTTTAACTGTCATCTAAAATTATGTTTTCCTTTCCTGCAGTATGTAGATCTCTGACCTGGATCCTGTGGGATTTGCAGAATTAACATAGACATTATCCTTTCCCTGAAATGACCTAAATTCTTCACAGCCTCAAGAGGGATTTTAGCATTAATTATTTTCAGTGTATCACAACTACGCTTGGTTTTGCCATATGAAGGAGTCCTAAGAAATAAAAATGTCTGAAATATATTTTCAGGGTAGTTTTCTGTGAGCTTCCCAGATCTCAAATCTATTTGCTTCGTTGTGATGACTTTGAAACACCTTGACTGTGACATTTTCTATCCAGCACAAAAGACCAGATGGTTTAGATGACCAGCTGCTTCTCAGGGAGAAGACAAAAAATACTGAACTGTATTAAAAACCACAAGTGAGCAAGTTTTAGAATTTGACCCTACTACATTGTCTGCCCACTAAACCCCTCGAGGTGGACCTGAAATGGTTCATCATATTGCTGGTTACATGTGTTTTGTTTATATTAACCTAAGGGTCATAATTCACATAGATGATGTCAGAATCCTGGTCTCATGGTCTATTGTGATCCACTTTATGGTTAAAATTGCCTCAAATAACATTTGTTTTAGTATTTCTTTAAAAGCTCCTCTTAGTCATGACATTTAACTTAAAATGAACCATAATGTAACATTCTAGTATAATTTTTAAAGATTTGAGGTTCTTTCTACAATCAGTACTATGTAACAATAGTTATCACAAGTTCCATTTTTTTTTAGAGTGGACACAAGAGCTAAGCCTAGAGAAAACGGGATTAAAGTTCAGCATGACCAAAATACTTTGACATGAAAACGAATTTCCTACCTAAAAGGGTTATTTTAACTCAACAACAGGTTATCAAAGTGGGTAATAGGATATCAAAACCTAGATGTTCCTTAAAAAAAAAAAATTGAATCCAAATAGCATAAAGCTGAAATCAAAGTAGACACTGTCACTATATGATATTATAATTAATCTCTCTCCACATTATAATTGATGATAGTGCCCTGGAGAGAGAAAACATATTTAATATATTTTAAAAAGTATTCACAGTTGGTTTTTTTGAGAAAGGTTTACAAGTTTTGTTTGCGTTTTCTTTACTACAGTGAAAATAAAGGATTAGGGGTTTGAGTGGGTGAAAATGGGAAGAATTCTAGAAAATAAATGAAAAAAACACCTCATGAGATCACCAGGAAGTATAAATTTGAATTAGGAGTAAATTAACCTTTTACTGAGCATTTAAATTCTAGGCATTTATAATTATTTTCTATTTAATTTTCATGACATCCTGAGGGTAGGTACTATTTATATTGAAGTGGTTTTTCCAAAAGAGGGAACCAAGGCACGGTTCCATTCTGTGTATTGCTCAGGATCACGCTGCAGCTGTTCCAGGAGCCAGTTCTCAGGCATCTGGCTCCAGAGACCGTCTTTCACCAGTGTTCTTTACAGCCTCTTAAAGTAAGGCAAGTGAGAATCTCGAAGGCCATTTCCAAGAGTACCCGTGGAGTGGCATGACAATAAAGCACACAGCCATCCTACCAAGCCCCTCCCAAGGCCAGGCTTCTTTTCTGATGGTTTCTCAACTCATCCTTCCAATTCCAGCCAGACTGACCAATGCAGTAAGAAGGTCAGAGGGGCTACTCAGACATGGATTTTATCTGGAAATGCAAGATTACTTGCTTGAATTGATCCATACAACAAATGTGGGCTTTCGGGTGACTGTGAAGCAGCCCTCTCAGCACTGTTCATTTGAGAGAGGGCAATTTTGCTTTTAGATATATACCTGAGGCATTTTTAAGTGCACAGGTTCCCAGCCTGGCCATTAAAGAGTTTTGGGGAATGAGGATATGCATTTGTAAAGAGTGCTGCAGGTAATTCTCATTGTCAGGGGAGTTTGGTAGGTAACTACATGATTCTTAGCTTTAGCACTGTGTCAGAATCACCTGGGAAGGTTTCAAAAAGCACTGATGTCTTGATCCTTATTGCCAGCTATTTAATCTGCCCCAGCCTGGGCACAGCAGATTTTTAAATGTTTTCTAGCAGATTCTCACATGCAGCCAAATTTGAGAATCCCTGTTCTAGAGCCATTTGGTAGTATTTCTGCCACATTGACGTGCTGGAAATTGGGGAAAATTTTTCTATCTATTGAGTTTTGACTCATTGTAGTTTTGAGGATATTTGGGTTTGCAAGAGCCAAAAGTGGCTGCTACCCTTCTACATTCTTTGAGTATCCTCTTCTCTTTACTCCCATGTACCCTATAAGTATTTTTTCCTAGATTTGCTGTGATGTCAAACACAAAGGGCATGCAGAGATGTAGGATGGGGCATCTGAATTTTCAAAAAATTCCTTAGATAATTGTAATGTTCAGACAGTGTTGCCACTAGTCTCCTAGAATTGCTTTGCAACATTTTCTTTGTTTTAGTATAAAATAGCGGGAAATCTAATGCCCCTTAAGACAGAATGGATAAACTAACTGTATATTCATATAGTGAGAACAGTAACTAGGAATTAACTTCCATCATACATTTTTAAAAGTAAAAGCACGGGCTGGGGATGTGGCTCAAGCGGTAGCGCGCTCGCCTGGCATGCGTGCGGCCCGGGTTCGATCCTCAGCACCACACACCAACAAAGATGTTGTGTCCACCGAGAACTAAAAAATAAATATTAAAAAAATTCTCTCTCTCTCTCTTTAAAAAAAATAAATAAAAGTAAAAGCACTTTAAAGAGAAACTTACAGATGCATACATGTTTATTAAAGATGTAAAATGTGCATGGTGATCATAAAAAACTAAATTCAGAGCAGTTTTTAGTTTTGAAATGGTAGGAAGAAAAATGGGATCAAGAAGGGACACACAAAAGGCTCACCATGTTTCTGTATATGTACATACATCTTTCTTTTGAAAGTAGAATTGATGCAAATATGGCAAAAAAGTTTTAATCAGATTAATGGTAGGCATAGGGATATTTGTTATATTATGCATAGTTTTTCTCTGTAGTTGTCTGTGTGTTTGGAAATAATTAC
The DNA here is from genome assembly GCF_045843805.1 of Urocitellus parryii. Classification (NCBI taxonomy): domain Eukaryota; kingdom Metazoa; phylum Chordata; class Mammalia; order Rodentia; family Sciuridae; genus Urocitellus; species Urocitellus parryii. The sequence goes on along the minus strand of NC_135540.1, from coordinate 18,053,209 downwards.
AGATTAGTTAAGGAGGTCATGGTTTTACTGTAGATTAAATAATATAAGGTTTACTATAGAAAAATGCTAATGCCAGAAAGTACTGCAAAGAATTATATTCAATATTATATTAGAGTTATTATTTATATTATATTATTATATAAAATAATACATTCAATACCTATATTGTATTCATTAATGGGAGAGTTTCTAGAGGAAGGGGAGGCTCCTCCTTTACAGATTGGACACATTTTTTTGAGGTTTGTTTGAGAAGGGGGAGGTTTGAGTGCCCCTACAATAGTAGGAAGATTACTATGTAGACATAGGGAAAACCAGGCATATTTTTCCTCACTATACTCTTGATGAACAGTTCTGTGATTAGATGTGTGGGTTTTCCATGCCAAGCAATTCTCTAATTCTCTAATTCTCTGTGGACACCAACAGAATGTCTTGCAATTTCATTCTGACACTAACAAGTGCAAAGTCAGCACAGACCCAGCAGGTTAAAGGCACCGTCCCACAAGACAGTTCCCAACTGCGGATGCCAGTCACAATGCATCTGAGTTGTGATTGGGTCTCCAGGTTACCCACAACTTCTGTCCAAGTTGACTATAAATCCAAGGTCCCCCAATCTCTTTCTTTTTTCTTTCTTTTTATTTTTTTCTTTCAACCTTCTTATGTTGGATAATTTGCTGAAGTAGCTCACAGAAACTGGGAAAGCAGTTCGCTTACTACTGATTTACTACAAAGTATATTTTAAAGGACACACGTGAACTGTCAGATGAAGAGGTACATAGCATGAGATGGAGAAAGGATTTCTGTCCCCCTGGAGTTGAGGTGCACCCCCTCCTGACACAGGGATGTGTTCACCAACCCAGAAGCTCTCTGAACCCTATAGTTCAGAGATTTCTAGGAGACTTTCATCTGGTAGGAAAGATCAGTTATTAATTCAGTCTCCAGCCCTTCTCCCCATCCCAGAGGACTGGGTTTAGGGTAGCTAAAAGGTCCAATGTTCTGATGACGGCTTGGTATTTCTGATGACCAGCCTCCATCTAGGAGGTCACCAAGAGTTCCTTCATTGAAAGAAAAGGCATTCCTGTCTCCCAGGATATTCCAACAGATTAGATCTGTATTAGGAACCTGTCAAAGACAGATATCAGAACAGAAGATGCCCACATAACCCCTATAGCTCAGGAAATTAGAAGGGTTGTAGGAACTCTGCTTCCTCCACAGCAAAACATTATCCTCCTCATTGCCCCAATTCCAGCTCTTGATTTTCCTGCTGACCGGGATCCACAGACCTTTCACCCCATTATCCTGCAAGGCCTTTCCCTCTCAGTCTGGCTTCGGTCTCTCAGCCAGCATCGTAGGATGAGAGTTTCCTATCTTGTCCTCAGCAGAAGCCCAGATTCTTGCCTATTTCCCCTGATCCCTCTTGGTTTCCAATGTGCAGTTACATTCATCTTCACAGAATACTGAGCATGGCTAGAGAAACTTGCAAAATCAGACTAACCAGATTCTTCTGCAAAGTGTGCATCGCTTCTCAGTGGCTCCCTCAGCACAGCTTTTGATCTTTCTTGTCCCTGTCGCTGCCCTTTTATGTGCGTGCTGGACAAGTCCCCAGCTCACTGAGTGTCCCAGCAAAGCCTAACATCATTGTCCAGAAGCTCGTCTAGATAACTGGAAATATTGAAACTGCCCATGGTTTCCTCACATTCTCATCTCCTCTATCAAATATCTACATGAGATTTATATTCCTTTTAGTTTGTCCCATATCTGAGAAAGGAAGGCCATGTGTCACTTTAGAGTGCAAACTGCCCAGTGGTGGGGTGGATCTTTCTTCATGGTTCTGACCTTTTAGTATTCTCGTGTAGTTTACTGTAGTAGAAACCCAGCTTCTCTTCCTGACCACTCATTTCCACTCATGGTGGCCTGAATATGCTCCCAAAAATTACTATTCTGCTGCTCAAAAACTTTCAGTAGCTTCCTATGACCTTCCAAAGTAAGATAAATCCTTTTTATCTGACTTCAATCTACATTTATAGTCTTGTTTCCTTCCCCCCCCCCTCTCTCTCTCTCTCTCTCTCTCTTTTTTAAGAGAGAGAGAGAATTTTTTTTAATATTTATTTTTCAGTTACCGGTGGACACAACATCTTTGTTTGTATGTGGTGCTGAGGATCGAACCCTGGCCGCACGCATGCCAGGCGAGCACGCTACGCTTGAGCCACATCCCCAGCCTGCCCCTCTCTCTCTCTCTCTCTCTCTCTTTTAATATTCAGTGTTCACTATTCTCCCTTTTATCTAGAAATGTCTTCCTCCCCTTTTCTGGCACAAATTTTATCACACATTTAAAATCACAGTGCAATACCACCACCTTTGCACATTTTCTAGATTTCCCTAGTAAAAATATTTTTTCCCTTTAAACTCGGTTTTATTTGTACCTTCTATTCAGCACTTTCTCATCTTATACATTATACACTAATAGTTAGAATTCTCCTATTTTTTAAATTTTTTTTTGTTCTGGTTACTAATCTAAAAATTTACGAAAGGAAAAAAAAACTACCATTCTCATTTTTTTGAGCCCAATTTGCATCTAATTGAGTGTGTGACATTAAAAAAAATAGGTGCATTTTATTGAATCACATTGTCCATTTTTCTTCAGGTTGAGAAGGGACCCAGTAGGTAGAGAATTGATCAAGGCTCTCCTATGTAAAAAGGATCTCTCTCCATTAAACTAATTGGCCTATTTGAAGATCAAAGCTTTGACTTCATATCCATGCCCTGAGAAGCTGACTTGCTTTACAAAATTTGCGTGATTAGACACCGCCTGCCTTGGCTACTATAGTCTTGCCAGAAACCTGTAACTTTTAGAATCTCTTGGTGCTGTCATATAAAGATCCTCTGTGCAAAAAGTAATTGCTTTCCTTAGTAGAGAAGGCAATAACTTTTCATTGAAAATAAGAATATGTGCTTAATAAATAAATTCACTGAATCGAGTTTAGTTTCTGTGAAACATTTTTGTCCCTGCATCTGTCCTCATTGTTGTTAGATTGTGGGCCTATCGAGTGCCAGTTGTGGTGTAGACCTTGTAGAAAAGTGTAGCGTTTGCATCCTTTTTGTTAACAATTTTGAATAATTATCTGGAACAATGAATAAATGACCTCTAACATCTCTTTGGTCCCTAATACGTAGTTTATTGAAAAAGGGGGAAGGGGCACAAATCAGCATCTCATTCAACCTCCTGACTTTTCTCTGGTCTGTATATGCTAGATCTGCCAGGACCACAAATCCTTTGCAGCTCCTCTTATAAAGAGATGGTGTCTGTTTTTCTACCACTTGATTCTGGTCTGTCCTCATGATGTGCTCTGAGAGGGAGAATGTAACAGACTCAGTACTTCCAATTTAAGAGATCTTACAGATTTTACATTTGCCCTCTTGAAAAAACTTCTGTAAAAAGCCCAGATGATAGATTGTAGAGAGAGGGTCCCGGATGTCATGATCATACCAGGCTTCCTAGCTGAGGCCCCAGGCTTGAGAGTGGGCTGTCTCAGACATCTGGCCCACTTCAGCCACTAGCTGACTGAACCTCATAAGTGAGTCCAGATGAGACAAACAGAACTGCCCAGTCAACTCACAGAACCAGGAGGAATAATAAATTATCATTAAGTCCCTAAGTATTAGGTTGCTTTGTTATGTTGAGAAGTGTAACTAATATATTAGCTATGGGTCAGGTATATTTTAACTTGATTCTTTCAACTCTGGAGTGTGCAAAAGTGGAATTTTCTACTTACCTTTCCCCACTATGGTGAGACACATACTTGTCGTGTGTAAGCTAAGCCCCAAATGAAGATCATCACAGTCAAGGACTGGACTTCTCTAAATTTGTCTCCTAATTTGCCAAGAAGGTTTTGGATCAATTGCCATTTAAGATCCTTCTTTGTTCTGCCTTCCCCAATAGTATCGCATTTTGCTATTTGATTTCTCTGGGAAAACTGGAATTCTTGATTCTAATTTTCTTCTTTGTCCTTTACCTGCACTGCTTTGGACATTTTATTCCTTGAGTAACCAAGATACACAAAAGACACAAAATAGGAAGGAATGGGAGCTGTCAAGTAGGTAGGGAAGGAACAAGAATCCTTCTCTGCCTGTCCTGTGAAAACCCTGTGCCTCCGACACAAACATGGGCTGTATTCCTCCAAACTGGTGTCTGAATTGCCACATGCTTATAGAAAGAAATGCTGCTGGCACAGTCGGGAAGATGATTTATGCAAGGTGTCTGTGCGCCCACTGAATTTGTAGGTGTAAAAGTCCACGTGTACATTTGCTGAGCCCGTGTCCCCAGGCTCTAGGAAGGCTCGTCGCACATGTTATCCAATATGCCGGATTAAATCTAGGCAGATGCGACTTCACTGTTGAGGTTTTCTCTTCAGGTGGTTTCTGGCTGTTGTGTTCCAGGTTTCTGCAGCTGACTGATCACATGCCTTGGCTTGAGTTCTTATATGCTTGCTGGGTGTTTTAGGTTTTGCTCTGTGACCTTGGATGGAATTATTTCAGTTAGATCAATGGTTGAGAAATGATGTACACTGCCAAGAGTTATTAAACAAAATTTCACTTAGCGTTGAAGACCTTATTGAAGAAAAAGGAAAAAAAAATGCATAGAGTTTGGAATCAGAAGGCATCTTAGAAACCATCTAGTGAGGAAAGTGGGATTTGCAGAGCAAGGGGAGATCTTGCTCAAAGTCACACGCTAGGTAATGGTATCCTGTACAATTTTAAAATAGATGATTTATGTATTATTCTTGCATTTTACTAGAAATCAGAGAAAGATCTTTAGTGCTAAGATATTATGGCCAGGGAACCAGGCTTGATAAATGTTCCTGTGGGCAATATTTACCCTCAAGGGCATGGAGAAGATTGGCTAAGCAAAGGGAGTAATCAGATAATCCTGGGTGCAGTTGCAAAGGCATATGTGTTTGTATATATCTCTGTCTGTATGTATATCTAGAGAGAGAGGGAGTGCAAATTTGCCAGTCTGCCCAAGCAGTGGTTTAGTCTGTGCCTCATGGAGGGAATGGAGAGCTTCAGAAGTAGTTGCATACAGATCTCTTGAAGTCTCTGAAAGCTCCAGTCCTACAACACATTGTCCATTCAGTGTCCTGAAATCTGCCACATCAGATTATTCCCTCACAGGAGGATGGAGTTTTCTCTTTTCCTTTCTCAGCCTTTAGAAAATCTAAGGGGAAGAACCTGGAGTTCCCCCTAGAGGCTAATATATATCCTTACAACTTTAAAAACATTGCAACTGAAGAAATCTTAGTATTTGTTCTTTTAACAATTTCCTGACGAATGTTTTAAGTGATCTCTAATTTATTATCTCAACAAATTTTAACAAGCTGAAAAGCAGGATTATTCACAGTTGTGCTTCCTTCCTAAAAGATTTTATGATGGGAAGTTTTTTTAAAAATAAGCATTTAGCGACTTTGACCTTTTAATGTGCTCATTGGCAACACTTGGGCTTCTGTGGTGTAATACACAGATAATCTCCAGAGCCAAGAGTCAGGGGTTCAGTTATCTGGGTAATTAACCGGGAGCACACCACCCTAATTTCTAAGGGGCTGAGTTCCTAACTGAATAGGCCCCCTTGTCAGCAGCTGAAGCTTCCACATGTAACTTGGCACACAATGTTCAAGGACTTGATTATTGTGCAGCCAAATGCACTCAGCAATAAGAAGAGGCAACTTAGATGCTGTTGTTTGCCATTATTTTCCCAATGACAAATTCTGACAATATTGGAATTATAAAAATGGAAGGTTGCACTTCATAAGTATTTAATTAACAGAAAGTAACTAGGGAGGTGGAAATGTAGATTCTGTTTTTCATGTCTTACTTGGCGCTCTGTTAGTGATGAGCCACCAAATACCACAAGAGAACTCTGATCCTATTAAAGTAGCAGGTGGATTTGTTCAATTCTTGGTGGGACATACAGACATATGGCTGGGAATATTTTTATTATTATATATAATACAACTTAAAATTAAGAATTTTATTTTCATATCACACAGACTATATATTTTAATAGCTTTCTATATCATAGTATAGCATGGATACTACAAATGTAATTGTAGTGTTAATCTAGTTTTCTTTTGTTTCAGTTCTGACAATGAGGAAAGAAGAAAAAAACAAGTTGGTGCATTGTTTTTATAGCCTGTTTTTACTTTCTTTTGTTGTCTTCATGTTGATGGTTGTAGATGTGGGCACTTTAGGAAGCGTTTGTGGTGCTTTCTTCAACTTGATTAGTCTTTGCTGCTGGGCTTCCCAGTGGCACCATGAAGGAGGAATTGCTATAATTTACAGGAACACAAAGAAATCTGGAGACGCACATCTATGGGAAAAGCACACTGTTTGGCCAACCAGAGTAAGAAAGCTCATATCTGGAAAATTTTACCTTTTCTTTTAAATGGCAGCTCCTGTAATCTGTGATCACATAAATAGACTATATGGCAGAAAGAAAATATTAAAGGGAGCTACCTTTTATTTAGTATTTTGCTTTTCCCATTTTAAAAGTATAGGAATAATGATTTGTAAATATTATTTTGGCCTTCTTCGATGTGGTCACATTTAATGGATCATGACTGTTTATTATACGACAGGAATAAGAATACATTGAGATGTATTTAAGATGTAACTCCAGCATTCAAAACGATTGCGAAGCTGTGATGTGAAGATTAACCTGGGACTTTGTACAAAAGATCTGGCTTTAAATAGCCATGTTCCTGTGGCCACTTGATCTGCTTTCTACATAAGAGTTTTGATGGAACATGTAGAGTAGCTATGAAAAAGTACTTTACTCACTTTACATCTAGAGCAATTTCTGCAGAAACCATGCGGGAATTGGAGTTTGAATACTGGGTTTAAGTCCCACGTTTTCCTCTTAATATCAAGTGGAATGTTTCTAAACTCGTTGTGAAGTGGGGACAATAATGCTTGTTCTACTGCCCCTGTAGGGCTATTGAATTCATCAGGGTGAGGTCAGGAGACAGAAACCCCACTCATTACTCAAATATAGATATTTTACCTAAGTAATCGTTAACTAGGCAGAACATTGCTGTTACTGGGGAAAGTGAGAGGATCAAAAGAGAATTCCAGATAATCGCAAAGGTGGACACTGTGGGAGAGGGCCGTTGTCCCAGAGCTGGAGAAATAAAGGAAAGAGTTTGGAGCTGAAATATACTCCCTGCTGAGGTTGGATAACAGATCCAGGCACGGGCCTGAGATCCACTCTGCAGAGGGAACAGGGCAAGGCTGGCACTGGTATTTCTGAAAGGTGTGCACAGGGCTGCAGATGTTAGCATATTGCACACTGGTTTCAGATGCAGCTCAGGAAGGACCTACTGTTCTTAGGGTAAAGAAACTAACAAGGGTGGTGCTTAGCAGTAGCAGGCAGACATCTGCCCCACAGGAACAGTATGTTTCATTTTTCTCCTCCACCCCTTTCTGTCTTCATAGGGGGCTCCCTGATAGAAGAGCCTGATGTGCAGCCAGCTGGGGATAGCAAAAACTGTGGTTTTGTGAGTCTCAGGTCCAGCTTCACAGAGTATAGATGCATGGGTTTTGAGCGGAGAGATAGTCACTGATACAGTTGTATGTCTATAAAAGTACTTTGCAACATGAAATATGGGGAAAGTATAATTTTGCAGTATAGAAGCAGAATTTTATAATCATTAATATTTTCACTCTTTTACATCTTGAAAAAGAATAGTGGCTTAGATATTTTTAAATGTTTTCTGTATTTCCAAGTATCTCCCCCAAAGCAGGGTAGTTAATCGATATTTATACCATACAAGGCCTTCTCATAGTTGAGGCTCAATGGCTTATGAATAATATCCTCATTCTCCATATTAAAGTAAGGATTAGAACATTAATGAAGAATTAAGTAAGCCTAGAGTAAGGGGAAGTATGCTGAGAATTTGAATGACTTTGGTATTGGTGATGTGTAGGCAAAGTGATTTAGGTTTTAGTTTCTTGTTTGTTTTGCTAAAGAAAATACTTGGAAGGAAAGTCACCAAGAAAAAAGATGTTGACTGTTACCCATTATGTGTTCTGATTTATCTTGAAATTATCCACTAGAAATGGCAATTGAAACATGGACACCAATTATTGAACAGGGAACGTGACAACAATGATTCAGCCTTTACTCTTGCAAACATAAAGCAAGGGCATGGGGATCTTGCAGGCCCTGAACCTGGATGCTCAGAGAAAGGCTGACAGAGCAGTGTTTGTTTTTCACAGTGGAAAGCAACAGCTACACCAAGTTCTTCAGCCTCTCAGCTCATGGCAATACTCATTCTATACCTCATGGCATCTAAGAGCACAGAGGGAGCTTGCATTGTGATAAGTCCTACAGCATGACTGTTTTTAGAGCAAATTAAAGAATAATAAGATGATTAATTAATAAAAAATAATACTAGTAATATAATAAAATAATGATACTAATAATTAGTTTCTTCTTACTATTTGGTACTAGGGATGGGAACCTAGGGCACTTTATCACTGATCTATATTCTCCAGCACATTTTTATTTTTTAATTTTGATACAGGACCTGGCTAAGTTTCCCAGGCTGACCTTGAATTTGTGACCATCCTGCCTCAGCCTCCCCAGTTTCTGGGATTATAAGTGTATGCCATAGCATCTGGCTATCAATATCTGTTTTTTTTTTTTTTTAACTTTTAGCTTTGTCCTACATTGAAGGGAATAAACAAATACTTAGTGGTCAGATGGTGGTGATGATGATGGGTTTTTCTTTTACAACTTCCTTGACATGTTGATTTCAGAGAAATCTGAATTTATTTGAGTATAAAATTCTTTTTGTTTTTGGTCTCTTTTTAAACTATAGCTGAAAAAATAAAGAAATAAGGCTTGGCATAAATCAATTATAGATCTTTTGTCCAGCATGTTGGAGGCCCTGGTTTCAATCCCCAACATAAAACTCTCAAACTAAAAATTAAATTAAATTCATTTTTGATTCTTTATTCCTTGAGAGTCAGAAAGATATGGTTTTTATGGAGAACAATTCTTGCTGTTGTATTCATAGAGTGATTAACATTTTTCCAACAAAATTTCCTCTATAAACATGTTTTGCTAATATACATGGAATCTTTAGGAAATACTTTATTTTCATGAATTATTGATGGTGAATCATCCTGCATTTCATATTTTCAGAGAAATAATCTTATGCCACTGCAGAAGATGGGAAATATGATCCATGAGATTCTTGTGTGCAAATTACTTTCTAGTTTTAAACTGTTTACTAAGCAGTAGTTTGACTTTCACTCTCTTAGAGGACAATTTAGTGCTAAGTTTCTATGAGAAAGTGGATCTTGATTCCTAAGATTCTAACTTACAAATATATAACAGACAATTAAAAAATAGCATCTCTTTCACATTATCTTTCTTTGTTCCCCTCATTTGGAAGTGATACACAAATCTTGTATATCAGTTCTCAGGCTGGGGTTATAGCTCAGTGGTAGAGTACCTGCCTCGCAGGAGTGAAGCACTGGGTTTGATCCTCAGTACCACATAAAGATAAAGAAAGAAAGATATTGTGTCCATCTACAACTAAAAAAAAGTTTGTTTTTTTTAAATCTTGTATATCAGTTCTTATTCCTTTGGGGGGAAAAGGGAGATCAGAGTTTTCATATATATTAAGATATCAGAGTTTCCATCCACATTAAGATATCTTGCTGATAATTGACTCAAATTAATGTATTTTAACACGTGTTGTAAATAAATGGCTATACCCATGAGAATCTTGGCTACTAGACAGGGTGTGTAGAGACAGCTAATCAACAGCCAAATGTAGTGGAAATTTGGAGAAGGAACAAGAAATCTTTCTTTCCAAAGAGTGTAAAAACACTAGAAAAGTCCCATCTGTGCTGGTCCTCATTGGTGCTGGCAAGGCTGAGCTGTAAATATGGCCTCCCGTGGTAGCACCCTCCGGCTCCCTGCCTGAGCAGCATGAAGTGCTATGCAGTCACTCTGCCCTTGCACAGGGCAGCTCTTGGGAGGAGGCACTCACTGAAGTTGACTTCAGGGGATTCTTAGGACCGATAAGGCTTTGCTCTGGTAGCCACTAATGGCCATATTGGGAAGGGCTCTTCCTTCAAACTGTTCACTAGGGACCATTTAGACAATCTTCACCCTGAGTCAAGCCAGTTCTCATTTGCAGCCCTGAGGCGATATTACTCCCATACATCACCCAGCTCATATTTAGAAAGAGGTTCTTTGGTTTTCTTATAATCCAGATTTCCACTTGTAAATTATGGGGATCCATAAAACAGGAGAGAGAGAAAGGCCCTCCGGCATGCTGATTTCCAGCCTCCCCTTCAACATTCTCTGCAGGGAAGAATTGGGGGCAGGGTAGTGGGTGTTGGGGCTCAGGAATGAATGTGATTTGAATTCCCCATTGACTGGTTCAAGATTCTTCCTCTACAATAAAAATATTCCTGAAGTAAAATACTAATGAAGAACAAATACAAAAGTGTCTGGATGGTGAAGGCCTCTGGTTCCTTGAGATGGCAGTTGTTCCATTTCTTATCCTCTGCCAAGATGATCAGTAGTGAAGCAGTTGGTTTAGGGGCTGATGGAAACAGGCTGTCTGGTGCTGTCTCAGCAGAGTTGGGGTAGGGCTCCACAGTACCCCTCTTTATATCGCAAGACTTTGTCCCACCCCATCCCAACATCATCAACAAAGGTTTCAAGGTGGAAAGATATTATTTCCAAGAGGGAGCTCCTCATTGACCTTTGATGGGGTGTTCATTTTGGCAGACTGTGCTGGGATCCCTGCAATCCTGGAATGGAACTGTATTCTAAAAACTTTTGTTTTAGAATAACAGCAGAACTGAAGATTTATCATGTTTGCATATTATGTTCAAACTTGTAATAATTAGAGCTCTCTGTTTCTTCATCTCTTCCCCTCAAAGAGTGTCAGGAAATTATTGTGAATTAGGATGGGAATATTTAACTTCAGGATGGGAGAACTGGGACCCTAATTCTCCTACTCTTTGAGGAGACTGTCTGCCAATTGTGAATTACAAGTACACCTCAATCTAGAAGGAAATGTTCACCCTGTGCAGTCTTTCCCCATCTCATCAATGCTTTCATATTTTACTTTCAATATTCTGTATTATGATTTCAGAGAGATTTTATGAAAAAAGTTCACATAGATATTATTTGCTTGAATATTTTAATTCATGGATTCTTTTTAGTAATGTTTTTATCGAAATTAATATTTTCCACTTTTATTTTTCCAAGTTAAAAATTAAATGAAAATAATGACATCTTTACTAATTTAACTGAGAGTGAATTAATTTACCTGTTTTTCTTCAACCTTTATTTTCTGTGTCAGCCATAGTGTCAGTCAACTTTCCAACACTGTGAGAAAGTGCCTGAGACAATAAGCTGAAAAAGAGAAATGGTCTATTTCAGCTCACAGTTTCAGAGATTTCAATTCATGGTCTGTTGTTCTTATTGCTTTTGGATCTGTGGCAAGGCAGCATATCATGGTGGTATCACGTAGCAGAGCAAACAGGTTCACGTCATGATGGCTGGAAGCCAAAAGAAGAGATTGGTGTCCCCAAATCGTATTTGAAGGTATGCTCCCAGGGACCTGGGGCTGCCCATTAAGCCCCACCTCTTCAAGGTTCCATCATCTCCCAATAGCACAAAACTCAGAACCAAGCCTTCAACACATGGACCTTTGGGGGATGTTCCAGATTGAACTGTAGCAGCTGTGATGTGCTGCTGAGTTCCTCATAATGATAACGGGTTTTCAGTCCCCAGAGCACTGGCCAAATAATAATCAGGGATTTGGATGTATGTAGCACTTTCCTCTGAACAATGAATTCATAGTAGCCCTGACTGTTTCAGGCTTTCCTTAGGTTTTCACATTAAGTGGAAACAGAAGTTGAAAAATTTTGGTTCCAGTAGCTGAAACAAAGGAGATAATGCAGTAGATATTCATTGAGTATCTAAAGTTGAAATTGAAGTGACAGCATTTTGTTTAATTTTCACTGGATTAATTTGACAAGAAAATTAGTTGCACATGAATTTCCTTTGGAATGACATTAAATGTGATGAAATCAAATGAAATCAAATATGACTTCAGCTTTCCTTATCATATTAAAGATGTGGTTGGTAATCCAGGCATTCCAGGACTGCACATTAGTTGACAGAGAGGTTGTCTTGATGTTCTTGTAAGGGAGGACTGGGCTATGTGTACACAAAGGGAAATGGAAATTTTCCTTTTCATGACCCAAAAAGTCATGAAAGTGAACCTGGTTAAGGAGAGGGTAGTCGGTTTCCAAGTCCTCTCTCCCGTGTCATTTCAAATGGGAAGGGCTTCATTTATGGAGCTTACTCTGCCTTTTAGAATGACGAATTCAGTCACAATGCAGGGGCAGATACCTGTAATTCTTGTGACTCAGGAGACTGAGGTAGAGGGATCACAAGTTCAAGGGTAACCTTAGCAACTTAGATCCTGTCTCAAAATTAAAAAAAAATAAAAAAGAAAGAAAGAAAGGCTCACGAGGGTTAGAAGGCTGGAAATGTGGCTTAGTGGTTGAGCACTAGCATGAATGAGGACCTGGGTTCAATCCGCAATCCCCAGCAAAACACACACACACACACACACACACACACACGAGCTGAGGATTTAGCTCAATGCAAAAGCACCCCTGGGTTCAATCTCCAGTAGTACACGCATACACAAATGTTGTAATTCAACGTGTTTAAGCTACTCAGTATTGTATCTTCATGACTTAAAATGTTGATTATGGTTTAAGCCAAATATTTTAATTATGTAGATAGTATAAGTTTGAATTATTTGTCATTTATCTAATTTGGTCCATTTTGCTGAGTTGCTTAGAGCTGTGATTACATTAAAAATTATTTTGTTTAAATAGCTCCCAAGTCCTCTCTTCTATTTTTTTTAAAATATTATTTATTCCTTTCTATTCTTGGCTAATTTACACTTCTTGATTATCACTCTTCAGCCAGATAATATCCCTTACCTCCTGTTTATTTTGGTGCTAGTCTGATTCACCAAAGAGGCTGTTATCCTGTTCCACATCCTTAATATACCACCTCTTTCAAGTCTCATTTCAGCTTCTATTATTTCATGTGGAGGATATTTTGCCCTTTAGATTCTCTCTCTGCTTTTTTTTTCATAATAATCTTAAATTATGGCATGATAGAGGGTAAGAGTCCAAAAGGAAAGAAGAGGAAACAGAATGAAGTCATGGCCAGTGGATCTTGGAGTTCTGGTGCCTGCATTTAATGAGGAAGCCCACAGGCCAGGTCCTCTTGGAAGGGATGACAGCGTGTCATTGATGATTTAGTTCATCAATTCATAAGCCGCAGAGACCAGGACTATGTAAGTGCCTAGTCCAGCACCACTTAAGAAGATGGCAATGGTTTCTGATAAAGCCACTTCTGCTGTGTGTCCCTTCCTACCATGCCACATCCTTGCTGTTGTGACTACCTATGCATGACTTAATGAGAAGAATGTACAACTGACTGCATGTTCACACCAGCAAACTGGGGTGAGGAGCTGAGATGAAAAACATTCCCTCCAAACTACCACAGTCACCAAATAGGAAAAGGAAGATCTAGACGCCGGTTCACTTATTAGGCGAGGTGTACACTGCAAGAGGTGAAATATTAGCGATTGTAGGAAAAATGAGCACTTTTCAGCCTGAAATTGATGAACGCATAAACCTTCTATTTTCTTTGGTTATTTTTCTGGTTCTTTTCATCATTGTTATAATAAGTCAAATGTAAATTACTATGAATCAATTATTTTTTTACTATTAAAGCCACTGGAATTTATTGCGTGCGTTAAATTAATTGATTGTCTGCTTCTGCTCAGATTCTATACTTATTAATTAATGTGATCATGATCCATATTTCAGTGTCTTAGTAGTTTTTGTGTTGCTATAACAAAATACCTTAGGCTGTGTACTTTATAAAGAAAAGAGATTTATTTAGCTCAGTATTCTGGAGGTCTGAGAGCAAGGTGACAAAGTCTTCTCAGCTTCTGGTGAGGGCTTCATGGTAGTCAAGTCATGGTGAAAAACTGGAAAGGGGAAGTAGGTATTTGAGGAAAAGGATGTGTGCAAGAGATATAGAGTGGTTCCTGGCTCACCTGGTGCCCTGGATCACTCTCATAGTGATCACCCCAGTGAGGCAAGAACTCACTTCCAAAACAAAGAAAAGCATTAATCTCTCTTAAAGGCCCTCTATTCCTCTCAGTACTGATACACTGGGGACCAAGCCTTAATGTGAGTTTTGGTGGGGAACAACTATGTACAGCCATAGCAGTTCCACCAATGTGTTTGCTCTCTCTTCCTGGTCTATAGCTGTGCACATTGATTGACGTAACTCCATACCTTTATCCACACCTGAAATGTGAAAACCTGGTGATATATCTGAATGCATCATATATACTTTTCTCTAACTACTTTGTCATTGTCTTTTAAATGCTTTATTTTTCAACAATATTGTTCCTCAGGGCTTTTAAAAATTTTTAATCGGGAAATCTGATAGTGAATATAGATCCTTCTCATCAAGAAATCAATTATTTTTCTAGATATCTAGCACCTTTTGTGTGCCTTGTATTAGAATTTAATTAGTTGCAAATGTACCTGCTGCTATACAATGTGTCTCGTCCACTAAACAATAATATTATACCCTATAATGCATAGACACCTCCATGAGGAACTTTTTATTGTACATGTTTCCCCAAGTATGAGGGAGTTAGGTGCACTTCAGTGTTATTAAATTGTGAATTTTAAGACTGTACAGAAATAAGCAGAACGAAGCAAAGTTAGCTTGGAATAATTTGAAGAGAGCCATGTAGCCTTTCTATACAAATCAAATGAGGTGACAGAAAAACAAGGGAACTGTGTTATTTTAATGTACGAACCTAGAGAAAATATTGTTTTGTTCTAACTGGATGACACAAAATGGCAAAAAAGTGGAAATAGGGAGTATTTGACACTTTTATATTTGAAAGAAAAGCTATCAGCATTTTAAGTGGTGAACCTTTATCACGTTGTCACATGAAGTTATGTACTTGTTCTTGGATGACTGATGTGTATAACTGGGAAAGGAGTTGATTTTCTGGCTGTATCTAGTATCTTTCTATTCATGTAAATTTTCCCTGGGTAGAAGCTATATGATTGTGAGCTGTGAGCACGTTGGGCTACTTGAGAAGAGGTGTTCAAGGTGTTCTTGAAAAGAACTCACAACATATACATTTCCCACTGTCTTGCTGTCCTCTGACTTAATAATCCTTGTAGTTTGTTCAATGTGCCTTTTAAACTCTTTACGTGAAAACATATAGATAATATGATGTTGTACGTGATACATATATTACATAAAACATACGTCATGTATCTCTGGATCTCTACAGAGGTTGTTCATTGACCTGCCCTGTTTTACAGCCTGGATGTGGCTGGAGCATCTTCGTGTTGAAGAATCTAGTGTCCTCTTCCTTATGCAAAGATTTCTCCCATTTCTGTGGTCATTTCTCTTTAAATGCATGCTGATCTTTACGAGAGAGAGGAACTATTTTAGACAGTATGAATGGAATAAAACTAATTTATGGCCATTATTAAAAAGATAACCAAAGCACACTCAATACTAAAGCAGCTAAATGGTGACATCTGGAATGCACAGAAAATATCATTGTTAATAAATGTTATGGGATTTCAGCTTATTACTTAGCAAAAGTGATACTCAATGAGCAATCAAGGGCCCGAAATGGTAGTATTAATATTTATTGTAATTTTATGTTGAATTTGCATAGTGCCTCCCTGTTTTCCAATGTGCTTTCACACAGTATTGCTTCTGAGGCTCTCAACAAAGAGATGAATAAAGAAAAGGATCTCTGACTTTTATTAGAGATAAGCAAGGAGTCAAAGAAATTAACCAGCTTGACCAAATTTACAATTAGTTAGTGGCTGGGCTATTAATAATAGCTGACCATTGAATTTCCTTAGCATTCAGTTGATGAGGTAAATAAAACAGAAGATAAGGCCAATAAAAATAGACATAAAAGGCTTTTAGGTTGGTTTGGAGCTCT
This sequence comes from Urocitellus parryii, assembly GCF_045843805.1. Taxonomy (NCBI): domain Eukaryota; kingdom Metazoa; phylum Chordata; class Mammalia; order Rodentia; family Sciuridae; genus Urocitellus; species Urocitellus parryii. Next base: position 18,037,088 of record NC_135540.1, on the reverse strand, counting down.
TGGTCATATTCTTACTGTTAAGCTAGTGATTCTGAATATGGAATTCATATTTAAAAAAAATAGGCAAAACTCCAATTTTTCAGTTTAGTGAAAGGCCAATTTGTATTAGTTTGATTTATTGTAAACTTTCAGGTTTTTTCATTCCTTCACGGGTATAGGGATTTATGTGAACTCAGAAGCAAAGAATATTCTTATAATCCATTAGATAAATGCCCTGTACTTGTCCATTCCTTCATCTCTAGAACATCAATATCTTTGTCACCATAAAATATGAAATATACCCTTTAGAATAGGTTGTAAAGTCTACTTAGTTTTTGAGATCCCTGGTTAATTTACCAGGCAGAATATCAATTTCAGTGGTTCCTCTTTGGGTTATTGTATTGGAAAAAAATCCTCTTGGCCTCAGAGAGAAATAAACCGAGACCACAAAATTGTTTTGCATCAGTTCCTATGTTGTAATATTCATATTTCTTCTAATTCCCATGTTTGAACTGACAGGATATAAATGAAATCCTTCATCTCCTCACTGATGATTCTCATAAAATTGAAGAAGGGATGAAGTTTACACTTTTAAGCTAATGATGTTGATTTGTGCTTGACACATTTAAGGTTCTCGTCATTCTTTGCATTTCTCCACTCGTGATAGGGTTTCTATCCACATTTTCTTTATATAGCATTCACTTATAAAAATGGTTTATAGAACCTTTGGAATGAGGCCACTAACTATCCTAGCTTTAAGCATCCGCATAAGTAATAATCCATTCAGTGTTGGTACTGGCTTTTTATTGGTAATTAAAATGATCTGAAATCAAAATGAGAGTCATAAATAAAGCTCAGTTTCAGAGATTAAGGCAGTAAGCAAGATAGTTCAGACTGCTATTAAAGAACGTGAATGCCTTTGAAGAAGAATTTCTCTATACAAAATGCATGAAGTCTATTTTGGAAGTGTTATATATTATGAAAATGTTTGTATTCTGATAAATATTTCCCTGCCATTTTCATTTAACGTCTTGTGCAAATGTGGAACAATTCTTATATTCTGGGAGAAAAGGTAAATATGTGTTTCTGCTATGGCTCGAGCCACTATAAGATTCTCTAAAAATAGACTCTCTGGCCTTTCACATACACAACTGCTGAGGGAAGCTAAGGACCTAGAGGGTGGGAGATTGTGGAAGAATGTCCAGAGGGCTTGCGTGCACAAGGAGAGAGTATCCATGACCAATTTCTTCTATTTCTTGGTTTTTGTTCAGGACTGTCCCAAACACTTACTATAATAAAATTGTTTGTCATGTTCTTGGTTAATCAGTATCCTTTTTGATTCCGTCTTCACTATTACCATTAGCTGAGCTCACCTCTTCCTAAGGCGATTATCTTATATTTACCCTTCTGAAAGTTAACGTTCTGCTGTAGTAGCTATAGTGATCACATCACCATCAATGTTTGAGAGTCTTCCCAGAACCAGGTCCTGTGTGCACTGAAAACAGGAGGCCACTTAATGATCACAGCTACTGTGGGAGACTCAGTCATTTCTATTTCACATGTAAAGACTGTCAGGAGTTGAGACATGGGTAATGAATCACCACAAACTTAGCAGTTTACCCCAATATGTATTTACTATCAAGTTTCTCCAGAGGAATTGTCCTTAGATGAGTCCTCAGCCCAGGGTCTCACAAGATTAAAATCAAGGTATTGGACTCTGCGTTCTCATCTGCAGACTCAACTAGGGAAGATTTATATGTCATCAAGCTTTTGGCAGAGTCAGTGCCTTTTGGGCTGTGTGACCCAGCTTTTTGCTGGCTTTGACTCGAGGTTCTCAGATTCCAGAATGTAACTGCAATTTCTTGCCACACGAGCATCTCCAAGTCTATAAAGAGAGTCATCAGGTCCAGTCTGCTGAAACAGAATCTTATCATACGCAGTAAAATCCCACAGGGACAGCCCATCACCTTTTCTGTGTAACATAACCATCTCAAGAGTAGCATCCTGTCCCCTCTGCCATTCTTCTAGATTAGAAGCAAATCACAGGTCCTGTCCCCACTCAAGGCAAGGAAATTAAACAGGAAGACAAGAATGTGAGGGGTGGAGACAAGGTGGGGATCTTGAGGGATCCTAAATTCTCCCTGCTGCATTAAATAGTTAACTAAGATCACAGAGCTACTAAGACTCACAGCTAACGGTTACTGATTTAGAGGCCCATGCATAGCCATTGTATTTACCCTGTTCCATAGAATACAAATAAACTAAATATAAGTATATAAGATTTTTGTTTGTACACCCTTTGAACAGGTTGTTTTAAAATATAGCTTAAGAGATCGGATTTCTAGATGAGAACCTTCTTAATAGTAAATTTAAAGTGAAGCATATGTATGTTGTATCACATCTGTATCAAAACCTAAGTATAATGTCGAATTAAACACCAAACAGCATCAACATAAAGAGACCCACTTCACTGAGTGACTTTCTATGAAATGCTAAGTTTTGTCAAAGGAGACTGGCACATGGATTTTCTAGCCAAATAAGTATATTTGTATGTTCACTAGTAAGCACAGTGAGACCTGTGTATTGTTTTATGTTGGAAAACAGAACTTATTTTTTACCATTAGAATCTCTAGTAGAATGATGGCAAATACATTGTGAACTTCACATTGTGGCTACACTGGGTTTAGAAGCCTTCAGATCACTTCCTGTCCAGTCACGTCACTGGCTACTAACAGAGGAGACGTGTGAAGCAGAGGTTCCTCCGGACTGGCAGGTGGAAGAGAAGGACCGTCGTGTTGTTTGTAAGAAGGCGACATCGTGGCACACAGGATAGAGAGTGGCCGGCTCTCCTCTCCATATTTGCCTGCTGCAGTGGCTAGTAAGTTGGGGAGCATGAAGTCTCCCCACATTGTGCCTCCCTCACTTTATACATGGAAACTAGGTCGCCAGCCTATAGGAAGACAGGGAGCACCCCCACTGCTATTCCCCTCCCCAGATACCCTTTATGTACTTCCAGTTAGAAATTTAATACTCTCTTTCCATTTAATGTGCTTTTTTTGGGGGTATTAAATATGTTCTAACTTGAGGGTCTGTACCTCTGTAGTGAATAAACAATAAAACATGTTCTTAAGAAGACCTTGTAGCTGAGAAATAAAAACATTTCCTTGCAGCAACCTGAGATATATATATATTCATGTTGCTAATTATAATTTGCTTCCTTTTTCCAGCTTCATAATTGCTTTTTAGTTTTGCCTGAACCACAAAGAAAAGGCCATCTTTTAATTTTTTAATACTGTATCAAAGCTTGAGAAATAAATAAGGGAGCTATACAATTAAGTATAGTGAATGCATAGGCACCAACACTGCCTCTTCTTTTAGGAATAAAGAGAAAGCAAAAATAAAAAACATTAATAGAGAAAATTTATTTTCTTTTTTCTTTTTTTGTACCAAAGATTGAATTCAAAGGCACTGAGTAGTATCCCTACTGAGCCACATCCCCAGCCCCTTTCTGTATTTTATTTAGAGATGGGGTCTCACTGAGTTGCTTAGGGCCTTGCTAAGTTGCTGAGGCTGGCTTTGAACTTGCAATCCTCCTGCCCCAGCCTTCCAAGTCACTGGGATTACAGGTGTGTGCCACCATGCCTAGCTGAAGAACATTTCTGAATATCATTTGGAAGCAGGATGCATTGGATCACTTGAAAATATTATTCAGCTTCCTGTACTAATTAAGGTCCCCTTTCACTTTCACAATGACAGTGTGACAAGGAAGAGTTAACAAGGGGTGTAAAGAATTGTTATGTGAAGAAAGCACTTTCCGCCAGACCCCTTGATGCTATCCAGCTGGGAGATCATGCCTGGGACCTACAACTTAGTCCTGTAAAAAAAAAACCCATCCTTCCTAAAGGAAGGATAATTTTATTCTTCATTATTTATTACATTCCCAACATCCCACATAATGTGTGTGCTGCCAATCATTCCCTGAGCTCCTTAGGAGAGTACTTGTGCCTCTCTGTGCTTCCTCTGTGAGCCTGGAAGAGCCGCACTTAGAGTCATCTACCTTAATGCTTTGTTTTGCTTCTCTCTTTGCACACAAGTATGGCTATTAAGTCTGTTATCAGTCAGAGTCCCAAAAGAAAACAGATGGCACTGGCAAATTAGGATAATTCCAGGAGGGTTTATTTACAAAGGGACTATTTGCAAAGCAGCACCACAGAGCAAGGCAGTAACCTGGTTTAATAATGGTGGAGCTATTATTACTTTTAGGTCTGAAAGAAGGAAACTGTTTTCAGAAAGCAGAAGGAGAGAATGAAGTAGAGAATACCAGCTGGGTCGAGGGACTCAGGCAGCCAGAAACTACCTATCAGGAAGGGAGCCAGAGGTAGGTGTCCAGACCTCCCGTTCCCCCTGGGCCTCCTATTGTCCAGCTTGGGCCCCCACTGTGGAACTCAACTGAAAGTCAGAGGACAAGAAAGTCCCTTGGTGTCCTCCACAGAGGTCCAGGGGAAGAAGACGAATGGAAAAGGGCAGAATCTGGGCTCTGGAGGTGCATGTAGAAGACTTTTAGTATACTTAGCACAAATTCTAATATGTGGAAATTTGAATCTTGTAATTCAGGTTATTCATAGCTTGTGATGATCATAGTAGTTAACATCGGAAATATGAGGTGTTAAGGCTCCAAGAGCCTTTCTTTCTTGAATTTGAAGTTCAGGAAAAACAAAATTCAGCCCACTCATTTATTGAGTGCCAAGGCAAAGGAGCGGGTTTCCATATACAGGTCATTTTATATTCTTTTAAGAATATCCTTTATTTAAAAACAGCTAGGACATTTGGATGGCTAGTCTTTCAGATGGCATTTCCCTAAACTTTTAAAAAATTCATTAGATGTAGGTCAGCATCTAGGTGTTGGGGTTTGTGGAAGAAGTCTCAGAAATCTTTGAAAAGCATTTGGAAAACAATTCATAGGTAATTCTGGGTTGGTATGTTGAAGTTCGATGTGTAAGTGCTGAAAGGACATTTCTCAGATACAGAATTGGAGATGATGATGTTGGATACACTGTGAAAAAGTTGTATTTTTAAAGATATATGATCCCACATTCCTTTTTTCTTACTCAAATATGAACCTTTGAGTCAGTTGAAGAAAGCACCATTAAAAAGCCAAAAGACACATTGGAGAGTGGGGAAGACATTTATAACACCTACACCAGAAAGGACTACAATCCATTGTGCATATAAAATGTATAAGACACAAATCAATGAAAACAAAACAAACAACTATAGGGAAAAAAGAGCAAAAATTCAAACAGCACTCTGCCATAGAGGAGAGTCAAATGGCTAGTACGTTTGGGACTCAGCCTCTTTAGGAATCAGAGAAATATTTATTAAAACCACAATGAGTTTATAATTACCAAGTTCACAAAAAAGTATGACAATTTAGCATATATGAAATTTTCATATGACCGAAGGCTAAATGATACCACCGTTTGAAAAGCAGCTTAGCATTCCAGCCCTGTGGAAGACACAATCACTAAAAATCAGCAATTATTCTCCTGTCTGTACTCTAGAAAGCCACATATACCTGGTCTCCAGATCCATGTGCAAGAATTTCATAACAGTTTATTATTTAAGTTCATTCCAACCAATTCATGGAAGTAACCCACATATCCATCAAGAGTAATAAGGATGAATAAACTGTGGTATGGTCATGCAATAAATTAATATCTGGCAATGAAAATAAATGAAACTTAGCTATATGGAACAATGTAAGTAAATCACAGAAATGTTGGACAAACAAAGTAAGACAAAGGAACATATAAGTATTTATGTGTTTTACATAAAATATTAAAAGTCGTGTGGGAAAAAGGCATAAAAATTTGCTGACCAACTTGTGTTTCATCCACAGGTAGTGGTTTCATACTGGTGTGACTTTGTACCTAGTCATTTAGCTGCATCTGTGTAATCATGCAGGTTTGTTTCTGACAAAAATAAAGCAACAACTTTAAGTCAGTTGACTCTCCTCTTCTGTGTTCTGCTATTTGATACTGACTTTTCCTGTCTCCCAAGGGGTTTAGTAGCATTGTTTTAAAATCTCAGGTTACATTTTAGTGTTTGAGAATTTAAACATCAGCAGCTTCACAGGACAGGAAAATATCCAGTTAAATACCCATGCGACTCACACCAATTTGTCTTTCCTGTGGAAGTTTCAAAAAAAGGCATCCTTAAGACATACCCAGGAAGCTCTGGGTTGTGGCGCTAATGCTGATTTCAATGGCTGAATTGCAAAGAGGAAGATCACTGAGGGTATAGGATGAGAAGTGAGGACAAGGCACTTGGACTAGAAAAGTAACAAGGCCAGAGTTGAAGCCTGGGAGGAGAAGCATCCCATACTCTAAGCAAAGGTTAGGAGCCAGTTCGCTCCACATTTTGTTTTTATTGCTAAAAGATTTAAGCTGAGTCACTATCAATAAAGAAAATGAGAGAAGTGAAGAAGCTCCCATGGAAATGGTCAAATGCCTTTCTTTTTATAACTCCTCCAGCTGCTTTGGGAATTCATGGATTCTCAGAGAGAATTTTATGTTTTGTTTTCCTGCGTTTTTCCCAGGAAGAGGTGGGGTGAGCATTAGCCAGCCTGCTAGAGTTATAGCATTTATTCTTGGGAGGTTTCAGAAAGAAAAATCTTCAGGGGAGTGTTTGCTATAAGTTCAGGTACTCCCTAAAGGATTTATCTGTCCATTTAGTATTTAAGGGCAGTTCATTACCAACAAAGGGGAAAAGCAACCAAAGGAATGAGAGAAAATATTTGCAAACTGTATACCTGATAAGGACTTAGTATCCCAAATAGAGAAGGAACTCATAACTCAACAGAAAAACAAAAGCAACATCAAAACGGAACCCCACAAATCCTTAAATAATCCAATTTAAAAATGGGCGAAGGACTTGAATACACATGTCTCTAAAGATGGCACACAAAAGGCCAACGGATAATAGAAGGGTGATCAACTTCACCAGTCTTTAGTGCAAATTAAAACCACAATTGAGATATCATTTCCTACAAAAATGGCTATTATCAAAAAGGCAAATGATAAGTGTTGGCGAGGATATGAAGAAAAGGGAACTCTTACACATATTCACAAAGAATGCAAGTGGTTAAGGCCAATAAGGAAAGCAGTTCGGAAGTTCCTCAAAAGGTTAGAAATAGAATTACCATCAGATATGGCAATTCCACTTCTGAAAATATATCTGAAGGAAACCAAATCTCAAAATCCACACTCTGTGTTCATTGCAACATTAAACACAATATCTTATATGTGGAAACAACACGAGTATCTGTTGATGGATGAATAAATAAATTGTTGTGAACACACACACACACACACACACACACATACACCACAAGAATATTATTCAGTCATAATGAGAAGAAAATGCTGTCATTTGCACCAATAGCAACACACCTTTAGGGTGTTATGCTAAGTGACATAATTCAAACAGAAAGACAAATACTATATGATCTCATATGTGTAATTTTACAAAATCAAGTTCATAGAAATAGTAGAATTGGAAAAGTTGTTGCCATGGGCCAAGAGGAGGGGGAAATGTGGAAAATGGTGGTCAAAGAGTACAGACTTCCAGTTACAAAATGCATAAGTTCTGGGAATCTGATATCAACATGGTGAAGATAGCTAGTAATACTATATTGCATGTTTGAACTTTATTAAAAGAGTGGATCTTAAATGTTCTCCCTGCCCTCCCCATCTCTCTCTCTCTCTCTCTCTCTCTCTCTCTCTCTCTCTCTCTCTCTCACACACACACACACACACACACACACACACACACACACTCTTAAAAGATATTTATGAAGCCATGGGTAGAGTAATTAAGCTTGTTTGTGATTATCATTTCATAATGCATATGGATATCAAAATATCATGTTGTACACAGTAAATATATTCAATTTTATTTTCCAATTATACTACAATAAAGCTAGAAGAAAATAAAGGCACTGGACCAACTGTCTAAATGCAATATGTACAAAAACAGAAAATAAACAAAAACTCAGTGAATTTAGTTTTCTATAATACAGACTGGGCCTTGAAGTTGACTCCTGCAGTTGAATGAGATGGTGTTTGTGTAGAAGTCTTCCTTTCTCCATGTATGTGAGAACCCTAATGAGCCGTCACATCAGGATATGCTTTAACATATCCTAACTGAGTGTGCTGTTATTTTCCCCGTCGTCCTGATTTCTGCCAAATAGAATTTGAGGAAGGATGGAAAGGAAAGATTGAGTGAACGTGTCTCTTCAGACCTCTGTGCTTGGGGACTGACTCTCTTAGGATCTTGTGAAATGCAGATTCCAACCCAGAGAAAGACATCCGATTCTGCATTTCTAACAAGTTCCCAGGAGATTCTGGTGCTGCTGATCCAAGGTCCTCACTTTGAGGAGGAAGAACAGAGAGAGCAGACAGGTGGGCCCAGCCCATCAAATCAGACAGGTCCCTCACAACCCTGCTCAGCACCTGTGAGCAGGGCTCTCGATGGGTTCTTTCAAATAACCTGTTTCAGGGTTTCTCAGACTCACACTGTGGTGTGTCTCTGTGGTTTTCAAAGTTTTTGAAAGACAAAAGAAAACATTGAGTCTAGATATAAGTTTGTTTTGAACTAATAGAGAAGCCTGGAAAGAAGTCATGTATCCACCAATAGCCTCCGTTTTCTCAACTTTAAGTGAAGGTAGTTAGGTTAAATTAGTTCTAAGGTTTTGTCTCACCCAACATCCTTTTGCTAATAAAAGATAGAATAACTATGATGTGCATGTTCTTGGTACTCAAAGTGGTGATCATGTATTTTCTTTTTTTTTCCCTTACCAAATGTGGTTTTCTCCCCCCACCCTTTAATTAGCTTAATTAGCTTAGCTACTCACTTCCCTAAGTCATTGAGAAATATTCCTCTTTTGTTTTAAAAATAGCATTGAATACTTTTCTGTTCCATTGCTCTTTTCATTAATATTGATACGTCCATGAAGGCTACTAATCTAATTATTATTACAAAACCTGTACTAAATTTCTACTCATAATTACCCCCTTTCTGTTTTATTTTATAGGAAGGCCAAGAATAAAGAGTCTCATTATGGTGTCGTAAATTTCTTTCTCTATTTTTGATAAAATCATCTGAGGTCCCTGAAACACGGTAATATAAGCACCAATTGCCATATTACGTAGGTTGGTTTGAAATAAGCTGTGAAATTAAAATAAGGTAAAATGGCTGTACTGAAAGATTAGCTCTTTTCTTTCTTTCTTTCTTTTTTTTTTTTTTGGTCAAGGAGGCAAGGTTCTCAGCATGGTAAATTCACTTAAGGAAATCTCTTCTTAATTGTAGCAAATTTCTCAAGTTCCTTAATGGAAGATTTTCCTTAGAATTTAGACTCTAATCTAGACATTCTTGGCTATGGGCCTATTTATGGAACATGGGATGCTCTGACAGCCTCAGGTTTCTTTCAACTTTGTGGGAGTACTTTTTAAAATACGGATGCACAACATGATCTGTGGCCTGTAAGGACCACAATTAGAGGTTCCAAAGATTGAGAAAATTTTAAAGCATCCAGTACAAACTGCCAGCGAGTTTAACACTGACCCTGGAGCTGCCAGGTCACTTGACACTGACCTTAGAGCCAGATATGTCCTGAGACCAATTCTGATGAGCCACATTCTTGATGTGTGTGTGTGCATCTTTCCCATGACCAAAGTTTCCATTGATTTTCTAAAACATTCCTCAGCAACTACTAGGAATCTGATTGAATAGACAGTGCTGAGCACCTCTTAGACATTTAAATTCTGTTGAGTTTTAACCTAGTTAAAATTACTTGGAGACATGGTCTTACCTGTCCTCTGACATGTCAGAGGTGACACTGTTTTCAAATTATTGACTAGAATACAGGGCTTATGTTAAGTTCTTCCTTCAAGACATACCTGTGCCAGCTTCTCATGATAACTAGGATCTCAATGGACTGAGGTCCAGAATGTCTCCACTGTGCTGACTTCTCCACAGTGATCCTGTGGTGGTGTCCTAGAACCTGCTTGTATTAGCTCTGGAGACCCGATCCCCACATCTCTATCCATGGTCAGTGATCTCAAGTCAGTAACGTGGAATGGGCCTGGGTGGGATATTTCTACCACACAGACTGGAAGTCACCGTAAGTGATAGCTGTCTCCCACCCATCTCCATCCTCTGAGAGCCAAATTGCCAGACATTTACCTGTATACCAATGTCTTTAAGGACAAAATCCCATTCTGCATGGTTGTATTAAGTCCCTTGAACTTTCTTACCCCTGGTTTCAGCTAGTCGGTGCAAATAAGGAGCTCTCTCAGCTGAGAGTATTTTCAAGTTTCTTTTTCTGACAGCATCAAAGAAACATTCACCTTAAGAAGTAGAAAAGATGAAAGTACAACTTTTGATAGGATGAATTTATGACAGTGCTTCTTGTTGCTCTTCTGAGTGGACATTGTTTAGAGCACTTAGATTTAAAACAGTTCCTTCTAAAATGCCTGAACCTGTTAGCCCCAACTTAGCCAGCATCTAAGCACGGAGGCAGCAAGAATACGGAGGATGAATTCACTGTAAGCACAAAACATGCATTATAAATGACGAAGGTACTCCAATGTTAAGAATTTTAAATGTAAAGATTCTGGTTTCAAATGTGGTTTCCTTGAGCTATTGAAGTCCTTAGACATAAAAGAAGATATATTCTATAGGTTTTTTTGGATGGTTTGGGGTAGGAGGAACATTTTGGCATCTGTTGAATAGTTACAACTTAGTGGGATTGAACAGTGCTGCTGCATATGCCTGTGTGCACACACGCATCATTGGTTCTGACTGCCAGTTACTCTGAAAACATGCAGAAAAAACACTGATTATAAAATAACAAAAGCATTTCACAGGCATTTTCTGGTTCTAGGACAGATGAAGGATGTTTCATGATTCTAACTTTCAAAATTCACAGAGGGATTTCCAAAATCTATTTTAATCCAGGCCTAATGATGTGCAAAATGGTGCCCACATGGAAAGATGCTTTCAGAAGTCCCATTAATAGGCCTTTTGGTGCTAGAAATAAGTGGTTTGGTTCAAAAATTAAAGGTGCTCTTGTTCCTTTTTGTATTCTTCCCTCCATGCATCTGGTGTTTGCCAGTCATGGATCTTTGAATCCTTGCTGGCTGACACAGTCCAAAGGCACAGAGTAACAATGAAGATATTTTCTATATAGTTCTGTCACAGGTACCTGCCAGAAGAGATAAGCCCATCCATAAACAATCTTTTCATTTGCTTTTGTTAATAATTATGATCATTATTATTACTCAGTGTATACATGTTTCCTAGTGAATTAAGTTCCCTCTTCGAAATAATCTTCTATTTTAAGAGCTGTGCTATTCTTTAACATCCACAATGTAAATAGGGAATAAATAGTACAACATTTATCACTTGGCATTAGATTTATTTAAGTAATTGTTAACCCACAAATAGCTGCGTGACCAGTCGAGCATTATTATCTTTATAGATTAACATAATTACACTTACAGGAAATTTATGTATTTACTTTGTTTTTCTGTCAGCATCAAAGTGCTTTCTGTAATTATTTAGAAACAGATGACTCAAGGGACCTCAATGATTATTCCTCTAAAACCTACATACCTGGTTTTATCCTGACTCTAGAAAAAAGTAGAGTAACGGGGATAAAACTCTAATTTGTAAATGGCTCCTATTGCTTCTCCTTCCGCTCTTGACCTCTCGCCGTCTGTTCTCCACATATTGGATGCTATTTTTAAAGCATGAAAAAGATCACACCACTTCTTGGCTCAGAATCCTGCTGGAGTTTTCTATTGTAATTATGATTCGAACCTGTGTTCCTGGAACCCTGCCTTTCTTTGACCCTGCCTCCTCCTTCTTCCCTCTCTTTCACTTTGATTTTTTTTTTTTTTTAGTCACTTTGGCCTCAGGGCCTTTGCATTTGATGTTACCTTGGCCTGAAACATTCTTCCTTCTTAGTTTTCCCTGAGCTGGCACCTCCTCATAGTGCAGGTTTTAATCAAAGTCACCTGCTCGGAGAACCCGGCCACTCACTGCTGTAGACAAATTCCCTTGCAACTAGCTACATTTTTTGCCATAACTCTATTTCACTGTTTTCCGACTGTGTTAGAAAGCTTTTCATGGCTGGGACCAAAATACCTGACAAGAACAACTTAGAGGGGAAAAAGTTTAATTTGGTTCACGAATTCAGAGGTTCGGTCCATGGTGGGCCAGCTCCATTGCTCTGCGCCTGAGGTGAGACAGAACAAGATGGAGGAAGGGTGTGGTGGAGGAAAGCCACTCAGCGTGTGTCACCTGGGTGGCCCTGACAGTGAGAGCACTAGGCAGCTGGGGCAGATAGTCTGAGGACACACCCCAGTGACCTACTTTCTCCAGTCCTGCCTCACCTGCCTATAGTTAGCACTCAGGGGTCCAATCAAATTATTAATCCATCAAATGGATTAATGCACGGATGGGGTACAGCTCTCATAATCTAGGCACTTCACCTCTGAACATTCCTATGTTGCCTAACATAATCTTGTGGGGACATTAAAGATCCAAACCATTACACCTCTTTTACCCATTTTGATATTTTCCACCTCTTCCTGATGCTAGAATGTAGTCCAGGAAGTGACCATTCCTTGTTCACAACTATGTCCCTGGCACTTAAAGTGAAAGACCAGTCCATGCAGAGACATGAGGGAGCTGAGAGCAAGGCAGGGACCCTTTGCAGTCCAGGGTGGCTGGAGTATCAGGTGCCTCAGTAAGCTTCACATCTGCCACTAATAAAGATGCTGAAGCACAAGGTTTCTTACAAAAAGACCTTTATGTAGCAGTGTTTCTCTAACATAAAGGGTCTTGGGGCCCTTTGACAATCTTAAAACATATAGAATCTTGAAGGGCTGACATTGATTGGCTCTGGATATTTCCTGTATTGGACACTAAAACTCAGAAAATGTAAAAAAAAAATATTTATTCATGGATATACAATCACAAAGAAGAAACCTGTTAAGTAAAGTAATACTTTTTGATTACTTATTAATATTTTTGAAAATCATGTTTCAGAAAACCAAAAATGGTTACTGAGATTGGAATTGTTTAACTTGCAGAGCAAGTATCTGTCATCCCTGACCAACAGGGGAGACCTGCATTGTCGTATCTGTTTCCATATGCCGTCAGTTGTGATACCACATGTGTTGTAACCTCCAGAAAACTCCATTGTACCCTGCTGAAAGGATGAGAGTCAGAAAGGAAACTGCCATCCGAGTATTATTATGAAAATAGTTTTGACCTTCCAAATCCCTTGCTTGGATCACACTTGAGAACTGAAGACTCTTGGTTTGAATAGATATGAGCTGCAGGCATCTTGCAACCAGCTGCTGTTCACATGGGCGGCAGCACTCAGTGTGCACCTGGCTTTTTAGGGAACAGAAACCCTCACCCTACTGCAATTCTTGAAAAATTCAAATACACTTGTTTGATAGAGACATTGCTGTATATTCTTATAAGCTTCCAGGAAAGAGCCCACAACCTTGAATCGAACAGCTTTCCTCCTTTAAGATGACACTGAGGTAGGAAGTAGACAGTGGCTACTGTGGTAAGGTGTTTCCTTGAGCAAAGAAATGCCCTCATCCATGGGATGCTGCCTTCATGATACCTTCTGTTGCAGGGAAACTGGGTGTTTTGCTGCAGTTTATGCCTTTTGTGTTGTGGGCTTGTAGTGCTATTTCATCCCCCAGCTCAGGTGACACAACAGAGGGTCTAAAAGCATGGGTTGGGGAATACAGCAGATTCAAGTTGAAATATTAGTTTCTTATTTCCAGGCACACCATCTGGGGAAAAACTGACTTATCTTTGGGTTTGTGTTCTTACAAGTTGAAAGTAACTTGAAGTTTGAGCCTCAGTTTTCTCCCAAGGTTAATTTTTACAGATGAATTGAATAAGAAAGTAGTACAAGACAATTCTGAGTGATAAGGAATCATCCAATTAAAGGAATGGATACAAGTAGCTCCATGACATTAGTGTTAAAAAAAATCCAAAAACATAAAACACCCCTCTAGGTAAATCTTGTATACTGCCAACATTGAGAATCATTTATCAAACTATGGGATGCTGTGGTAGAATCCATAGAGAGAAACTCTCATGAGGGTAGACTAGAGTTCCTGTGGCAGGCATCCCATTTGTGCCTGGAGATAGCTACACTGGTAGCTCCTCCACTTCATGCCCACACACAGACCCCCAATTCAAGGAAAAACATACTTTGTAAGTTGACAGCATTTAAATCAATTTGATCTTTGCACGGGACTTCATGATCCTTTGAAGAAGAGTAACTCAAGTCCTGGCTGTAAGTAATGTCTTCAGATTCTTCAGCAGTATCACAGTAGTTTTGAAGCTACCTACAGATTATTCAGCCTCGCATTGTTGGGACTAATGGCTTCCAAGGAGCAACAGATTGATAGACATGTGCTTGTGTTGATATTGCTGTTCTCCGTCTAATGGCTTGTTCATTAACTCATGACTGTGGTCTTAATTGGGGGCTGTTAATACATAGCGTGGTGTTTTTGAGTCTGGCAGTGTGATGAATTGTGTCTGTTTCTATTCCCTGAGGCTAATAGATTTTTAGTTTTTAAACTCTCATTAAGCAACCCTAGGGAAGACAATTAAAGTCAACATTAGTCTGGGTTCCAAAGTGGCACATTGCTATAGGAGGGGCACAGCCTTCAGCAGTAGACCTAGAGTCCGATCTGCCACTCTCTCATGAACTGACCTTGAACAACTTCTCCTGATTTTCTGAAATCCAGTTTTCTCATCTTTAAAATGGGCAAATCAGTAACACAACACACAACTATATGAATTAAATTAGATAACATAAGTAAAATAATTAACATATGAGGCCCTGAAATGATTTAACCAAAGCCTGAAGTACAGTTATTGTCATTTCCTTTGCACTAGTTATCCTTATTTACCACCTATAAGCTTCCCATTATTTCTGTCTAGGGTAGGATGTTTCTAGAGTACCATAGACTCCACCCAGGTCTAGTGCTGTGGATAAGAAAGTAATCTACTGATTCTCTTTCCACTTTTCTGAATGAAAGTACAGTGGCTTTGTATGTTGAGGGTGGTAGAAGAAGGAGAAGAAGGGAGATAAAGGCAGTTGTGGAGGTGTGGCTTCGTGATACACTATTGTTGTAGAATACATGGGATTTGAAATTGAGTTCTCTCTCTATTTCATATATTGATGATATTCAAGCCTTTGGAAGTACATCTGTCAGTTTTTCATCACTGGAGTAAGTCCCTGAGAAAAATCAAGTTATAAAGTGTAAAAGGTTTATTTTGGCTCATTGTTTTAGAGGTTTTGCTCCATGATTGGTTGGTCCCTTGCTGTGGTGAGGCCACATGTCATGGCAGGAGCACATGGCATAGCAAAACTGTGCACTTCATGACCAGGAAGTGAAAACGAGGAATAAAGGGGGCTGGGGTTCCACTCCCCACCTCCAAGGGCACTCTCCCAATAAGCTTTAAAGACCTCCCAACTTTAAGATGCCTATTAAGGCTTCCACCACTTTCCACTAGCACTAAGAGGGGACCAGGGCTTTAATACAGCGGCCTTGGAGAGACATTTGAGATTCACACTGCAGCAGTGAGTCAGCAGAAACGGAGTCTTCAACCTACACAGAACAGGTGGTTAGCAAGTTACCTGCTGTTGTCCTGAGGGCCTGGAAAGCCCATTCTTAGCTTGAGTTTTTGCCATGTAAGGTGTGCCACTGTTCTTTATTCCTGTTTTAAAAAGATGGAAACATCTTTTAACATTGAAAGAAAATCTGTTGTCTTCCATTGAACAGCTCTTTAGACAATTGTCCCTTGTGCTTTCATAAATGTGTGGGGCAGACTGCAGCTTGTCCACACAGTTCAGGAAAGCTGGTGGGTTCTGGGGGACGCTTGCTTTCCTCACCTTGTGGCTCTTTTGGAAAGGTCCAGAGTAAACAGTCTGGAGGGCAGGAGGGTCTGCTCTGGACAACTGCACAGAGGCATCTTTGACTCATGAAAATGAAGCCTGAGTCTTGTCATCCCTTATTTGCAGCAGAACCTGGATTTTTCAGGGACTTTGGAAAGGAAGGAAATACCTAAAGATAGTTTTGTTATTCTGTGTTCTTTCGCCTGCCTTCCACAGATCCTGTAATTGTTGGAAAGGGAAATTGAATAAAATGTGGTTAACGGCAGGGATGCTCAGAATTATGTGACTCTGGAGCCACATTTGCAGTCACATTTGAAGTCACCATTAACCTAAAGAACCGCAGGACTCCTGTCTGACCAGTGGAATTTAGTATAATGGTGCATTCATAGAGAGAAATTAGAACTCTTAAAGAGCCACCAATTACACATAAAGGGGCCGAGAGTGTGACGAGAGAGTGTGGTGTGAAAATTGCTGCCTCAGAGAGATGGAAAACACTGAGATTAGATACATCCCAACTGAAACCATGCTGAAATGAACGGTTATTTCTTTTTAGGTTGAAAGTCTATAGAATGTCCTGTGTACAAAATTTGGCATAGTGTGCGTTGACATTTGAAAGATGATCACATTTACCCAGTCAAGTCTAAGACAGCACATCAAGCTTTGGATGTGCTCAGGCTTCAGGCTAAATCCTGTTTACCAAGAGAATCACTTGTAGATATGTAACTGGCTTACCAAAGACTCAACTCCAAAGACAGGGTAAGGCAGGATGGCATTTCCCTCCCCCCCCTCCCTTTTTTTTTTTTTTTTTTTTTGGTGGTGCTGGGGTTTGAACCCCAGGGCTTTGTGCATGCAAAGCAAGAACTTTACCAACTGAGATAGATCCCCAGCCCTCCCCCTCTCCAATCATACTTATCTTATGCTCTTTTAAATATCATTTTCATCCTTTAGCCACATGTTTGGAAAAGTTCACGGGCATAGCTGAGTGATGGGGAGCATATGATTAGCATATGTGAGTTCCTGGGCTCAATCCTACCACCAAAATGTGTGTGTGTGTGTGTGTGTGTGTGTGTGTGTGTGTGTGTATGTGTGTGTGTGTATGTGTGTGTCTGTGTGCACGTGCAAGTGCCCATGCACACATCTAGGATGTGACCAAGCAGTGTTACCTCTGACAGCACCTAGGAAAATGTCAGACAGATTACAAAAATCACGCAGGTGAAATGCCTCATCAAGCTATGGAAGCTTGAAGACTAGAATAAACTTCTAGAGAAAAGAAGACCTTTCAGTGTTGAGCTATGAAGAGCATCAACTTTTCATCTGGGGGCATATTCTAACTTTGAGAGAAAGCTGAGGTCTAGGCCTTGGAGAAATAGGGCTACTTCTGCCTGAAGAAAGGATCAGCAAAGCATTTAGCAGTTGTGTTGGATGAAGTGAGAAAGAGGGAGGCTTCCTTCAGAGCAGTCATTTTTCTCAAAAGAAACTTGGTGAATTCTCTTGCTTTGCAAGAGACTAAAGAATCAGGCAAAGGCTTATAAAAAGCAAAGTGAACCTCCCACAGTTTCACAATGTTTAGGAAAATAGGAAGGGATTTAAAAAAAAAAAAGAAAGAAAAAGAACAGGCAGGAGAGGAAACCCTGGAGTTGATACTAAAAGCCATTTCTCACCTGGTGGTGTTCACAGAATCTCCCTTTAGCTAGAAATCTTAACATCAAGGAGAAGGAAGCAGCTGGCAGAGAACTCCTCAGAGATCCTGGTTTGCATGTAGAGCCAGAATGACAAATCTGAAGTCCACAGTGCAAACTCCTAGCTGGTTTTCCTCTAAAATCTTTTGCCAGATTTTGAGATTCTGTACAAGACACAATGCCAAAGAGGTCTACAGAAACCTCTGAGAATCTCCTGTGTTCTTTCAGGGATGAAAAACTAAGTCCGCACATGCTATTAGTTAAAAATCTGGGAAGGCCACACTACACAAGAACAAGCACAGGGCTGTGCATGACACATTCCACAGACTGGGTATTTAAACAATAAAAATTCATTTTCTTGCAGTTATGGAGCTAGGGATAGTCCAAGGTCAAGGTGCTATAAGAGCTTAGTCATCGTCTGGCTGCCTCTTCACATGGTCTTTCCTCTGTCCATGGGCTCTCCTGGTATTTCTTTAAGAAAACCAATCATATTGGATTAGGGTTCCACCTTAAAAAAGCCTCATTTAACTTAATCACCTCACTAATGATCTATCTCCAAATACAGTCAGATTCTGAGTACTGAGAACTAGGTCTTCAACCTATGAATTTTGGGAAAACAATTCAGCTCAGGATACTGAGTCTTAATAAAATTCCAACCCAGCTCTGCCACAGCTCAACCTCTGACTTAATTGAAGAGCACAACCCTTCCACCCTGCTCAACACACATTTGTCCAAAAAAGAAGGTTTCACCTCTGTGCTGGTAGACAACATCAGGAGCTTTTATAGTTGCTGGCCATTGGGGAAAAAATTGTTAAATACCTTCATAACCAACATAATAAACTGCATTCCTTATTTCAGGCATGTTTATGTACCAATGATCATCTCCCATTCTCACCTGTAACCCATTTCATTCATGTGCATTCTTCTCAAGCAAAGCTTCTCAGACTTTTATGTGACAATAACTTAGGATTCCTCTAAAATGAGGACTCTGGTTTGGCCTGTCTGAGGTAAGCTTGAGATTCTGTATCTTGAACTGGCTTCCACAGAGTAGTCTCCAGATACCCCTTCGACCAGCTGCAGACCAGCAGGTGATGGATGAGTATGCACACTCAGGTTTAATATATATTGCCTAAAATAATCTAAATCCCTTCCAGCTCGGAGATCATGTGAACTCCTTTGTCTGCCTTTTAAAAAGAGAATATAATGTATGGCTTAATCATTGTACAACACATTTTCTTGGAGATTTTTTCCTTATGATTTAGGGCGAGTTTGCAGCATTCACACATGCAAAATCTTACACACTTAGAGCAGTAATCCTTTATAGGAACTTTGGGCTGCACATTGGAATTGAGTGAATAGCAAGCCTTCTAAAATACTGAATTATAATAGGCTATGGCTTGTGACCAGACATTAAAAATAAACACAATCACAAAAACACCTTCTAGCTGACTCTAATGTGTTGTTGAGGTGAATGTAATAACATTGACCTTGAATGTCCAGTGTCCCCCTAAGGTATATGTGTTGAAGAATTAGTTCCCTGCCTGCAGTACTATTGGGAGCTGGTGGAACCTAGTGGAAAGAAATTAGGTCAATGATGGCATTCCCTTGAAGGGGGAATATTGGGGAATACTGGGACCCCAGCCCCTTCCTCTGCTTCACAGCCACCATGAAGTGAATAGGGTTTCTCTGCCATGTTCTCCTGCCATGAGGTACCATGGTGCTACAAGGCCAAAGCAAGAGGACCAAAAACTGTGGACTGAAGCCTCTGAGGCAAAATAAACCCTCTCTTCTTTAAAAATGAGTATCCTCAGGTATTTTGTCACAGTGGGAAAAAAAAGCTGACAATGGGAGCAACTGTTTTAGAGGAGCACTTTTAAAATTATTTGCACTAGGATAATAGTAGGCCTGCTTTGATCCACCCACCTCATTTACCAGGCTTGTTTTTGGTAAATGTCACTACATAGGAATAATAGCCGACCTGTAAAAGAATTAGGATTTACTCATTGTTAATATTTGAGTGAATCTTTCTCAGGAACGTTTTAATAATTTACAGCTGGATAGTCGCTGCTCTATAGAGGCTGGCTTTGTGATTTGTCTTTTTCCACAGTCCTCTCCAGTCCCAGTTGTGTCTTGTACCCAGCCTGCCTCTTTCATTGACAGACTAGAGCCCTTGGGAATATTAGTCTGCCACACTACATCTGCAATAGGGATTTGTGAGATAGGAGTGATAAGTTCATTGTCCAAGACGAAATTTTCAATGTACCTCCCAGGGATATTTCAGGTCACATTTTTAAATCACGTAGTTTCACTCTAAGATGCCTTCCGTCTCTAACTTTCCGCATCTAAATCATGTAGTTTTGCTTATACATATTCTTTCCATCAAGATAAAAATTAAACAATTTCAAATTCATTTTCTAAGACTCACTGATAGCTTTTGGAATATTGAGGATTCTTAGCAGTTATGACTAGAAGTTTCTACTTTTGCCACGTTGTCATTGTTGGGTCTATGGAAAACAAAGCAAACAAAACGATAAAAACAACAAGAAAACTTTTGCCTTCCTAATCCTTTCTGAGATTGCCCATGTTTACAATGGTGGCTGAGTCATAATAAGTACTTAATATATGTTCGCTGAGTTTAAAATAGTGAGTTAAGATTTAATATGAGCTGTTTTGCTTTATTTCCTCATAGCCATAAACTGAATCGGAAACTCCATTTGAAACAAATGAGAGGTCTAAATTATGCTGGCTGCTGAAACAAGCGTAAACATCTACATTTCAGTGTCTTAGCAAAATGCGTTTATTTCTCAATCATTGTGGTAGCCAGAATCTTAAAATGGTCCCTGAGACTTCTGCTCCATGATGTACCTGGCTGCAGGATCCTCACGACTATGGTACTGATGGCCCAGTTGATATTACAAAAGAGAGATCGTGTCTCCTAGAAGTTGAGAGTAGAACGGTAGTTACCAAGTCACTGAGGAGGACATGGGGGAGCAGGATGGGGACACGTTGGCTAATGGTCATAAGTTATGGTCAGAGAGTCGTGAACAGTGCTAGTGTGCACACCTGGATGGTGGCAGCTAATAATTATGTACTCTACCCAAAAACTACAAGAAAGGAAGGTGGAATGTTTTCAGTGTAAAGAAACGATAAGTGTTTGAGAAGATGAGTATATTGAACTCGATTTAAACATTGTGGAAGGCAGGCATTCAACTGAGTACCCAACACATGTGAGGCCCTGGGTTCAATTTCCAGCACCACCAATAAATAAATGCATAAACAAACAAATAAATACATATATAAATAAGTAAAAACATGCCACATCTATGCGTTTCTCAAATGGTATTCCCTTATATGCACAATTTTAGTTTTTTTCATGTATTGGTTAAAAAGAAAAAGAAAAAAAGCAAGGGAGATCCGCAGGTAAGGCCGAACACTCAGGTAAGCCTTTTAAAGAAGATGGTTCTTGCTGCAGACTGAGATCTGAAATGCAAGGATTTGAAGCAAGGGGGATTCTCTCCTGCTGGATTTGAAGGTGGAGAAGGCCACAACCCAGCATCCCTGCCATGTGTGTGGCCTTGAGCAGTTCAAAGTGGCCCAACTCACAGTCATCCAAAAAAAAAAAAAAAAAGAGAGAGAGAGAACCTTCTAGAACCGCAAGAAACTGGATTCTAATAAAAGCCAGAAGGAATTTGGGAGCAAATCCTTCCTTAGTGGATCCTCCAGATCAGGACACAGCCAGCTAGCACCTTGAATTTTGCCTTGTGTGACCTTCGTGGAGAACCAGCCTCATGCCTGGTTCTGATCCATAAAACTGAGCAAATAAATGAAAGTTGTTTTAAGCCGCTGGTTGTTACCCACCAGGAGAAAGCTAACCCAGTAGTTTAACAGTCTAGTATTGCCAGTGATCCTTGCCAGATGACTGTTTTTCATGTGGTCATTTGGAGACTCAGTTGTAGCTCTATCATTGCCCAAGGACTGGATTGTTCTACTTCTCACTATTAGAAGGAGAAAGAGACAGTGGAGAGAGCACACCATGTCTACTTCTGGAAACTCCAGCATGGATGCAGCAAATATCACTTGTTATATGTATTTTATTTGATATGAATGAGTTATAGGACTACGCCATGATAAAAGGGAATATGTAATCCCAACTAAACATCTTCCTTCCAGAAAAAAAATTCATACTGTGGAAGGAAGCTGAACATTTCTATCCCAGCCAGGTTTTCATGGGTTCAAATATGAATATAGATCTCTGTCTTATCCAAGGGAATGGGATGATAATTGTGTATTTGAACTTGAGATACATAGATAATTGGAAATTTGTGTTGGCGGGGAAGAAGAATATGCTTCAACGTTGCATTCATTTTCAGAGACACCCCTAGATGTGACAGTATTCTGAGCAGAGGACCTGGGCTCTCTCCCTGCTCAGAAGTGTCCCTCTGGAACCAGCCACCCTTCCCTTTGTCTTCCTGCTGAGTCTTTCTACGGTAGGCTGCTTCATCCTCACCCCAATGAGGATGCCCACATACAGCTGCATGTGGTCCAGGCAATGCCACCCAGGTGTGCTGACTCGTGGCAGTGGGACCCTCTCCTTCTCTAGGTTTGGATTCTCCATAAAGCTCTAGCATTTTTGGCAGCCCCAGTGCCACATTCTTTCCTACTCATCCGTGAAAACCACGGCGGTCTTCACCTTAGCACAGTGGACCCGTGTTTCTAGCAAGATTGACTAGTTTAAGGAATGTTTTCTGCATGAATTTGAGCCTGTAGGTGTTGTTTTCACCCGCCGCAGCTTGCTAGGAAATAGTTAAGGTCGGTGAAATAGACTCTAGGAAGTTGATGGGAGACTTGAGTAGAACTCACATGTGCTATAGGTTGTTTTGTTTTGTTTTCAAGGCCAATTTGGTGAGTAGAATTTTGAACATCTGAGGCTTACAGAGAAGCCAATTCGTTTGTTTCATATGAACTTCAGACACAGTCAAGATGGGATGCATAGCAAGATCTCCTCCGTGGTCATTCCTGTTCACTGCTCTGCAAGCTCCAGCAGAGAAGTGAATAGCAGCCTGCATCAGTGTCGAGACCCAAGAGCGCTGCAGGAGCTTTTGGTCCTCACTCAGGCAGACATTCTTCTGTCCCAAGACAAGACAGGAGGGATATGGTGCAGACAGACAGAGGAAACTTCTGATGAGACCAAAAAAGGGAAAACGAATTCTTGAGGAAGGCCAGTAACTCTCAGGAGGCCTGACACTGCCAGTGAACTGGAATATTCCAGATGCTGCCTGAGACCATCCCTTCACCCCTTCCTGGCCAAGAGGCCCCGCCTAACTTTGTTCAGAGTTTAGTGTTTTTCAGTGACATGTTTCTCCCCTGCCTACTGCTCCTCTCTCTCCCCCTCTCTTCCTTCCTCTGTCTTCCTTTCCTCCTTTCTTTTCTCCCTTCCTCTCCTCCTTGCACCATCTCCTTCTCTATCACTTCCTGCCTTATTTTTTTTAATAATTTATTATTTTTTTTACAGTAGAATGCATTTTTATATGTTGTACACAAATGGAGCACAACTTCTCATTCCTCTGGCTGTACATAACATGGCTCAGAGTCACTCCAGTAGTGGAATCAGATATTATATGGGGTAATAGTGTCTGTCTCTTTCTACCGGTCTTCCCATTCCCACAACTCTACTCCTTCCCTTACTCCCCTCACTCCCCTCTACATGAACCAAAGTTCCTTTATTCTTCCCTATCCCCCCACCCTACTATGGATCACCATCTGATCATCAGAGAAAACATTCAGCTTTGGGTTTTAGGAGATTGGCTTATTTCACTTAGCATGATATTCTCTAGTTCCATCCATTTACCTGCAAATGCCATAATTTCATTCTTCTTTAAGGCTGAATATTATTTCATTATATATATATATATATATATATATATATATCACATTTTCTTTATCCATTCATCTGTTGAAGGGCATCTAAGCCTTCTTCTCTCTGGATCTGGTACTCTTCTAAGGACTAAAAAAGATTTGAGAGAACAAGGTACAGGGTGTGTCATTTATTACCTATTAAAGAACTGAACCAAAGCTAGAAAGGCAACTGGAATACAAAGGGTAAATATCTCTCCAAGGAGACTGCTATGATTCAAGGGAATCTGCTCATGTCATTGTTTTATCCAGCACCTTCCCTAATTTCCTGTTGCCTCAAATAAATCTATGCAAGTAAGCTCCAATTCTACAACACAATAGAAAGCCTTATACAGCCAATGACCCCAACCTATTCCCCTGAGCATGTCTAACTTTTCCCTTCCTCACAAGCCCCTGTCGCGTCACCAGATTAGGCACGCTTTCCTGAACACCACTGAACTTTCACCACTCCTTGACTCCTGCCTGCTACACAGCTTCTTGCTTTATTGTGCACTTACATGCCTAAAACTCCTACTCATCCTTCAAAACTCAGGCACCTTTCCTGTGGAGCCTTCTATGTCACTTACAGACTGAATTACTCTTCCCTTCCAATGCCCAGAGCAAATGCTCTTATGTCCCTTAGGGTACTCACTACCTTGTACTGGATTGTTTTACTTTTATCCTATTTACTAGGCTCTCAAGTTCCAAAGAGACTGGCAAACCTAGAGCTTGCTACCTGGTTTGCATTCACTGAAATGAGGCATATGTTTTATGTAAAAAAGCATCAATGATGTATAACGTATGTTCCAAAATATCAATAATACTAACTGAAACGTTTTAGAGCTGTACATATTTTACCGGCTTAAATGAATGTTTCCAATGAAAATCTGACTCATAAAATTTGGAATTGGTTTACAAAATTTTATCTTTCAGTTCTGCTAAATCAGGAGCTCGACTGGTGATTTAAATGCGCTTCAATATAGGAAAATGTACTCATGTTTCTATTATGTAAATTGAAAAAGGACTTCATTTTCTCTCTCTTTTTCCCCTTTACACATAAAAACATACTCAGAACATGCCAAACTTGTTTGTGAATTATAATTTTTTTATTTGTACGGCTTTGGGATACAGAATCTTCTTTTTTCCCCTATGATCTATTCATATTTATAAGGAAAGATAAAATTAATATAAATGTTTAAAGGTCCCTGTCGGCATTGTCAATATTATTCTACCTTTTTCCATCATTAATCATAGCTTTATACACACATATTAACCCATATACATAATTCACATACTTTATATAATTTGATATATGTTGAACTTGATTTTGGACTTCAAAAATTATATTTGTAAATTCAAGCATACCACTTTGGAAAATGATTATAAAAATAATATACAGCCTGGCACCATGGCGCATGCCTGTAATCCCAGCAGTTTGAGAGGCTGAGGCAGGAGGATCGTGAGTTCAAAGCCAGTCTCAGCAAAAGCCAGGTGCTAAGCAACTCAGTGAGACCCTGTCTCTAAATACAATACAAAACAGGGGTTGGGATGTGGCTCAGTGGTTGAGTGCCCCGAGTTCAATCCCCAGTAACCCAAAAGAAAAAAAATGTACATGAGTGTGTGTATGTGTTGCATATGTGCATTTATTCACTACATTTATAGTTCGTTATAATACATTAGGTATATATCTAGAGAGAGAATGTGAGATTGAACATGTGCATGCACACTGTATGTAGAGTTGCTATATTCACACACACTCTATGGTCTATACAGCCCATTTCTCATATAGTTCTCTTCTGATCCCAGGCTAGCTGATGGCGCTCAGATAATGGGACTGAATAGTACACCCGGGCAAAGAACACGAATGCAGCTACTCAGCTAACTACAAATGCTCTTGGCCAGCAAGAGCTCTGCCATGCAATTGCACTCTGCCATGAAATTCCAAGTCAAGTGGTGCTGTAAATTGTGGTGTTTACTCTGTTGGGATCTCTCCTGTCATTTATTTGGTGCTCTGGTCAACAGTGTGGAGCTATAATGACTGACAAATTGTGCAAGCAGTAGTGCTTGATCTCTCATAAAGAAAAGAAACGGAGCCTTAAGCTGGAAGTGAAAAGGCACATTTTGCCATGGCTTGCACCATTTTTTATTTTTTAAAGGAAATGGACACTGTATTAAAGATCAGCAGGTCTTTAGGGTCTGGGTCAAGCCGATTGACATTATTAGGGGTATTATAAGCATTCCTTCGTCCTGGTTTGACTGACCTGGTGTGGTCCAGTGTGTCAGGACTTAAGGAAAGTGAGGAAAAGTATGATTTGACGTTCTACACCTTCAAAGGAGTTTCAGTAAAATGACCCCTAAAATGTTGACCCGTGGAATCCTCCTGACTGCTGTTCCCTATCCTTCCCAATGCAACAGGCTGAGCTTCTATATTGCTCTGTGGCCATTCCAGTGGTTTATCTCATCTTTATTTCAAATGAAGTCATCCTAGATACAAAATTTAAGTTATTTTTCTTGCTTTGGCTACCTTTTTCTGAAGTGAGAAGATAAAGATGATCATGCCTTTTTTTTCTGTATGAAACATTTTTTTTTTCCTTAAGAGAACCCTAGACAGTACATTAAATTCAGAAAATTTGGGGGCAGGAAGGAGCAGCAATATTTTGCAGAGATCCTCAGTTGACTGTAGTGTATAGCCTGGAGTGAGAATCACAACTCAGTAGAAGATATATGTCCTCTCACTATCCAAGGGGTTGCCATTTCACATGGAACGCTGATATCAAAACCTCCCCCAGATGACTGGTTGCTTGACCCTTTTCCCTCTACTCCAAGTGAGAATTATTTTTTAAATGAGTTCAGATGGCAGTGTCTGATAATTGACCCAGAATTCTCATGTGGAAGGGGTATCCTAATAGGAGCATGGGTTTTAGAGCTCATTCAGAGAGCATTTGTGGAGCATGCATGGAATTACTTTCCCTACACCAACTCTCTTTCCTTTGACCAATGAACAAAGCTTGCTTTTGGAAGAGTTTAAAGGTGATTCTCCTAAATCCCGGATGTCACCATATTTCACATAGAGGCAATAGGGCAAGGATCTGTCCACTTAGGAAAATCAGGAAGTTTAAAAACTATAAAAGGACAGCTGTATTGCACTGCACTGGGGATTGAGCCCAGGCACCTTCACTAATGATTAACCAGAGTCTGAATTGACACCAGAAGAAGGAAATTGAAATCCAGCACCTGTTTGAAGCTTCTGCACTAGTTTGTATTCCAAAGTCATATAGAAAATATTTGTTTTTCTCCATAGGTTCGAACCAGTGTCCTACCTGAACAGAAAGATCCCCCACCAGAAGTTGGGGTAAGTGTTTCTTATATTTCCAGAAAGTGCACACGACACGTCTTTTGTTAGTTAATTATCTGAATTTTCTCTGGCCTCCTCCCTAGTAGCTGAGGAGTGAACTTGAGTTAAATTAGCAGGGTGTGACTATTCAAAGAGGCCCTGTCACATGTTTATCCAATGGTGTGGAATTCGTTCTTTGTCTCCTGAAAATCATCCTCAAATGAATCTATTTAGTTCAGCCACTAGAGGCGAGCACAGAGATCACCCAGCAGGTAGCTGAAATGCAGTTCATAGCCTACATTCCCAGGCCATCAGGAGGCTAGGGAAATTACAGTCGTGAGCTGCCGCTCCATAGGAAGAGGACAGGGAACCAGTTTGGGGACTTTGATGTTTTCTGCTTCCAGCCATTGAAACATGTAAGGCAGGTCAAAAGAGAGACGACTATTGATGTTCAGTCCAGTGTTGGCAAATTCTGCTGAGATATATTCCTGCTGCTTCTGGACCAATGTATCTCCAGGCTTCAGATTTAGGAAGGACAAGAGGAGAGCAGATGCTTTCTGCTTAGACTAGGCTAGAGTCGGAGATGACAGCTCCCGACAAGACACAACTCAGCAGGCTGGATCCCTGCAACCTGTGCATTCAGAGAGGAGAAAAAAGTCCAGAAGAAAGTTGAGTCTCAGAGGCCCCGGGGCTGAGCCAGCTGAAAAGACCTATTTCAAATCCTGCAGGCACTCGACAACTTTCTTCCAGTGAATGTGCAGAGCACTGTGTGAGATTCATTTCTCGTCATTGGCAACAGTCACTTCTGCCCAAGGGAGCACTCCACATATATGCACCAATGTGCAAGTTGAATTGGCTGAGCAGAATGTCTGGTTACCTGAGCATCTGCTAGTAAAGGGGGAGCAGGAAAGAAGGCCCTGGGGACTGGCCTAACACAAGCTTCCAGTTTCTTCCCAGGGACAGGATGAGCAACTTGCTTCTCTGCACTTTTGTTGGTGCTCACTACTTCAACTGCTCAGGCTGATCTGCCCCCTGACAGTCTCTGTGCTCGGAATACGTGGGCCTGCCTTTAGTTTCCCCAGAGGGCCCAGAAAGTTTTTCTGAGCCTCATCAGCTCTTCATAGCCACAGGTGTGCAGGACCCTCTTACTCCCTGTGATGCTGCAGTTTGAGGAGAAAGAGGTAAACCAGCTCATTCTCCTTGAAACTGAATAAATAAATGGAACCTCTTGGTAAAGAGTGTGCTGTATTTATTTCTTAAGCAACATTTACTGGGTGAATCCAAGCCTTTTTGTTGATGATGAATTCAAACAGGTATCACTTTGTGCTCTTAGACTTTTGAAAGTGTATTCAGAGTAAAGATTTTATAATAAATGGCTGTACCATAAAATGATTAATTTAATGTTTTCTGTGGGTGAGTCTAATCTAACTTCTAATAGATTTCCTTCCAATTCTTTTTCTTTCTGATGTGTTTTTTCAATGTTAGTAGTTCACATATTCTTTTCCCTTTTTCATGGGGGTGGAAACCATGTAACCATATTGATGATGGTTGGCAATGAAGAAAAGAGTACTTGGACTGTGAAAAAAGAACCTGTACTTTAAGTTATATGTTATGATATCAACTTTGGCTCTTGAAAGATTTTATAAAACTTACTCCATATATCCTTTGAGAACAGGTCAAAGTGTTATTAAGATATTCATTTAACCTTTAAACTAGCAGTGTCCAAAAGAAATATAAATGTATACCACAAAAATGCATACCACATAAGTGATTTAAAATTTTCTAGTAGCCATGTTTTAAAATAAAGTGAAAAGTAACTGGTTCAATTTAATGTAATTTAATGTATGAAAGATATTATCATTTCATAATGTAATCAATACCAAAAAATTAATGTTATATTTCACATTCCTTTTTTGGTACTTTGCTGTATTCACCATGTATCTTGAGAACATTTTCCACTTGTAGCAGACACATTTTGCATGCTTGAATTAAACTCATGCCTACCCATTGGGTAGCACAGCTCTGGACTGAAGTAGGAGTAATTTGAGGAGGACCATTCAAATTATGCTATAAAGGAAACTTATACTTTGAATAAAGATTTTGTGGATGAACATGGGAGGATGGAGATTTGACCAGGCTGTGGCAATAAACTTGGGGTTGTACCTCCTTTAACTCCCTTATGAATGACCATGGTAGACCTGGATCTCCTGGTGAGCAAGTGGGGTCTCGTGACTTGCTCTGAGATCCTGCTCTTGCTATCAGCATAAGCTATTTTCGTACTTCCCTTAGATCCAGGGATGGGGACAGGCTCCTCCCATGTCCTCCACCCCCTATTTTTCCACCCTGCTTGACATTACTCTCCATCCAGGTGAATGAGTGAGATCATGCATCAGGCAGTGTAATGATCGTCAGCTTTGTGCTCTGTGTACCAGATGATAAGAATGAGTGTTGAATGGTCACATGAGCAGGCAAGAAGGGGTAGAGCCACTCACTGTGCAGGCAGAGAGCCTGTCAGAAGGAAAGGGAATTGCCAACTGTCCTGGAAATGAGACACAGTGTGATGGGGATGGAAGAATCCTGGGCAGAGAAGCAAGAAACCTGGATTCTGACTTCACCTCCCTGCATGTTAAGGTAGTTTACCCTGTGGGCCCCACTGCCTTCCTTTATTCTCCGCTGATGACTTAAGAAGTCTTAGTATCATTTAAATAGTCCACATAACCCCATACAGTGTTGCACTATACAGTATCATAGGTAACACGTTCGTTCCTAACGGTGATAACTACACAGGACCTTGTAGACTCTCTTTTCTTCACCTTTTATGTAGATTTTCTTCTCATTTATATTTCTCCTGAATCTAATTTTTTCCTGGGGGGGGGTACCGAGGATTGAACTCAGGGGCACTCAACCACTGAGACACATCCTCAGCCCTTATTTATTTAGAGACAGGGTCTCATTGAGTGGCTTA
Source organism: Urocitellus parryii (assembly GCF_045843805.1). Taxonomy (NCBI): domain Eukaryota; kingdom Metazoa; phylum Chordata; class Mammalia; order Rodentia; family Sciuridae; genus Urocitellus; species Urocitellus parryii. Next base: position 18,007,233 of record NC_135540.1, on the reverse strand, counting down.
GTGCCTCCCCTTTTTGCTGAGGCTGGCTTTGAACTCACGACCCTCCTGTCAGTCTCCCAAGTCACTGGAATTTAATATTACACACATCTTTCTGTTTGTAAGGAAGGCATTCCTCATAGATTTTTTTCTCTTCCTTTTTAAATTCTCTACCTTTTCTGGAGTATTTAAGGTGGACAGAAGATCACCCTGAGGCATCTGACTCGGGTGCATTATTTCAGTCACTGTGTAAGCTCATATTTATGGTGTGCTTCCTGTTTTCCTGGTAGTGTCCTAAGCACTTTGCCTGGATGACCTTGATTTTCAAAATAATAACTATGGGAAAGAAACAGTTACGTGTACATTTTTAAAGGTAGAAAGTAAGACCCAGAGTAGTAGAGCAACTTGTCCAAGATCAGAGACTTCATAAGGAAAATGACAAGAGGCAAGGAAAGGAGCCTGGGGCCTGGGAGAAGTGATTTATGTTATCCAGATTCCCAATTCATAGTTAGGACCATGTCTGACTTCTAACTTCCAACCTCAATGCGGTTTTTCATGTTTTGTTTGTCTTTCTTCTCTCCCCCGAAGCCATAGCACCAGAAGAGAGACAGAAAACATCACACCTTGAATTCTATTTGAAATTTAAAAAAATTAAAAGAACTCCTCTTAAATTCAGTGATTATGGTCATAGTGACAGCAAAGATAAAAGTAGTTCTTTTTCCCTCCATGGAAATTGAGATCTCAGGAAAAGACTGATTGCTCTTTAATTCATTCTTTCACATTGTGTCCAATGAATATTGACAGAGTTGTAGGATTTGCTTTCTCATTTGGGGAGTGGGGAAGATCCTGGTTTGACTTATATCAAGGTGAAGTAAGCACATAAAGACCTGCTAGAAAGTAAATGTCTAGGTAATTCCATTTTTTCGTGTTGCAGTGCGAAACAAGTATATATTGTCTTTAAACTTGGGGATTTCATGAATGCATTTTATCTAACACCGAGTCCCCCAAATACAATTATTTTTAGAATAAACAAGGTAATATTTGTACCTAGATTACAGTGCTGTTGGTTTGAAAAGTCTTCATAATGTAATACTAACATTTCATGAACCAAATTAATTTCAACAGGTTGCATTATTTCTGAACGTTCTGATATTATCCAGAAATCAAGAATGTGGTTAACAGTTGTGGTAGAAAAGCTTGACTCCTGGTCATTCTCCTGGCCCACTGTGTGAGCTCCCAGCATAGCAATAGACACAGCCTACAGCCTATCTTTTCCAGACACTGGGCTTGGCTAGGAGATGGACAAGCCAAGGCCTTGTTTGCACAGGAGCCTCCTGGGCTGGTGGACAGGAGAGGAATTCTGTGGCTTGTGGTCATCTGTTTTACCACAGCTGTGCCTTATGGTGTGTCTGTAGTTTGTGTCTATAAATAGCCACTCCACCTGTCTCACGTTGCTACATTCCAGTCTGGGGTATTTGTGCCTTCATTTCTGAAAGGAAAAAAAAAAAAACAACACAATAATATCATGACATAAGCTGTTTGTTTTATTAATTCTAAATGCATCCTTACCTACGTAATCTCAATAGGCAAACAGAAAATAATTTAAAATTTGGGGTTACAAAATTGATGATGTGTTAATTTTTCTTTGATTGTGAATAAGGGGTGAGAGGTAGGTATTTAAATTAAAAATCCTGATTATCAGTGTTAGAAAAAGTGAGACATATTTTAAAAATGCTGGAATGAAATTTACTACAATATTATAGAAGTCTGCACACTATAAAATTGTTTTGATTTTCCCATCTCAGTGAATTACAGTCATTTATAAGTAACCACCACAGAATGAGTGTTTCTCCCATGTCTGATAATGCTGTAGGGACAGACAAGGCAGGGCACCGAAGATAGCAGGCAACAGTTTTATTTGGCTGCAGCCAGGTTCAGAGGGCACAGCTTTTGCTGTAATCAATAAATCCCCTGAACCCTGAGTTCAGGTAAGTTTCAGTTTTATACCATGCATGTAAGGGGAGGGGCTCAGAAGTTCACCGTCTGCAGGAGTTCACATAAAAGCAGCTTTTCCTTTCCCTGTTCTGGGCAAGTTAACCCTCCAAGGACAACACCTGAGAGGGGGAGAGCTTCTTCTCCCCTTTCCTTCCTCCCCCGGCCAGCTGTTACCATGGAGCCCAATTGGTAACTTCTCTTACCTTAGAAATTTAGACATCTCTGTGAAGCCCCAGAGATGTAGAAATGGTCAGAGGCCTCCTTTACACATTTCTACAAACTACTATACTGGATACGCGTTTGTGAGAAACTAGTAAGGGGTGTCCAGCACCTGGAGTGCTGATTTCTTTCCAGCCAGTGGCCAAGTAAAACAGGGCAACACGAAAATTGGAAGTTTATCTGCATTGAACTCTTTTGTAGAGACTCTTTTGCTGACAGTCCTAAAATTAGCCATGGTGAGGATTTCTGGAGAAGTCCAGTTAAGACTTTTCTGTGGAGAAGGGGGTGCTACTACAGTAAAATAACTTACTTGAAAAGCTTGAGTCTCTGCCATTTATTCATTTTTTCACAAGCCTACTGAGTCCTTTGCCAGCAAAGTTTATCAGAAAGGAAATAAAGCTCTCGTGTATCTTCAATCTCAATTATTTGTGGAGAGTAAAAATAACCAATTAAACATATAATATCCCCAGAGGTGACAAACCCCAATGAAGAAAAATAAAACAGGGAATAGAGAAGACTGTGGGGTGGTGGGGAGAAGTGGTCCCTTCCATGGGAGTGTTCGGGAAGGTACCTGAATGCTTTCCTAGGCTGGATGTTTCCCGAGCTTTCTTCCCTTTATGGAAAAGTCACGGATTTCTGCATTTTTTTGTTGATGGAGCTTCCGAACTTGCTTCTCTGCCCTGATTCACTTCCCTTCCATTGTTCATCAAAACCTCTGATTTTGCCTAATATTTTTCCATCTAGATTCCTACAACCTCAGATTTTCATGGCTTTGTTGAGTTGGTGTCTAAATTAGTGCTTTGAGTTTCAAATCAATGTATTGGGTTTATCATTAATACATAGAGACATCTCCAACTTCAAAACTGAGTTGTATTTTCAACTGTCTGTTTTAAACTTTTATGAACCTCCTTTCCCAAGTTGGAGTTTTGAAAGAGGTATAAAGTGCCTACCTGAATCTCTTCTTCCATAATAGTGTTTAACAAATGCTTCTTGTAGACCCTGCTTTTATATATGAAACAACTTCCTATTTTCTTCTGAAAAAAATCCACTTAGCCTCAGACTACTTAAATCCAATTGTAATCTAGCAGCAGACTTGTGATGAGGGAAAGTTCTGGAAGAAGTGGCATTAACCTCTTGGAGAGTGGCTATAATGCTTGGCAGCAATGGCATAGGTAATAGTAGGGTTGGATATTTTCTTGCTTGTTCCTTAATCTTGAGGAAAGAATGAGAGATACTATTCATGTTATTACTGTCATAATATCGTAACTTTCAAATCAGAAGTAGCCAGGGGATATTAAAAAGAGATGGGAGATTTTTATCCTAAAAGAGAGAGAAGGAAAAAAATAGGGTTTTATTATTGACATTGAGTCAAAAAGAGTAGAAGGAATTTGTAGGTAAGTCAACAACCCCGTGTGATAGGTTTAAAAAGCAATTTTAGAAAATATAATGGAAGGAGCACCATTTTATCTGTGTACATTGGAATGAAATTATCCCATGTCAGTGAAGAAATAACAAAGGAAACAAATATTTTTAAATGTTTCTGTGATGGGGGAGAATTATAGCGTTTCTATTTATAACTCCTGTAGAGTCCCACATAAAAATAGCTCCAAGTAACAGATTTGCTCATATCTGGAATACAAAGTTGTTGATCCCAGTGATGTGAGGAAGTCTAATAGGAACCGCAGCATTGGTAAATATTGAAAGTTTATGATCTTTTTTTTTTACCCTAGATTTCTCTTACAGAGAGAAAATTACAGTTCACGGAAAAGTCAGGACTGCTGTATTTCACACCTTGTTATTTTCCAGGCTGTTGGTCTCTTTGTTTTTAACCCAAATGATGCTTTTCCCTCCTCAGTTGCATCTCCAGGGTGGATAAGCTATTGTAATGGTATATCTGTCAGTGGAAATTTTTGTTAGGTTAATAGATTCAATATTTTTTTTCTTCTAAAGACTAATTTTGTGTGATTGATGTGACATCAAAAATATTAAGAACCCCAGAAGTTAATGGAAACCATTCTTTCTTTCTCATTTTCAGCGAAGCTTCTTGGGCTTTGCTAGTTTTAAAGTGGCGGAGCTACTGAAATCAAAGGAGCAGCTGCTGTCCCTCAGCCTGAGGTGGGTCTCTTTATTCACACAACACTGGTAAAGTTAGTAACCCGGATATTTATTGATGGCTGGTTGCATTGAAAACTCATAATTCTTGCAGATGTTAAATGTCAACTTTCAAATAGCTTAAATCTCCACCGCAACAAGTTATAGTGGAACAGTAATTATTCAAGTTCACATTCAAGTTCATGTTTCAATGTGTGAAATGTTATTAGACCTCGTTGGAAAGGCAGTATTACATTATTATTAAAGTGACAGAGTGCTTTGAAAATAAACCATAAATATAAATTATGACCATGTTATTAAATAAATTTTCTGTTACCTATGAAAATGTTACTTTTTATCAAGTAAATTGTTTTTAGTTTCAAAATTTTGTAGAGGCAACCTTACAGCTTTATGATAGCAGAGAGTGAATTGATAGTTTTAGCTTTTTTTTTTTTTTTTTGCTGTTATGCTGTTAAACATAAAATGCTTATAAGTTAAAGCAGACTCATTGAAACAGATAGCAGAGCATAGCTAATTCTGAGTATGAGCCCAATTTAAATTTATTTTGATATCAAAGATGAGAAAACAGTTTTTAGGTAGTTACAAAGTGAAGTATATTAAATAGGATAAATGTGTCTTTTTTAAGTTAATGATAAATTTGAAAACAATGCTCTGGTTTTTTGTGTGTAAGAACTTTTAAAATTATATGTACATAGAGAATACTCTGGAGAATATATAGCATGATAGATACAAAAATTTCCAACAACATCATTTATCAATCTTACAGTAGTGGAATTGACAACTTGGGGAGATCACATAATGTCTTCAAGTTTGTTTGTCCCCTCTTTCCCCAAGGAACTCTACTTCTGGATTTCTCTTACTCTGATTTTCCCTTATCCTTTTGCTCTGCATTTTCTTTGCTTTTATTTAAAATAAGTCATACTCTGAGCAGGAAATATAAGTGTTTATGGTTTCGAGTAAAGCCTCCTTTAGGCTATATCTCTGTGTATTTTATTCAGGAAGTCATATTAAAAATCTTTACAGAGTTTTTTATTATGTCCCCCAATGAGTGTTGTGCTATAATTAATTTCAGTTTGGTGTCCAAAGGGGCTAGTTAACAAAGCTAGCTGTCAAAGTCATTGATATCCTAAAATGCATCACCATCCTAGCAAAACCCTTGCAGCAACCTGGTGCCCTGGATCTGTGATGGAATGTTCAATCTCTAGCTAACCTGGAACCATCAGCAGTGCTCATGTTTTCTAGATCAGATATACATCTTCTGATCATCTTGCAACTCATTAGCACTTATAGCAAAGCATAATACTGTACCATTGAGACCCAAGTTTGAAACCAAAATTTGGACAAGAAATTATAAATGATATGAAAATTATGAACACATACAGTACCTTAAAAAGAAGATCAGAACATAAGGGTCAAGTTTAGACTACTATTCTTGGAAGAAAAGTGAAATATAAAAATTTTAGATTTGATGAAAACAAGACAAGTTTCCACCTTTCATTGAATAACATCGATTCTTGGTAATTTGATATTGATTTGTAAAAGGAAAACAAATTCAGCAACACAAAATTGAGTTTTTTAGGTAAATGTTAATTTTAGAATACCAATATCAAAATGGCAAGGTTATTGTTTTCCCCTTTTTGTGCTTTGCCAAATTTGTGGACTGGTCTCCTTAAGAATCAGACAGATTACAAATTCATCATAGCCTTTTGGCATGTGGTACATGATGGGTTTTGTTGTTGTTGTTGGTGGTGGTGGTTGTATGTTTAAAAAATATTTCTGATGTAATTTGTCTTCTTTTTCTGACTGTCTCTGAGGTATTGATTTTGAGAGAACATTAGGTCAGGCCTAAGAAGCATTTTTCATTTTTTTTTTTTAATGATTATTTTGTGCTGCTTACTCTTGAACTTGTATTCCTTTTAAATTCTAGTCATTATTTTTAAACAGTAGAATTAAGGAACAAATTCACAGAAATAAGGGCATGTTTATAGCTGCCACTCTAGATGATGAAGTTTCTTAGGGCCTTATCTCCAGGTGCTATTTCTGTTTCTCCAAAGCAGACAGTTCTGCTTCTCTTAACCTTTGGTGCATCTTACCTCCATGATTCAGATTCTAAACCTCTCAACCAGTTCCATAATGAACCGTGGCTTAATGTGGCTACCAGGTCATAAATGCTTTGAACTGTAGATCAGGTGCATGGGAGTTTTGTGTTTTTCCTACAGAAAACTTAGAGGGGGCCAGAAACATACCTCTTGATTTTTTAGACTTAGAATCACATTTATAAAATACAATATTGTGTATTTTTGAGGTTGTAGAGTATGATTTTTTTTCATTATGTTGGGGAAAATGACTCCAATATATGAAGTGGCTTCTACACACATCAGTCATCTTCATGTAAATGCATGGTTTCCTATGTTTCTGTCCAGAATTTTCTAGTATCCCAGATGGAATTGGTTTCTTTATTTAGTATTAACCTCTTTACCTTTGTATTATGACTACTTGTTTTGCTACCTTAAATGCAGTTGTTCCTATCTCCTCTGATTTCTTTTATATTTCAATCATATTTTTTGTTCTTATCTCCAGTTCTTTGCTGTATAGTCCTGAATTCTGTGCTCTGATATAAACAAGGTAGAGTTATTATATTGAGGATTATAATTTTAGATAGAGAAGTGATAATGATAGTGAGAAAAAGAAGAACAACAACAATAGTCTACTCTGCTTTATCCTTTCAGTATATTACAGGTGTCTCATTGACCCTCATCAAACTGGTCTATGATGCTATTGTTTTCTCCATTTCATAAATCTAATCTGAGACATAGAAAACACTTAAGTAATTTGTGTATCGCTACAATGCTCTTCAACAGGAAAGGGAACATGGAAAGCCACACATTTTTGACTACCAAGCCAGTGGTCTTAATGACCTACTGTGTGTCTCCTTCAATTGAAGGAGAAAACAGAACCAGATGAAACATATGTCTCCTGTCATGTAACTTAATGCAGAGCAAAGCAAGGACGTGGGCGCAGGACCATCTGTTCACTCTTTCTTTCATGCTTGATTTCGTCAGCATCTGGTCTTATAGTAGGTGATGACTAAATGAGTCATGCTAAGGACAAGCTGGGGATGTTAACCAAGAAGACAGAAAGTAGGAATCAGCCTTCTAGTTTAAAGGGGATTGATTGGTGCCAGAGGAAAACCTGAGACATCTGTTCTCATTCTAGAACCATGACTTTAGCCAAACCCTAGACAGGGTTTGCTGCCTAAGAACCTAGCCCTGGGGTACTCCACCAAGTGACCTGAACATCTTGGGACCACATGAGCAGAATTTTGGATCATCATAATATTCTCTTATGGTTTAAAAGAGAGTGGAAATGTGGAAATGTCAGATCTGTGGCTGGAGTTGGTGCATTAGCAGTCAAAGGAAAAAGTACATTGCTGTTAAAATATTCAAACATCCAGAAAGACAAACAACAGAAGCCCTCAAAAAGGGTCAACTTCTGTCCTAGGAAATTCGTCTCAGAGGGATGGAGACAGGTGGAAGTGTTGTAAATGTACAGTATGGGTTTCATTCAGTGCTCTTTCATTTAGCAAATCTATAGTAAGAATTTTTCATATGCTAAGAACTGTGGCAGGTTCTTGGTGAAATTTAAAAAATGGCAGCAGAGTTACTAATAGAATGCACTTGATGTTACTAATAGAATGTTTAATGAAAAGAATCATTATTTATTGAACATCTGTTGGCATGTAAGGAATACATTAGGTACCTTTAATGCATCATTTTATTATTTAATTCATGTAGCATTATCATCTCTATTTTATAACAACTTGTCTAACATCCTACAGCTGGTGAATTTACAAGTAAGTTTGGTGCTCAAATTTAGTATGATTCCAGAGCCTTTTCTGTTTTTATTTTACTATCTCCTAGGAAGCTCACAACCTAATATAATCCTTACTTCTTTCTACAGTTTTCATTCCAGCCTCTGGAGAATTTAGGAGTCTCCATCTCTTAATGCTTTCTCTTAAAATTCAGTTTTATGTGCCTACAACATAGTAAAGCTTCAATAATAATTGTTGGAATTTTGATTCACGATAATGACTTCCTTACATGTTTATAGATGCTATACGTAAACCTAGTACTGAGAGTTTATTTCTGGGTAGAATTCATCTAAATTACTCCACATGATGCAGTGTAAGCAGTAGAGTATATCTGAGACAAGAAACTTCCAGAGCAGTAGTGATTGATAGACTGTGATCTTAAGAAGCTGGAAGCTTCACTTAGAATACACTGTATTTCAGTATAGACCACTTTACCTTCAGCTCATCCTTACAAGTGCTCCATGATTTCTTTTGTAACCTCTACATGTAAACCCCCCAATTAGGCACACCTTTATATCATTTTATCAGGATGGACTTGATAAAAAGCTTTATAAAATACAGATGTGCAAGCATTTATTCATACCAAAGAGAATTTATCTTATTTTCAGTGACTCCTTCTGCCCCTTTATAATAGTGCTTTGACCAAGAAAATGACTTCAATGACCCTAAATGCATATGTAGTTTATATTTTTTACAGATATATGAGAAAAGCTAGGAAGAAAAAGAATGTTCAACTGTTTATTCAAAATTTATTCCCTATTTTGCAGGGCAGTTATGTAGGTACATAAGCATACAAGGACATATATGTCATTGAATGTCTAGATGGATATATGTGTATGTACCTGTATTGTTTTAGTATTATTTGGCTTTCTCAAAAAAACATGAATACTCAATTGTGATTACTGTCAAACATTTCTACTCCAAGGAGGTAAGATCAAACTTATGAGTTTGAAAATTGTTTCTGATGTTTTGCTTAATTCAACTTTCCTAATCACACAGGAGTTCAAGTTTATTGTTTCTAAAAATAAAACAGCCCTATGCAACTTTGGATAGGGCAAAGGGGAGTGTGGGGAGGGGAGTGTGGCAGAGGGTTAGGAAAGATGGTGGAATGAGGTGGACATCATTACCCTAGGCACATATATAATTGCACAAATGATGTGACTCTACATCATGTACAACCAGACAAATGAAAATGTGTGCTCCATCTGTATACAATGAATCAAACTTCATTCTACTGTCACGTATAACTAAATAGAACAAATAAAATAAAAAATAAAAATAAAAAAGAAACAGCACCAAAATCAACCACAACAACAACCCCTACAAACCTTTAACTGAATCTCCCAAGGACAAAATCTTAACTTGGGAGCTAGGATGGGTGAAAGGGGGAGGCCCACAGGCTATGATGTACAGTCCTCTATGCAAAGTTCCCAGGGAGGAACAGAGGTGACACTGTCAATCACATCTTGCAGGTTGGAGGTTGGGGGCAGGCAAGGTGCTTTGCAGTAGCTCAGAATCCACTGGTTCCTGAATTCCAATAAGCAGGTCTGAATCCTCATGGTGACCTGAGAACAACCAGCCATAGACTGACAATAGGGTTTTCCATGAAGGATTTTAAAAATGATATTAAACATCTCCAGACCTTTAATTATCCATCACTATTTTTCTTGCACAAAAATAAAGATTATGTAATTCTTCTTTAATCATCAGATCTGATCTTTAACATATGAGTATGAAGAATATTTGTATGGTCTATCTTTTTATTAAATATTTTATTTGTACTTTTTAGGTATACAAAACAGTAAAGTGTATTTTGACATATTATACATACATGGGGTATAACTTACTCTAATTAGGATTCCATTCTTGAGGTTGTACATGATGTGGAGTTTCACTTATCGTGTATTTATATATGAACATAGGAGAGGTATGTTTGAATCATTCTACTGACTTTCCTCTTTCTATAAAAATTTCCCTTAATTCCTCTTTGTCTAATCCACTGAAATTCAATCCTCTATTCCTTCTTATTGTGTGTTAGCATCCACATATCAGAGAGAACATCCAGCCTTTGTTTTTTAGGGATTGGCTTATTGCAGTTAGCATATTAGTCTCCAGTTCTATTTACTTACTGACAAATGCCATGATTTCATTCTCCTTTATGGCTGAGTAATATTCCATTGTGTGTATATACCATGTTTCTGTATCCATTCATCTGTTGAAAGGCACCTAGGTTGGTTCCATAACTTAGCTATTGTGAATTTTTTGTGCTGTTATAAACATTGATATGGCAGCATCACTGAAGGATGTTGATTTTAAGGCCTTTGGGTACAAGCTGAGGAGTCAGATAACTGGGTCAAATTCTGGTTCCATTCCAAGTTTTCTGAGGAATCTCTATACTGTTTTCCAGAGTAGTTTGTGCCAATTTGCAGTTTCACCAGTAATGTCTAAGTGTACCTTTTCCCCTACATCCTTGCCAACATTTATTATTACTTGTGTTCTTGATAACTGATCATCTTTTCTTATTAATATATATTTGAACTTCAGATATAATTTAAAAATTTACATTCAGTCACCTTAATAGACATGTCTTGGGTGCATAGTTTTATTCTCTTTCATTAATCTTCCAATTACCTTTTTTTTTTAGTTGCTATAAACTAAGATTATTTCAGATATTTTTGATGATGCCCAAAACACTGCTATGTATGTCTAAATCTTTTATATATTAAGTAATATCAAAAGAAATTAATTGTCAGCCAATAGGCCCTTTTTTAGGAGAGAGTATCATATCTGTGATTAGTTATAAAGCAGAGTAGTAGTATACTTTATTGGATACATCAATAGAAAGGCGAGTAATGAGAATGGCATGCAAATAGCTAACTTAATTGATTCTTTTTTCATAGAAAATTAAAAATTTATACCCTAATCCCTGGAAGCAATGCATCAGAACACTACGTTTTTCTCTTTGGAAGTAAACAGGCAGGGAAACATGAGAATTAATAGCAAACATTCAGCAGTGATCTCGATGCACATAGCTTGGAATGTCCCTCCACTGGCTTTTGGCATGATTCTAACCAAAGTGACAGGAAGCTCCTGCATGAAGCTCTGAAAGGCAGCTCTGACATGGCCTGGCACCTCACAGAAATGTAGGGAGGGACGACGACACTTTTTCTGAGGTTTGAAATGTATTAAGCATTTCGAGTGTTTTATCTTACTTAATCTTCTAATAACCTTAATCTTCTAGTAGCCTGGGAGATGATATTTTTCCTGTTTTACTAATAAGCTGATAGAGGAAAAGCAGTTTGACTTTTCAGGGTCACGTAGCTGGAACAGGACGGAGAATGGAGATTTTTTAGAGGACAAGAGTTCTTGATATCAAATTCCCAGAGAATATCTATTTTATTTAGAATCCTAGGCATGAAGCTATTTTAGAGACCTGGAGAGCAGCAGAATACAACAGACATGAGTATGTCAATATGTAAATCAATGGAAGTATAACTGATGTGATTCTGCAAGCTGTATATGGGGTAAAAATGGGAGTTCATAACCCACTTGAATCAAAGTGTGAAATATGATATATCAAGAACTATGTAATGTTTTGAACAACCAATAATAAAAAAATAAAAAAATTAAAAAAAAAAAACTGATCCTTCAACCATTTCTTGGTCTCCATTAGTAACAGGGAACTCAAACTCAGGACTGTTCCTAACCCTTGACCCTGTCATCAAATAGTTCTAGTATAGAAATGTATTCGTATATTTTCCTGAATTTCATCTCCTTGCCATGGTTCAGGCTCTTCATGGAGTTAAGTAGAACAAGTCTTCTTTTTTCTTTGGTACAGTTGAAAGTTGCTCTTTCCTTCAACTTTAAACCTTTCCTTTTTTCTTCTCAGGAAGGAAGGCGGTTGTAGACAGAGGACATAATAACAGATCTGAGTTTGAGTGCTCACTAGGTTGTCTTGGCTTGCTGTCTGCTAAGGGAAGTGGTACTGACTTCTCTCCCAGAATGGTTCTGAGCAGTTAGTATATGCAAAGAGGTTCCAACCACTGCCCTGCATTAGAGGAAAACACTGTAAATATTGTTCCCCTTGGTTCTTGATATATCATTTCTATCAACCAAGGAATGGATTCTTACCTGAAACTTAAAGCCCAGCTTTGATATCCTACTTGGTATAGAAGGCAGCAGATCCCAGCAAGAGGCTTATGAAAAGCAGCTTGTTTGGTTGAAGGATATCAATAGAGTTGGGAAAAAATAAAATTCGTTTTGACTAAAAACTTTACAAATATACTATCAAAATCACTACAGAAATGTAAAAGGGTAACCCAAGGGATCAGTTGCTTTTAGAATTATTGATGTGTTTGTTGCAATATATCCAAAACTGTCTACAAAAGTAAATTCAAGTGAGATTATTATTCTGAGCTGGACTGTGAGAAAGGGACTTTTTGATGAAACACAGAAGTAGGGAATTTGCTTGTGAAACTGATTATGTTTCTTTAAGTAGCTATGTTAAACACTCTTGGGGACAAAATTGCTTAAAATTCCCAAGGCTCTCACATGAGTCACTTTATAATGACTGTTAAAATCCCATCACTTTATCATGAAACTAGAGAAGAATGCAAAACATCCAAATATAGGATTAAGACAGTAAAGAAATAGAATATGTGATTTGGGGACATGGCTATGCCCTTTTCTTGATTCTTCTAGAAATTAGCAGAAAGTTGATTGCTTAAACTGTTTCCTTATCAGTGAAATGTACATTTTTTCCCCAGGGATTCCTGTGAAGGTCACAAGAGTTATAATGTGAAATGTTTACAGTGGTGTCTGACACAGTACTTGATAAGCGTTAGTTATTTTTATTTTTTTCTTTATTAATAGAGGAGCTTATCTACTCCCAGTCTTTTATTTTCAGGACAGGATCAGATATGCTAGTCATAGACTATCTGAAATGGTATCTGATACAAGGGAGGTGTTCATCATACACCTATTATTTATATTATCTTCATCAATGTTATTATTTTTCATTTCATTCAACTAGACTTTCATTTATAACATAAATTGCCCTGCAGTTATATATTCTGCATTCTTCATTATGTTCCTAATCCATTTTCGTGAAGCTGCAGCTATGACTATGGAAACCAATTAGCACGTTCATAGTTTGCATTATTCAAAAGATGTTGGAGTCCTCAGATTGCAAATTGGTTTAGAGTTCCCAGACACTGAAGGGACAACACACGCTCAGAGTACACTTCAATAGCTCCTCCATTTGGATAGAAATATCCCTCCTCTTTAAATTGCAAATCACACAAAGTTAATATCTATATACAAAGACCTACCTGCTTAAGAAGTCTGAGAGCTAATATAGCTTTGAAGATAATTTGCAGGAATGATTAGACCCCAAAGGAATTATATTTGACCTGAAAATTTTGTATTAGATTTTTCTGTATTTGCTAATGTTATCTTATCATTATGACTGTGTTCTGTGGCTCTGGGCACATTTATGACTGATGTTTTTAAACAATGTTATTTGTATCACCATATCATTTAGGTTATTGATATATATATATATATATATATATATATTCTTCCAATAAAGGAATTCTAGGGTCAAATATGTCTGAAAATTAAAAATCCTATATTTAAAAGAAAATTTAAAAAAAGAAATGAGTTTTGTTTCTGTAGGACTTCTTAGAACCTTCATCAACCTTTCAAGACCTTTTAGGACTCTCAATGGTCCTGTGTCATTGGAAGCCCCCCCCCTTTTTTTTTTCTTTTAAAATTTTGGTCCTGGGGTTGAACTTGGGGGCACTTAACCACTGAGCCACATCCCCAACCCCTTTTTTTTGTATTTTATTTAGAGACAGGGTCCCACTGAGTTGCTTAGGGTCTGCTTTGGATTGCTGAGGCTGGCATTGAACTTGCTATCCTCCTGCCTCAGTCTCCTGAGCCACAGGAATTACAGATGTGCACCACTGCACCTGGGTTAGCCCTCCTTAAATTAAATACAAGATGCTTTCTTCACAGAACACCCAAGAATAGCTTTAATAGATGCTGTCTTCCAAGAAACACAGTTTTATTTCTAAACAATGCAGTTTAGAAAATCCTGATTTAAAACCACAGAAACAGTAAAGCATTTTCCAGAGAAACACATGAATGAATGTCTGTGTGTATTTATCCACTTTCTTCTACCATAATATATTGTTGAACACACACACTCCTGTCAGCAGGCATGGGGTCTACACCCAAAAGAACACACTCTCGTATCCCCGCCTTCTGCACATCAAGTCCCCTCCACACGTCTCATCCACAGTCAATGACAGTCTCCTGTCTCTCTAGACTCATCCCTCTGGACTACATAGAAAACATTTTGTGGAGTTTGTACAAAATGTAAGGGGAAGGAATTGCAAAATGCCGAACATCTCTTTGTTCACTGGCAGATTCTTTAAGCTTAGATAAATAAACACACATGTACTTTCACAATTGCATACTTTAAGGACCCCAACTTGAACTTCACTCTTCTGAGAGCTCTTCCTTTGAATACTTTTCCTTTCTTGGTTAAATAAAGAACTATCAGATATTCTAAGTGTAACCCTAGTCAGAAATTTCAGCATCATTTTCAACTTATCCTTCCTAAAATTCTTGTCTGGTTATGTTTTCTATTTCCTTCTTGAAATTTCATCTTCCCTCTTTCTCTTGCCCAAGCTGGCCTCCAGCCTCCACAATGACTGTGAACATGCAAACTCTTCAGCCAAGGTGCAGCAGTTTCCCTTGCAGAGCCAAGTGTGGGTCTGCTTTTTCTGTCTCATCTTCAGCCACACACATTGCCCTTGACACTGGCCACCCTCTCCCCCCTTTTTTAGTGGCTATGGCTATTTAACATCAAGTGTGGAGTCCAGAGTTTCTGTATTTCTCTGGAATTCTCTCTTGTGTTCTTTGAGCTCAGTTTTCAACTTCAGCCAATAATAGACCACAGCATTATATGTACAGATGATCCACCAAAGTTTCTTCCCTACCCAGATGTCCATTTTGTTTTTTCACCATTTTTTGGTACCCCATGCCCAAGCAATAGGTCTTATCTGTCTAGAAAATTCTGATGTTCTCCAACTTTACTCTTACTAAAAACAAGAGGTAAGAGCCTCTCAGCATGTCAGTGAAAATGTCTAGCTATCATCCTTTCTCCATGGCTCCTCGATTTCCTGTGACCAGATGACTCACAGGAGTATCTTATGCTTTTGAGTAGATGCTGGAAGGAGGTCAGAGCTCCTCATCCTGCTCTGGCTAATAGAGGCTTAATGATCACAATGAGGCCACATGTTTAACTGTGTTTCCTTTTGCTTTTCTGTTTATAAATTGTCAGTTCTATTTACTTTATAAGTGTGAGAGGTATGGGAGGTGTTGCTCAGAGGGCATATAGAAAGTGACCTGCCACTTGACAGTGTCTTCTCCTGGACAGCTTACCCATGGAGTCCCAATTTTATTCATTAAATGTAATTCACAGGTGCCTGTTCTAAGCCATACTATTGCACGCTCATAGTAAAACTGTGGCTAGGAAAGGTTATCTGTGATCAGACTTCAGTAAAATAAAGGGAGAAGTCAAAGGAGAAGAATGCTACTTTGTTCATGGAAGATAGGAGAACAAAAAACACATGAAAAAAATAAGATAAATAAGATGCTAAGAAAGCAGAAGAGAAGGATAAGATCAATGAGAAAATGCCAAAAAGGTTCAGAATAAGAGAAAAGAGAAAATAGGCAAGTTTATTTTATTTTATTTCAATACAATTAGCGTCAATATAATCAAATTGTTTTTCTCAATGATGTGCTACAGTGGGGGATGGTTCCTTTGGCGGTGATCCACTGGATTCTCTAATCAATGTACTTAAAAGCTTATTAAATTTGTATAGAAAATGTGAAGTAATTAAGGGTGCTTCTTTATAACATTATGTTGCACTGATGATTTTATTACATTCTGGGACAGTTTTATTGCATCTAAAAAAAAGCTTTTAAAATTAACCCAAATCATTGAATGTAGGTTTAATTAGTCCTGACCTAAATGTTACTGGGCATTCATTACTTTGTATAAGAAAAGCAAAAGATTAACTTTTTGCAGATAAATAGTGAATGTTATCGCTAACATTGATACATGTAAATTAGGAAGTAAACAAGCAGTCCTTCAGAGCTTAACATAAATGTTGACCAATAAAAACAAATTTACACTATCCTAATAAGCACGTTCTAATCCTTGTGTGTTCATGGAAGACCAGTGCAGATAACTTGAATTTTATTTTATTTCTTCTCCCCCAGTATTTTTCTGAGGCAGTCTTTTGTAGTGAAAGCTGGCTTGAAAGTTTCCAATCTAAACTTAGAAATGGTGTTTAGGAGAAATTATTTTCTCTTATCTAGAATCAAATGGAAGATTTTCCAGAGTCTCACACAATAAATAGGAGAGATGGTCTCTAAGGGATCTTGAGTTTGCTCGTTTGTTGGGCAAACATCCAGCTAACACAAAATTTCTCAACTCTTGAGACTTGCCTCTCACACCAGTAAAAAAGGATTGATCCTCTGCCCAAGTGGAGAGGCCTCTAAATCATGGAGGGTGAAACTGGTTGTGACATTGAAGGAAGTCACAGCTCCCTTGCCATCACCAGGAGTTAATGACCTTGCTTAAATTTCCCAATCCATCTAGTAATGATATGAATATCGCTGAGATAAGCATAATTTATAGGTTCATAAGCAATATTAAAAGGATCCCCTTAACTTTAATAGAAAAAAGAAACATTTTTTTCTCCCTCCTCCTTCTTTCATTCCATCTCTCCTTTCCCAGAATCCCCATGAGTCCTTGAATCAAGTGCTAGTCAACTGATGTTATTGTTTCCTGCCAAGTTCATTTGAAAAATATCTGAGACAATATTAGATATATGAAGCTCCAGGGAAGGAAAATGGTAAAATTACATAGAATTGGCTATGGTTTTATAATATTTGTTATAAAATTGTATTATTTTTTCTCAAAGATTGTCTTTGTAATATCTTTAAATTCCTTGAGTCCCTAAATACTATTTATAGATATGAACTGATGTAGCAAAATATTCTTTGAGTTTCAGGGCTAAAGTGAATAACAAATGGGAATATTTATCTTTTCTGGAGAATGTTTTCCCTTTTTCATATCTTACAGGTCCATTCCTCAAAGAGAATTTTTACGGACTTTCTACCTAATACCTTTTCCATAGGGAGATAGAGCCAGAAATCAGGGCTAATAAGTTTCTAAGTGGTGAGGAGGGAGTCCTTCTGAAATTGATTTTAGGCAGAGGATGCTGGGCACCCATGAAACTGGAAGAGAAGTTAAGAGTAGAGAACAAGTAACATTTCATCATAGCTCATGAATACTCGTTTCAGGAAAAGGTCCTACATATTCATAATCAGCACATGAAACTGACTCATGAGGTTCCATTGCAAACCAAAGTCACATCACTCCAAAGAATTGTGGTCCTCATTCTGCCACCGACTAGACACAGCAACTTTGGAACATAGACTTTTGTGCTTTAGTTTTATCCTCTCTAAAATGAAGAATTCCAATTAGATGAGCTCCTAATCCCTAGTGTTAGTTTCCTGAAGATTGTCTCCCTACGACTTAGTGTAGGGAACAGCGGGGACAGGGTGTGCAAAAGTAATGTTTGCATTGCTTGGAGTTCCTGATTATTAAGGATACAAGGAAAAGGGTTTAATCTATATTAGATAACTTCTGTGTTCCTGGAAGATAGCCCTTCAGTATCAGAACTAAAGAAGCCTGTAGAAACAGGCACACATGGGAGTTCTCTGGTATCTTACCATTATCTGTAACTGGGAACAAGAGTAGCATGTGCTTTTTAAGGTTGATTTGAGATATTTTAGAAAGAATACATGAGATTCAATTGAAATAGTGCATGGTACATAGCCCCCAATATATACTGATCACTGTGACCACTATCAGCAACGCTGATATAACACTGAGCCCTGAAGAGCTTCTTCTCTTTGAAAATGTGTATCCAAAAACTCCCAAATTGGTTTTGGTCATAGACTCCCTCCACACCTACATGGCCAGCCTTTTTAGTGGGTGATTAGGGCCAGTCTCATTGGGAGGATGACATTTAAGCATATTCCTCAAAGAGAAAATAACCACACAGATATTGGTTGGGAGTGGTGGTGATGGTGTTGGTTGGTGGGGGGGGGGCATTAAAGAATCAGAAGCATAGTTCATGCTAAGCCCCTAAAGAAGGAATTTTCTTGGTTCATCCAAGGAATACTATTGTTCCATGAGACAAGAGTTGAATCAATACATGAGAAGGAGAGTTAAATAAATGAGGCCAAAGAGGTAACAAAGTCAAGTTGGTTCAGAGATGAAATCCATCTGATATCTTCATCCTTTACACTGGCTAAAGCTGAGAGCCCTAGAAAGGTTCTGAACAGAGAAGTGGCATGATCTGATTTATGCTCTGACTTATGTCATGAATGTACCAACTGTAGGGAGGACAAGAGTAGAAGCAGAAAAAACAGGTGGGAAACTCCATCCTAATGCAGTGAGGGGTGCTGATGGCGTGAACCAGGGAGGTGGTTTAGAGGTGGTGAGGCAGAGTCCCATTCTGGATTCATTTTGAAAAAAAGGACAGACAGAAATTGATGATAGATAGCATGGAGGTTTAATATGAAAGAGAAAAATGAAACAGAAACGAATCTAAGAAGTTAGGTTAGATTTGGGGGAAGAACAGAGCTAATGCTGAGCACGGGAGGCTGCGGGGAAGCTCTTTTTAAGAGAAAAATTGGAAATTCAGTTAAACGTGATCAAGTTGAGATGAGTTCAGTTTTAAAGAACAAACAAATGAAGAAAATATTAAGGAAACTCTTTGAAGCCTAGAAAAGTATTTTAAATTATTATCAAGAGAAGTGCATTTCTGAATAAGCAAATAGAGAAAAATCACGAAAAAGTTTCAAAATCCATTCATGAAAGAATATTTTAGAAAATGTACAGTGTTCCCAGTAAAGTCCTTCAGCACGTCAGTCTACTCAATAACAGGATGGAGAAGAAAGTACATCATGAAGGTAAAAACATAATGGTTTATATTTAAATTAAACACATTGAAAATAAGAAATAGCCATTTGACATTGCAGAAAACGTGATCAGCAAGGCAGAAGATGAACCCAAGCAATACTGTAGGATTCAAAATAGTGGTATGCTTCCAAAAAGGAAGTGCCTTTCTCCAAAGGTACTACCAGGAAAATAAGTTTACTGAGTGTGTGCACAGTGTTTTGTTTTTTTTTTTTTTAAAGTTGCAAAGTGTCTTATAAGGAATGTATTATAATTATACCCATTTTATAGATGAGAAAAATTGACTTGGGATTGTTAAGTTATCTAACTCTACATTGTTGGTACATTCCAGTGAAAATGAAAAAAGAAAAATAAAGGATGAGAGAAGATAATTTATGAGAAGGGCAATTTATAAGACTACAATAAAACAAAAAGCTTATTTGAAGGAAGATGGTCCCTGTTTAGTAATCAAAGTTATATTAAGATAAAATTTTCCAGATATTTATAAATGTAATTCATGGCAATTCTCAGTGAAGCAAAAGTAATAAATAATGGGCAATTTTAAGTTCTGCTCTGCTAAATTTTCAAGTTTGAGGTTTTCAAATATTTGGACTGAATGTTTGTGCCCTTCCAAATTCATATGGCCCCAACCCCCCCCATGTGCTGGTATTTGAAGATGGGCCCTTTGGAGTTGGCAAGAGATGAGCTGGTGAGGATGGGACCTTGCTCCTGGGATCTGGACTTTTGTAAGAACAGAAGGCTGAGTGTTTGTTCTCTTTCCCTGGTGGGAGGACACAACTAGAATACAGCCATCTACAAGCCAGAAGGAG
Source organism: Urocitellus parryii (assembly GCF_045843805.1). NCBI lineage: Eukaryota > Metazoa > Chordata > Mammalia > Rodentia > Sciuridae > Urocitellus > Urocitellus parryii. The sequence goes on along the minus strand of NC_135540.1, from coordinate 17,987,180 downwards.
TCCTCACCAGAACTCAACTATCCCTGTACACTGATCTCAGACTTCCAGCCCTTTAGAATTGTGAGAGTAAATTTCAGTTGGTTGAGCCCCCCACTCTGTGGTACTTTGTATTGGCAACCCAAGCCAACTAAAACCAAGAGTTCCTACATTCTGATGTAACTTTTTGAATATATTTTTATGCTCAAACTCATATTATTATATCAACAATGTTTTCTTGTTTTTACCAGTAAGAATCAAAAGACAAAGGTCACAGCATTGCTGTAGGTCTGTGCCAAGCCCCAGGTGTGGGACTCTGTTCTGCAGAATGGGGTTTATTAAAGTTCTCAAGGGTAAGACCTACTTCAAGAGATAACCATGTGGCTCAAGCGGTAGCGCGCTCGCCTGGCATGCGTGCGGCCCGGGTTCGATCCTCAGCACCACATACCAACAAAGATGTTGTGTCCGCCGAGAACTAAAAAATAAATATTAAAAAAAAAAGAGATAACCAGAGAAATACAAAAGGTGAAGCTGAAGGCTATGCCTGGAAGTGTGTCATACTCCAGGATAAAAATAAAAACAGCACATCCCAATACAGGATGATGGTTTGTGTGACAGACACAGCTGTCCTTTGTCAGCTTCCTCATGCCTTTGTCAAAGGGGTTATGAGAGTCTGTGCAGCTCATGCCCATGAACTCCCAGAGGATATAGTGAAGGCATTTTGTTTTTGGATGCAGTCCTTGCCAAAAATACCCTGGAAATCAAGTTTTTGAGGCTGTGGAGAAAATTTTGAATGAAAGCTTGACTATTCCTCCCAGAATTTAATGCTTCCCCAGTTTTGATTCAGAAAGCAAAGAATGCAATAGGAAGTAGTTTGCAAGCACATTATAGACCAGAAAATTCCAGATTATATGAATAATCTAATGGAAGAAGATGAAGATGCTCATAAGACACAATTCTCTCAGTGCATAAAGAATAACTAAAGTCCAAACTTGGAGGAGAGACACATAGGAAAGGTCATGCTGCTGTGTCAGAACACAGTCTAAGAGAACAAACATAAGGAGGAAATTTAAAAGAAGAGATCAACCCATCCCAAAATGTCTCTTGCCTGTAAGGAAGATGGACTAGTTTAACACAAAGCAAGTTTTCTCACTGTTTAGGAGCAGGTTGTTGATAGATTTTATGAAGATTTTTAAATTTAAAAAAACAATTATTGACCAAGCAACTAATAAATAAGTTACCACCACTTTGAGTTTTGGTCTTCAGAAATAAGTGTTAAAAGATTGGGTGCGGTCATCTGACTGTTTCCGTTCTTGGATAAGTCCTAGCACTGCAGATGATTCAGTTTTTACAAAACAGACTGGGTGATGCTAAAAGTTACTCTTGACTTTTACATTCTCTGATTTTCACCAAACCTAATAACTGAGTTCCAAGGAATCTATCTCAGAATAACAGAAAAAAGGAACAGGTACATCCAGGGTTATCTAAAACCAGTGAATCTTTTATTAGGAACACATTTCATTATGCTTCTTGAAAATTTACAGAAGGATACATAGCAATCCCTTTTGAATTGAAAATTTTAATCCCATGACTTTCAAGTTTTATACCTTCCTACTTCCTGTTATAACTTCAGTCTGCCAAATACCCAAAACATATTTTTTTCTTATACAGATTCTTTCTTAGAGATATGATGAAGACCTTTGAGTTATAATAGATATATCCACTAATAATCAGAATTCTTGGAATAATGTCTTAAAAGTGAGAAATTCAGAAAAAGAAGTAGGCAACTTTGCTAGGTACTTGAAGTTGAAAAACTAGTACAAGATGATTTATTTTTGCTGATCTTCAGAATTTATTTAACATGAATAAAAGCAATAGAGTTTTTCTATGGCAGAAATATTGAACTTCTCTTTAATTACTTTTCTTCCTTTTAGGGGAAAAAAACCCTTCTTTAGGAATCTTTATTGGTCAGTATAGACTGCTTGACCTATGAATCAGTCACATTTTGACCTCTAAATTAATTACTAGGTGATTTAGTAATGCATAGCTAAGATCATGTAGTTCAATAAGTTAAAACCAGAAAAATGGGAACTTTCAGGTCTTTATAGACCTTTAAAACTAGTGCCAACCTGTCTTGCATATGTCACCTAGCTAAGCTGAGTTTCTTTATTGTCACTATTATTGGCTACTCATTCTCAGGTGCTTTGCTATAACATTAGTCAGGTCATCCTTCATCTACATGGCCAGTCACCCTGCTCCCCTTGGTGCACCCCACGCTCTGACCATGGTAGCCTGTGCTCCTCAGCTCTACTCTGATAACCACCCTCAGCCGGGTGCCTCTCCCTCAGTCATTTCTCTTTATTTCACTGGAAGCTGCCCTCTCCCTGTAGCCCTGCCTTTCATACCTGAGATAGGATGGGCACCTCCTGAAGTTACCCTGGACTGTGGCGCATGGCCTCAAACCATCCAGTTCTTCACATTACTGAGGTCACCCCAGATATCACCTCCCCCCATTTCATGAGAATTTTAGCTTGTGACACACTGGGTCTCTCTTCAGCGCCACTCCCCTCAGTTCCTGGATTCAGGACCACATGGATGACCTTTTCAGTTCATTAGCCTCTCAGGATTTTCTCCATCCTACCTCAGCAACTCGCTCCCAACGTCTTCCCTGAGTCTCACCACTAATCCAGTCCCTCCAGAGTCTCCACTTGAAGCACCCCCCTTGCCGACTCCCCCCTCCCCACTTCTGATACACAAGCTCTGGCTGCTCTTTGCACTGCCACACCAAAGCTGTGCCCCTGCTCTGTCCTTCATGGCCCCTCCTCCATATCCTTTCTTATCTAGGTGGAGATTCCACAGTCCATCCCTGAGAGATCACAAGACAACTCCCTCATATAGACCCTCAACTCCCGTGCCTCTCTCCTGTTACTATGTTCCCAGAGAAAGACACAACCTCATTAACTTATCAATGAAAAACAAAAACTACAGTAACAAACTCTGTCGAAGCCCATGTTTAGCTCACCCACTCCGCAGGGGCTTTCCTGTAGTTGAGGGGGCTTACAGGCTGCATTGGAGCCTGTGACCCCTAGCTACCTGGTGACCTAACCCTGTAGCCCCACATATTTCCTGGGTCACACTCTCCCAATCTCTGGGAACATTATTTTCTGTCACCTCTTGGGTGAAACCTCCCAAGCCTCTCTCCTCTTCCTCTTTCTCAGCTAATTTATCTGGTTTCTGTTTCACAGAGAAGAGGAATCTAACAATTTCCCAAGCCGAACTTACCAACTTGTCTGCGCCTTCTCTGCCTTCCCTCCTGCTTTTGACATGAACTCTGGCTTCCTTTCTACAATCAGTGCTTTAGATTCCACCTCTCCTTACCTACCCAGAACGGCACTCCAGTAACTTTTCGGCTGGCCTCATTAAGTATTATCTGGTAGATATCTGTCAGTATAAGACAGTGCCACACCAGGCTGCTGTTTCCTTCCAACTCAAGCTGCATTTCCCTACTCCTCTTTGTGTCCAAACCATGGCAAGAGCTGTCTCTGCTTCCCCTCTTTTGATTTGTCTTTTGAATCTGTCCTCCTCAGCCTCTCATCCCTGCCACTTTACCAGTATACTTTATTCACTGGTCATGATCTGCAGTTACTCCATATTGCTAAATCCACAGGATAATTCTCAGTGTCCCCCTTAATGGCCTGATGACACAGTGGGTCAGTTGCTTGCTCCTTAAAACACATTTTGCACTAGGTACCAGGACACCAGACTTTCTTTTCCTCTTCCTAATACTGTGGCCCCTGTCTGTTTCTTTTCCTGTTTGCTCCTCAACACCCTGACCTCCAAACGTGGAAGGGTCCTATTTCTCCCTTTAGTGTAGGGACTCTTCTCTTTTCACTCTTCATTCATTCTCCTGTACCCGGTCTCAAAGCTTTTAATAACATCCATGCTTCTTTATTTGTAGGGGAATCAGACCCAGGGGCTTATGCATGCTGACTGTACATTCTTCCAGGGATCTCTTCCCCAGTCACTAGCATTGATTGATGTTCTGGTGATGCCGATGTTTACATCTCTAAAACCTCCAAAATCACTCTCTATCCTCTCTCTCAACTCATTTATCTGGTTTCTGTTTCAACAAGAAGAGGAATCTGACAGTTTTCTACAGCACATTTACCAACCCATCTGCACCCAGTCTGCTTTCCCTCCTATGTCATGAACCCTCACTTCTTATCTGAAATCAGCGCCTCCTCTACTGTGGATGGTTGACCAACCCTAGGGCTCCTGACCTTCACCATCAACTAAGGTATGATAATTCAACTTTGAATAATGCCTCAAATCTAAAATAGGCAAAACTGAGTGCCTCCCATCCACTGCCCATCCCCCCCCCCCGAAATCCTGTTCCCTCACAGTCTCCCCTTGCAGGAACCTGCATTTCCCCCTTCCCATTGCTTGGGTCCAAATCCCTGTGGACTTGGATTCCGCTCTGTCTTATCCTTTTCATCCAACCAAGGACAACAGTATGTGATAAGCTCTCCCTTCAAAATAAAACTAATCTCTGACCCACCTCGTGCTTCTTCAAATTTCTCCTGACTCATCTAAATGATCTTTGGTTTGTCCCCAACTTCCCCTGAGTATGATGGGAAATTCACTTTCTTCACAGGCTTCTCTTCTATGCATAGATAGTGGGATAGACACTCATGAAATTTCATATCGGTGGCTGGGGTAGCCATGTCTGAGACCCAGTCCTAGCAGACTAGAGAGGGAAGTTCTCCTTCTGTCCTTGAAGAAGTGAACCTTGAGAGTGGCCTCAGAAATCAGCATCATGTAGGCTGTTAACTTGCCAGAAAATGGAGACCCAAGTCACACAGCCATAAGGAAATATATTCTAGCAGTCAACACAGGAAGTGAGTTCCTTCATGAGTGTCTAGCCCAGTCTGCGTCTAGATGTATTTCAGCTCCTTAGACCCTAAGCAGAGTAGTCTGGCTGAACTTCTCGTTTGTAGAAACTGTGAGATAACTAACGGGTGCTGTTTAAAGAGTGAGTCTGTGGTAATTTGATATGCAGAGATAGAAAACTAATACATGTCTCTCTGACTTGGTCTTCCTGTCCCCTCTTTCCTACCTACCTAGCTTTAGCCACATTGGCATATGCCATTCCTGGATTATGGCAACCATATTCACTTAAAGGCGTTTGGACCATCTGATTTTTTTCTGGAAAGATCTTGCTCCAATTAAGATATATGGCTCACTTTCTTCTTTTCCTTAGGCATGTGTCCAAGTATCATCATATTAAACAGAACTTTCTCCCACTGACCATAAAGTAGCAGCCCCCAAACAGCTCGCCTCTCTACCATTTTACCCTGCTTAGATTTTGTTCTGAGCATTTATCATATTCTGATATATATCTCACTTGCTTACCCTTAGAATGTAAATTCCTGAGGGTAGAAATTTTTGTTTTTTTTTCTCTGTTGTATTGTGCATGACATAGTACTTAATAGTACAAGTAGGTGCCAAATAAAGGCTTGAAACTGATGTTTTCTATAAATTTGAACTTATTTTTATATTTTATGGAGTTTTATGCATTTGGAAAAGTTTTTAGTAGGATATATCAGATTAAAGAAAATAAAAATTTGAAAACCAGAAGATTTTATAATTGAGTGACAGAGGATTTAAGAAAAATCGAAATGCAATTAAGCATAAAAATATAGGCAATAAGAGTTATTCAGTTTCAGAGTACCTGCCTCCTGTAATTTAGAATTCTTGAATTTCTGATTGCACACGTTTAAAATACATTGTACTTTATAATTACATTCAAAAACTATATAAGTTTGACCTTTTAAACTAGCTTTTTTTACACTCTTTCTTACTATTAAAAACTGACATAAAATCCAAAACCACAAGAAAACCTGATAAAAGTGTACAATTGAAAATATGAATATTAAATAATGTTCCCTCATTAGTATTTAATTGATCATTTAATACTTCAGTTCTCCATGTGTATTGTGTATGGATATTTTCACAGTGTTGAACAGCATTTTGATTAGTTTTGTGACATTTACAAGCCATTTATGTAAAAAAAAATTATTGAAGGAGCAAAAGCAAAATTCCTTAGCTGTCAGTATTGTTTTCCCTTTGCCATAAAGATTTCTCTCTCTCTATATATAATTATTTTGGTATTAAGTATCTCCCTGCCATGTGTGTAGATCTTATTATTCAATCCCTGCTCCTATTTCTTTCGTCTCTCAATAGCCTCTGCTAGTGTGGAGTTTCTCTTCCTTTCTTTCCCTTTTTCTTACTCAAAATTAAAAATGCAAGGAAATAAATATGATAAAACAGATTCAACAAAAATCTAAGCAGTGGTTTCTTTTCCTAAGTCTAAATGTGAGCGATTTCAGGCAGGACGAGGCCAGCTGATTTACACCATGGTGGGGAGTCATTGGTCCGGTAAATGTACTACTCCCCTGAATAAGCATCTTCCTGTCCATTCTGATAACAGGAATGTCATTTCCATTGTTCAGGTCAAATTTCTTCTTCTTTTCTTTTTTTTTTTTTTATATGTGAGATTTCTAAGGTTTTCAGGTATTTCAAAATCACAACAGATGGGATAAAATTCACACTTTGACTCTGGCATCCCTAGTAAATGTCAGAAATTAGGTTTGGTTGACACAGAAGAGGATAACCTTTTAACAAATATGGCTTTTATATTCCCAGACCAAATTGATGTTTTTATTGTCTACTAAATTATCATCACAGCAAATGGCTGTGTCCTTTCTCATTTCTTTGATTTCATGAACTAACAGAGTAAAACTGACTTTTTATTGTTGTACAGTTCTATGAATTGTAACACGTGAATAAATTCTCATAACCACCAACATAGTTAGGATACAAAAACTCTTTTCTGCTGCCCTGTTGGTTCCTATGTCTACCCACAAAAACCCCTAGCAGCCACTGATCTGTTGTCCATTACAAAGCATTTTCATTTTTAAGAAAGAAACGAATAATTGGATTCCAAACATTCATTGCTAGATGTTTGTAGATTCATCAGGTGTGTTGTAGAACCCTCTGGTTTCAATCTCCCTAGAGGCCTTTTCCTGGATCCCTGTCTGTTTACACCAATGCTAATCTCTGCATTTGAGGCTGTGTTGGGGTCTAGGTCAAGGGATACCCGAGGGGGAAACTGCACCCTCACTGCTGGCTGTGAGGTGTTTGAGATGCTGGTCCACCTCACCCCCACGTTTGCCTGATTCTGTTTTCAAATCTCTCAAATACTGTAACTGCTCCATGTCCAGGGGTTGTAGTTGTGTTCCATGTGTGTGATGGGCTACAGTGGGCTTCTCCTACGCTACCTGAAGCCCTACTGGCAGATCAAGATGTGTGATTAATTCTACTGTAATTTTAGTTACTTTAGCCTCCTGACAATGGCATTCCCAGGACACCAACCTTGTTTTCTCACTTTGCTGATGGGTTGATTCTTAATCCAAGGAGATGGTTTATATTTCACTTTTATTATTGAAACAAGTTTCAAAATATAATTTAACGACAGATTTTAATAGTGTCTGACAAGGGTGAAATTTGTATTAGTGGTATTCCTCATTTGGTGGTGGTTTCATTTTCAGCATTAAAAATGGATCTACAGACCTGAAAAAGTGATGGTTATTATTTGTACAATGTACTCTTGAAGCTTTGTGGCCCAGGCTGTGTAACTGTGTTACTTGTTATAGAATCATTTTTATATTTAAACCTAAAATCTGTTATTTTGAGTTACATAAATCTTGTGAGGTAAGTGGATGGTTTACAGTCTTCATAGTTTAAAGCTGGGAGACCTTTTTAGAAGCTGAGCTGCCTGTTTCCAATTACAAAGCTGTTTACTATATAGGGAACCAGCACCTTGGCTAGGAACTTTGGTACTCAAGGTCCACGGCGCTTTCCACCACATCATACTCCATTATTTAATGACGTACGATGAGGTGGATCAATTTGAACCAAAAATACTGAGCTGTCCATAAAGTTGACAGGTCCTGATATCAGGCCTTGAAAGACTGTTGCTATCTAGTCCCTCCTCTCTGGATAGGGATTGGGCTGTGTCTGAAGACTTTTAACATGAGAAAAATAAAATAAAACAGTGAAAGCAGAGCTTAGGCAGAAAACTTGGCATAGATGGAATGGAAGGGAAAGATACTGGAGAACAGAAATAGATTCTTCAAGTGTAACAACATAAGAGATGTGATCTATCTGGATGATGCTGTTGGGAAGAGATACATGTAAGAGACATCGGGGGAAAGAATCAGGGCTTAGTGACGGGAGGATAAAGAAAAGGCAAAGGGAGAAGAGGAGTGCTTTCTGTTTTGGTTTTAGACTAACATGCTTTTGCGTGAGTTTGGGTTTGAAAAAATGAAGGGTTAGGTGTCAAGCTTCTAGAATGTTCAACAATGACATCAAGACCAAGGTAATTTAGAAATAGAAATTGGGATTGAACTGGGAATATAAAATTGTGGTCCGTCTTACAAGAACATTGGAGTTCCATGAGAGTGGGTGGAATTTCTGCAGGTGAATCTATAAGGAGAAAATATAAAAAAAATCCCACAACTAAATTTTGGTGTATGTAAGCCATTCCTATTAAGAACTACTAAAAGTTTTATTTGAGTATAAGTTTGAAAGAGCTTTATGGCTTTGTGAATTTCATCTAGAACAGAGGTGTTCTTACTTACACATAGAGAACTCTCACTTGCATGAGGTTAGCACTGCTGTATAATTGTGCCAGAAAAAAAGATCATCAGGCTGCACTGACTGACTGACTGACTCTGTTCGTTTATGGCCTTTGTTTATTCTCCTGTCCGGGTGAGCTTTTCATTTTCTAGTTACACGTCTAGATGGTTTCAACGTCAAGCACGTCTTGCAGCTGCAAATTCCTGGGTATGTACCGGTGCTACTTCAAATTCACAAAGACTGACAGTGCTAATGAGGCTTTTTCCCGGATGTTTACAGAGTCATTTGTTGGTTTGCATCTCTGCGACATTTCCAAAATAGAAAAGTTATTTACATTTTGCTGTTTAACATTTCTGAAACTATTTTTCTTTTCTCCTGCTCTCTTTTCCTCCCTCTTTTCCTGTAATAAGGGTGGTGAAATAGGTGGGGAAAAAAGTTTAGAGAATGAGGTACATTAACTTGTACTTGATTAGAAGAACATTTTGCATTTTGTATATGTACTTCTAAAATATCTGTGCATGTTTCAGCATATGAGATTGAAAATGTTAGGACACTTCAGGAAGTCATTTTAAAAGCATATTTAAAAGAGCTTATTTACTAATGTATTATGTACCTTAAAACCTAAGTGAGAAAAATGTGTAGATTTGTGTTGCCGAAATCCCCCTTTCTTGTCTTCCACATCTTGTTGGCATGCTTAAATATTTAAGTCTGATGGAAAGAGGACCTTGATGTTGTGGTAGAAATACAACAGTGGCCGTGAACTATCATCCACTTTGTCTTTTCTTATGAAACTCTGCTTTCAACAATGATAATGAATCCGGCAATACAGTCTCTGAAATGACAGTTGTTTTTTTTTTTTTTTTCATTTCTTGGTGTAGATTGAGATATTTCTAAGAGCACTTCATCTTATTGTCACATGAATTGCTAGGAAAGGATCTGAAGATTGCTTCTATTTGGGGTTCAGTCAAATTTGTTGTTCACTTATTCCCCAGGTTTGGCACCCATTTGTTTTGTTTTGTTTGGGGGGTGAAGTGGGACAGAAGGTGGGATTAAGGAGGAGAGGCTAGAATGTGCTTAAGATTGTCCTTGAGTCCATATTAACCTGTAATGGCCTATGGTGGCTGTTATGAAATCATAGAAGTGGCTAGAGGATGGGGTTCAAGGGCCAATAGTGTGGAATAGCTGTTAGAGACCAACACTTTATTTTGCAGTAAAAGGATCTGAAATGCAGAGAAATGAAATTTTATGTACTTGGTCACATAGATAATTAGTAGCTGAGGTGGAAGTAGAACTTGGGTTTCTTGATTCCTAGCCCAGAACTCTCTTCAATGTATCTTCTATGCAGATATGATGAATTTCTATTGGTTAAAACATGATGCATAAACAGTGGTGCATAATGGTTAAGCTATTATTACTAAGTTTCCCCAACTTGTTGGGTGATAGGTACTTAATCATTTACAAGTAAATTTGTTTTCTAAATCTCTGTGATGTCATCTTTGAATGGACCTTCTGGAACACGAAATAAATATTTCTTTTGTGACTCTCCTGATTGAAGAGAGGCATTGATATCTGTTGTGTGCAGTGAATTGTTATATTAAGAATTGGCTTCTATATTCTAATTCAGTGACAGGGCACTATATGGGTTGTTTGGGGTTTATTTAACCTGGGTTCAACATTTCATCTTCTACAAATATAAGATGAGGAGATATACTTTAGGGTGCTCCAAAGAACTATGTATCTAAAATGATTTTGGGGAGAAATCAACTCTAGAATTCTGTGGTAACACTAGATTAAGCAAATTCCTGACTTTAATTCTACTTAGTGACTAAGTAGAAGCCAATAAGAGATAAAACTGGAAACCCAGAAGGTAGACAAATCATTGAACAAGTAGCTAGATAACTACAAAAGATTAGAGCTCAAAAGTTGTCTTCCATTGTGTATTGCTTTTTTTATGTTCTCAGCATTTTGAAAGGTTTACTTGGACTGTGATAGTTATAGATCTGTATACTTTGCACGACCAGGAATGTGGGCTTTGTACCGTCATCCATTATCACTAAGTCTTGTATCTCCAGTGAGCATTCAGTCACTCTTGAAATGTACATGCCATGAGATCCTATACTCTTTTTACTATACTCTTAGAGATTTTTTTGAGTAATCATTCTTAGGAGAATTACATCAAATCATATTTAATGAATTTCTATTGGTTAAAACATGATGCATTAATGATTCTGTTGACGCTGCTAATATATGAGTACAACTCCTAGGCACTGTGATGAGCACAGAATTTAATCCTTGAGAGAAGGATTGAGTTACAAAAGAGGAAAACTTAGCCTCATATGGTTATGTGATTGCCCAGCCCAGTCCTTGAGTTGACACTTGTCACCATTATGACAGATGTCATTTTAATGATTACACAGCCCTGGAAGTGGCTGTGAAAGCTTTACCTACTGTTCTAACTCATTAGGTGTCTTATTTGGATTAGTTTGTTAAAAAAAAAAATTAGAATGTTACACATAGGATTTACATTCCTGGAAGTTAAGTTAGTTTAGTTTGGTTAAGGAATTATTTTTAAGCCATTCCTTTTGAAAAGAAAAAGATAACATTATTCATTTAGCTAACTGGTTATTTTTGTTGGGAGGAGTCTGCAAATCTCTAGTTAAAAAAGAAAAAGAAATTCATACTATCAATGAGGATTTTTATTACACTACCAAATCTGGAAGAATCATGCCAAGGTATGCCCCACATGCCTATGATAAGTCATTATGTCATGTTTAAGTGGAAAATGATGTAATGAGTTATTTAAAGCTATCCCAGAATTGGAGCTAATATAGTTTTCTACAGTATCACAGATTATAACATCTCTTGTGTGTATCTTCATGGTGATGAATGTTTGAATTCTCTATATTAATGTCAAATAATTGTGTCAATATTATGATAATTGCCACTGATTTTAAAATAGCCAACTAGCATTTTACTTCATATTTCAGTGTTAATATTGATCTTATATAAGTCAATTTTTTCTATCTATATCATCTCTAGTTTATTGCATTTTGACCTTCATTGTGTACATTAATATTTTCCTACTCCAATTTTCTTAAAAACATAATTCAAAAGGTGGCTTTTAATTTATACGCTTTATTTTGCTGGAAAAATGTATCATGATCTAGTAATGTAGTTATGCTTCCTTTTCACTTAGTTTCCTCATTATTTTAATGAGTCTTTTTTGTTAAACGTACTGACTTTGTTAAACTGATACCTCTCATAATAATATAGCAACATTTAGAGGGAATTGGATAAAAGAGATACACCATTTGTACTCCGATTAAAGTGAAAAGCAAATTTCAGAAAAGAACATAACTCAAAAAGAAAATGAAGTGTCACATGATCACTGTCATTTAGTCCAAGTGGCTAGAGAGAAGGTACAGCAGCATGTCAGACCTGTGTGGTAACATGCTACCTACTTTCACAGTAGGACTGGAGGGAAACATGTTGTTATGTGTCACAGTGTTTCCATGGTATAAGGGCAGCACTTATTATAAAGGTTTTCTTGCCCAGAAAGAGAAACAGAAGAATTTTAATGTGTGGTGGTTCATTAGTTTATCTTTGGCTTCCACAGTAATTGCCAACCATAATGCTTTTATGCTGATGAAAATAATGATGATAAAAATCTAATAAAATTATCTTTAAGTTTAGAAGAGTTATTCAATGACCAATGCACTTGAGGAAGACTAGACCCGGGGCTGCTATGTGTAACCTTTGACTAGTCTTCCTCTCCTTTTGTGTGTCAACTTCTTTGTCTGAAAAATAAGAGGCTATACTAAATAAACTCTAGGTTATGTTCTGCTTTGCATGTGCCTTAACTAATGTTTGCTAGGAGAGAATTTTCTTTACCTTTTTCTCTTAGAAGAAAAAAATACACTAGGGAAAAATGTACAAAGTCAGATTTTTGTAGCCAGTGGCTCAGCCATAGATGGATACATGGTTATTTATTTTCGTTTCTATTTTCTGGGATAAGCAAGTACTCTAGGTCATGCAGTTGGGATTGAGGGACGATGGTTTATGCTGTCATAGACATTTGATGGCTACAGGTTGGAGACAACAATGTTCTTTTCCTGAGGCTGCTCCTGAGACTCTTTAGGAAGACTCCTATTCTTGAAGTAGCTTTTGATCTAGTTTATCTCATAAATACATTTCTAATTTTCATTTGAAATTAAAATACCAATACAGGTAATATAATTTGCTTTTTTTTTTTAGCAGATATGTTTAAGACAAGGTAAATAGCAATGTTACTGGTTTTCAGAAACAAGTGTTATTTGTACATGTTTAGAGGGAGAAGATTCTTACCTCTGAATTTCATTGATTTCTGCTTGCAGAACTTCAGATGGTGGCAAAGTGGTTGGCACCATAGAAGTCAGTGTCGTGAAGATGGGGGAGATCGAGGATGGGGAAACCGACCACATCACAACAGATGTGCAGGGACAAAAGGTAGGATTGCAATCAGCTCCTTGCACAAATTAAATTAGAAATGATCAGTTTTGCCAGATGCCTGTATCTCTAACACTCTGTGGGGTTTGAAATCTCATTATTCAAAAGCTAAATGAGAATCAGCTCTGGAATTGAAGTACAACATGAGTGTTTCATCCTCTGAACCAGAGGGTCCATTTGTATGGAACGAGGCAGGGCTACGCACCATTCAGAAACACCTTTCTCTTCACTGCCAGCTCCCTTGCTGACACTGCCTCTTCTCATTTGGAACAAAAGTATTGATCATGGTTGCATTCTGTCATAATTAACCCTGCATGAGATGCACAGAAGATTCTGGGAGGGCTTTGCCAAAACGTAACCTGCTCTCTCCTCCCAGAGCTCTCATTGGAAAGAGATGCAATTTTAATTTGGATTTCCTTTTTATGTGATGGAAGGCAGATTTAACAAGAACTGCGTGCCTTGTGAAATTGTACAGAGAGAGGCAGGAAATAATATATTGCAGAGGGACAGCTCTAGCGGAGGGACAATGCCAGCCAGAAGCAGCTTTTTTGAAGCCCATGATAAAGGCTCAGTGCAAACAAATATGTGTACAGGATTTTCTCTTTCTATTGCTTCCTTTTCCCTAAGAAAGAAAAACCTGATATAAATATTAACATAAATTCCTTTGTTAGGAATGCAGTTGCCTATTTTATGGAAGCAATTGAAGCACAGGAACATACTTAAAAAATGCCAGTAGGATTTTTCTTTTTGGGGGGGAGGGAGGAAAATGAATTGTTTTATATACTTTAATACCTACCTTTTCATAAGTGAACATTTTAAAATTATAAGATCACTGTGATGTATTTTCTAGTTTATTTTTCTTATCTTGGAGCATGTTCAATTTTGATACTTAGGAAACATCGACATGGAAGAAGATGTTTATCCAACATTTACTATTTATAAAATATATAAGACTTTCAAAAAATACTTTTCTTGTACCAGAATCAGCCAGCATCTTCTGTGTTGCCCCTAAACTTTACTATTCTTTATTCCCTCATGTTCCCATTGGGACATTATTATATACCATGAAAATATTCCAAGAAGACCTAAAGTTTAAATCAGGTCACTTGCAAATGTCAGGACTGGGGCAAAGTTTGGCAGGAGCTCCTCATTGATGCATGTTATCTCTCATGTACATTTAAACAGATAGTAGTGAAGCCTGTTTTATTCAGCTTGTGCTGTCATAACAAAATACCTTAGACCAGGTGGCTTTTCTGCATTCAAGACCCCTGTCCTGGTTTGGTCCCTTTGTTCCAGCATTGTTCCCTTTGGAGTCCCATATAAGATTCATCTTGGTCACCATCCCGTGATCTCTTGTATCAAGTTTAGGGAAAGATGATTTAGATGCTAAGTGGGGGACTGGATGCAGGAGTAGACGGATTACCATACCTGGACCTGTAGCCATGGACCAGGGGACCAGTAGCAGAAACCCTTCCCATTTCAAAGCAGAGCTGCTTTCCTGGCTCTACTCCCAGCCACTTCCCCTTTCTCCTCCAGCTCACCCGCCCCTCGCCTCCAGACTGTCGCTGTTGGAGATAGTACACACTGAATCATGCTCTTTTCATAGAGAGAGAACTTGATACCTAGGAATATGCCCCACCTAAGTCCTATATAATACTTCTGGCTCAATCATCAGAACTTTAAAAAAACAAAAAAGGTGTAACCGAGCTATTCTAGAAATAGAAGGCGGCAGTAGACACCAGGGATGAGTCATAAGTTGACAAAGAAGGGAAGCAAACCAAAGATGGCAGCATCTCTGTCGTGTCTGGATTTTTCAAAAAACTGACCTTTTGTGAATATTTTATAAAGTAACTATCAAGTCTTTCGTTAATCCCTTGCAAAACTCATTATTGAGTGAAAAACATATTAAGATGCAATATGTATGCAATATTTAGAAGAATACGTGGAAATAAGTTTTCTTAGTGTTTTCAAAATGTGGTCAGAATTTTGGGGGGTGTTATTTTAGAACTGCAAATGTATGTGTAAGTATGTCCAAGCATCATACTCTTCTGTAGATCTGCTAACCCCAAATCCACAGAAAGGGTATTAACACCATTTGTTACTAATGGTGATTTAGGTCTTGAATGATTGACGTATGTGAAAAGGGAAAGTAACTGAAATAGAAGTCATCCCTAAAATAGCATTGTTTTTACTGCTTTGCCTAATTTGAGAATGAAGGAGTGGAATTTCTGTTAGCATTGTAGTTTGTTCCCTGAGAGTGATGCATGTTATCTCTCATGTCCATTTAAGCAGATGGTAGTGAAACCTATTTTATTCAGCTTGTGCTGTCATAACAAAATACCTTAGACCAGGTGGCTTGAACAGCAGGAACTTACCTTCTTACAGTTCTGGAGGCTAAAAAGTCCCAGATTAGTGTGTCTATTAGTTTGGTTCCTGGTAAGGAAATAATTAGCATTAGTTAATGCAGTACCTATTCTGGGATACTTTCTATTTTTTGCCCTGAATCTAAATTTTGAGAGCATTATAAATAGCAGAATTTTAAAATACAGTAAAATTGCAATAGAAGAAGACTGTTAGGTCAAAATTGTCCTAAATATTTGCCTTCCAGTTTGGATGGGAGATATGAGTATGTGAAGGTCACATTTCTGTGTCCACTTTGCAAAATAATACACTCCTTCTATTAGAAAACATGAAGCCATCTTTTATGACAAGGAGACAGAGTGCCTCATATGGGAAAGCTGTGTCAGAATAATGGCCTGGTCTCTATAAATTATGGACTTTACTCGAAGGGTTCGATCTCACCTTTCCTGTAAGTTATGTTGATAATGTTCTTCTTTTGGAAATGAGGGTGTCTTGTAGCTATATATCTAGTTATTTCATGGAAGGGTATCAGGGACAAATCATGGGAAAACGTCCAGACCCATCTGAGAATATTAGGTTTGATTGGTCTGTAAATACCCATTATACATGCTAGAGCAGAACATTGATATGATGAATATAGTGTTTATGGAAGATTATTTTAACAGCCCTGTAGAGTCTGAAAGGAGTAGAAGAAATATAGGAAAGAGGGAAAAATAAAGAATTTTAAGTATGTCCAAGCATCATTGCACATTGCTCCAGTGATTTGAGAAGTGCAATTCCAAACTAGCTTATGGGTTAAAAGAAGGGAACCACCTGTGACTTCCAGTTGATCAGAAAAATGATTTAGGAGGGTATCAAATGTTAAGAGCTGTTTGCAGTTTTTCATTTTTTCATTTTTCCTGGGACCTCAGTAAAATAGTTACAAAAGCTCATGTTTCAACCAACCACAAAGTTACTGTGTAATCTGATGAACATGACCATAGAGGGATAAGTAGTAGACTGTAAAAATACAGAAGGCAACATTTGAATCAGTGCTTTGATTTATGTACCTACCTCCTCAAAGTTTAAGGAACATGAAACAATTCCCTCTTTAATGGGAACCTCAGTGTTCACGATTCCCAACGGGGAGGAGACCCTGAGGACAGACAGGCCAGGGGTGGGAGGAGACAAGTGTTAGAACAGCTGGGAAGTTGCCCAGGGAATTCTGGTCCAACCTCCTGGGGAGGGTGATCTGGTTGTATACACAACATACTCACACCGATGCGTATCTTCACACATGTACTTTGGATAATAATGATCATCACATTCCACCATCATTTCTAACTCCTATGCATTCTCTTGAGCTCAGCCAAGCAGACCCTACAGGAGGATGAATGCTTCCCATAGATACTCACCCAAATAACTTTCTAGGATATTTTTTTCCTGTTTGTTTTGTTTACATTCTCTTGTTTATAGCTGGTACATATTGCCAGAAAATTCACTTTCCTCCTTCCCCAGAATCCCCCCATTTGTGGGCTGGAGATAGAAGGAAACTCATATGAAAAAATGAATTCTAGATGTGCCTCTGTGAACCCTGGTCTCTTATCAACCTCCTGTGTCCTCTGTTGGTTACAGTTCCTTAGGAACATTAGGATATTCCCCAACTCTTTGGTTTCTTCCCTGCATAGCCTTCTACCAGAACTGAGATGTACTTTATAATTGTATAATACAAATGTCTTACATATAAATTTGAGCAAATAATCACAAATTAAACAAGATTCATAGTAGAAATATGTTTTTCTCTTTTTATAAACAAAAAGTAATTTCATTTCTCATCTTGATTATTTTCAAATATATTTATCTCTTTTATTTTCTCCTAGTGTGCCCTGGTATATGAATGTACAGCCCCAGAAAGTGTGAGTGGAAAAGATAACTTACCTTTTTTGAATGCAGGTATGTAACTCAGTTTTTGGATAATTATATGAGTGTCAAATGAACATAGACTTGAATTTTCTATGAATTTAACTCTGAAACTGGGCAGTTTTGCCAGAGAATGACTTCTGAGCACTTAATAAATAAACTGGGAATCAGGTAGAGCCAGCGGAATAGAGGCAGAGTATACAATTCCATAGGAAACATAGACAAATCTTAGCTATATGTAGAAGACCTCTTGGCCATGGAACTGAATATTATATGAAATATAATATTTGTCTATTACTCATAGTCATGTATTGCAATTTTAACAAACACTAACAGACAAATAGAAAGAGAACCTCTTATCTAGTTTGACTTTCTAATTATATACTTCATAAAATGATGTTGTTAAGATGATAGATAAGGGGTTGGGGCTGTGGCTCAGTGGTAGAGTGCTTGGCTGGCTAGGTCCTCAGTACCACATATAAAATCAATCAATCAATCAAATAAAAGGTATTGTGTCCATCTACAACTAAGAAAAACTTCTGAAAAAAAGATAAATGAATTCAATAGGAAAATTCATAACCACATTTGAATATCCTTGGGCAGGTGTCTGTTCATAGCCATTTATTGCAATTTTAACAAGGCATCAAACAATGTATTAAATGCATTTATGTATAAAATTGAAATGTGTGGTATGGTTAGGATATGTGTGATAATACTGACTATGTCAACTTACATAACTATTTTTGAAGGATAATGTAAGTTACTATGACCATTATCAATATATGATGGATGCTATGGTGATAGGCAGTATACCTGATGCCTCTGACAGTCCTGCAACACATGTTTGGGGAAGGTGTTACCATTGCAATACTGTGCAGATGAGGAAATCATTAGGAGCCCCCCACCTGGTAAATAGTAGTGGGTACAGAATTCACACCAGTTTCTGTACTAAGGCATTTGTTCTTAAGTCCCAGGCCATGCCACTACTTCCCAAGTTGCTGTCACAGTAAAATAAGTCTTCTATATTTTTCTAGTTCTGCTGTGTTATTTACATTGGAATAACAACATAGATAGCATGAAAATCAGATTAATGAATGGTGCAGAACTTCAAAGACTTACTCATATATAACTTCTAAATTATTAGCTGTTTATTAGGGGCAGCTAATAACAGGCACTGGAGAAGAGAATACACCCTTTGACTGTATTATACACAGACAGAAATCAAATTAAATTTAATTGAGAAACATGTAAAAAAATCAACCCTACTTATGCCAAATGAAGCATTATGTCAGAAGAGAATAGCTGCTTCTCAGCCCTTGAACAAATGGTATGGGAGCTTTTTTTTTGGATGGTTATTTTTTATTGAAGATTTAATCTCAGAAGTGATGTGAATTACAGTGTTGAGTGGTCTACCCAGACAGCTAGATCATCCAAAAACCATAAAATATCTGTAAATTATCAGTGTGGTTCAATATCTGAAGTGTTATCAAAGGGTCTTGTTCATGTTTATTTTTTCATCTGAAGGTTTACTAAACCTTTAGTCCTTTACTTTAATATGTTCATATGATCCATCCATTTCATTTTATGACATGTTTTCCTGAAAAATGATTTTGAGTGTGACAGATGTTGAGTTCATGTTAATTACAATTGGAATGACTCATGTTATCACTCACATCATCTATACTATAATTATCACATAATTGAAAGTTTCATTCATGTTAAACCTTTACCTTTCAACACACAAAAAGAAATGTCATTTTTAAGATACTGATTGATTAAATTTCAAAGCAAAAGAGAAAAATTTACTCCTAAGTAAACAAATGTAGGACCGAAGGTATAAGTTACAGAGGTAGAATACTGGAAAATGAATCCACACCTCCTAAGACCTAGGTCTAGAGTCTGTACGCTTTGGAAACACATATTCTTTGAGATTACTTGATCATTGCTTGTTATGTGTACATTATAAGACAAAGACAGCAGATGTGGAATTCATGGGAACAGCTCAATTCTGCACTTAAGTGCACTTACTTGGTGGAGTCAAACATTGTGGGTTAATGCTTTTCTCCATTCACGGTGGTGACAGTTGGTGGTGATATTTCAGGTTTTTCTGAAGCTATTACTAAATGTCTTTAGTCCAGGGAAACCCAAGGAGCTTTCTGACCATAGATTATTTATCACAAATATTTTCTGAGTCATTTTATATTAGGAAAGATCAGACTAAAAGAAAGTCGCTGTCATAAAGCCTAGGTTTTTAGAAAGTTTTAAAAATACAAGCTAAGCACTATACATAAACTATCTCTGTTCAAAATAAAAAGTGCATTGTACCGGCATAGAATATGTATGACTTTGGCCTGTGTGTACCTTTGTCTTTTGTTCCATTTATTTATCTATATAAACTCAGCAACTTTGGAATAAATCCATTAAACTCCCAAGTGGTACTTTTTTTTTTTTCTTTTTTAATCTATAGGCAAAGGGAGCTATTGACATTCTTCTCAAGGCTTTGTATTAATATATTATATGGAACTTGCCGGTCTCCAGTGAGTTATGAAGTACTTTTTGAGTGAGTGGGAGAGAATGTCATATCTCAGTGTACTCTTCAGTATTCTATTTATATCTCCAGAGGTTTCATTTATAACTCAGGAAATTCTCTTATCTATTGTAAAAAGAAAATCTCTTCACCCGGAGATCTCACCCTTTTCATGGCCTATTTACCTTGCAAGTCGAATGTTTAAGTCAGGAATTTGGGGAATTGAGGGTGGGAGAGGAAGGGGGAGAAGGAGTGGTGGGGGCAGAATTTACAATTCCATAAGAATGAAATATAAGTACCTTCGCTATGTGGGAAAACAAACCAAACCAAAGACACAGTGATAAGTATCAGAGAGAGGAAGCTCTTATTTAGTTTGACTTTCTAAATAGAGAGCCTATAAAATAAGGTTGTTAAAACATAGGCTTATCTCCTTAATTATTTATGAATTTATTTAAGCAGAATAGTAGTAAGAAAGCTGAAAGTATTTGATGTTGGGGGATGGGCGGCGGGGAATTAGTTTTGAATGTATAGAACCTGGGCATGGGGTTGGGGGTTCTTTTTAAGTCACATCAGGCCAAGTACCTTGCCCACTGCTGGCTTTTGTGGTAATCATGTAAGAGCATAGCCCAGGCTGTCCTAAGAACCAATGCCAGCCCTAGGTTTGCCAACAAGCAGGTGACACCAGTGGACAGACAAGGTGACCTCTTTGGACATCAAGTGGCCACATTAACCTCACGAGTCCTTGATGTCCCATTTGGCTCTCTCATGTTTGAGGTGAGTGTAGCAGAGTTAGCTTTTTCTTTGTTTTCCTTTTTAGAAACATTTTGTGAAAGTATGTACTTTAATCAGTTTCACATGGAGTCACATACAAACTCGGGCATTCATAGTTTTATCTCTGGGGAGTTGTCATTTACAGCCAAAAACGCCTGCCTAGAGATCAGACTTCTCACAATATTGTCAAGGAGACAATTCTCCCTAGCTATCTCAAATTCTCCTTTTTTTTTTTTTTTTTTTTGTAAAATTATAAAGAATACTTTAGCCCACAGATCCTTACATCACCATGACTCATCTGAGGAGCCACAGGGCCATGTCACAGAGCTCTCTGTTATCATCCTGTTTTGAGTGTGTTTTCCGTCTCAGCGGGCATTCGACTGGCTGCAGCATCTTCCTGGGTTGAATTCCGTACGTTTGTCCTTCATTTTCTTTGAAGACCACTTTCCTGCTGACTCCCAACATGTACGCTGTCCCTCATATTCAAGGAGGACAGCTCTGACAAGCGGTGATTTCCATGACTGTGTAGGTTGGCATCTAAACAAAGTTGAGGGACTGGCTGCTGTCAGTCATAAAGGCATGCCGTTTGCCTTCCTGTTTGGACAGTTTGTTGGTGTTTCTATTTCTTGCTTCACACAAGAACCACATCTTTCCTCAAAATAGGCCCCCATGTCTTGGATTCTTTATCCCTAAATAGGGTTAAACCATCCAGTACTGTTGCTTCTCAGAAGATGAAGGAGTGTAAATTATTGGAGAAGAGATGTTGCTATTTCTTTCTTTTTTTTTTCTTTCTTCTTGTATTTATGGTATACATTTTTTTTTTAACAAGCATTGGACCCATAAGTCTTTTACGTTGAATTTTACATGGTCTAACATGCACCCTTTTCCATTAACCTAATAAAAATCTTCTATCATGTAGAACTTGATCAGTAATTTATTGGTAAAATAAAAATTTATTATTAAGAAATAAGGGTTCTCAGCCCTGCTGAATGTGCACCTTTGAAATTTCAAAAAAAAAAAAAAAAAAAAAACCCAGAGAAGATAGCGGATTCCCTTTAGATAAGGGCGATTTCTAACCCTAAACACACACTCATACAAAAACACTGGGGCTTCTCTTTCTTTAATCTCATGGAGAAAAAGCTCTAGGAATTGAGGGACTTGGAGTTCCGATGTAGATACATTCCTCTCACTGATAGCCTCTTAACAGCACCAGGGACTGCCCCATATTGTGATGGATGTGATCATTAGCCAGTAGTGGACACAGGCCTGGCTGGAGAATCTGCTAGGGCATCTGGCAGCTCTAGGCTGAGAGCAGGTACACAGTGGTTGGTGGGGCGGGGAGCAATGCCTTCCTTGACTTCTGAATTTCAGGAGGATCTCCAGAGCCAGAACCCTACAGAAGCTCAATGAATGATTATCAAGTGACAAATGACAGGTGAATCTTATTTGAATTTATGCTTCAGGTCCCCTGAGAAAGCTGTTCAAATTTAATTATTTAGGTTTGGAATCAAATAGTTTACTCTCCTTAAAAATTATAAGAAAATTCTCATTTAAAAATTTTTTTTCTGCTTCATGTAGAATCATAAATTTGAATTACCTTTTACATGACCATGCAACAGAACTAAATATTGAGATAACGTTCTCATAAACTCCACCATCTGTGATTCATAATACTTTAAGAGATTGTCAAAAATATTTCCTTCTGGATTCCTTTTGAGTTCTCATGTATTCCAGCCAAAAAGCAAATCTTGCTTTTGCCTTTTTTTCTTCGTATTCATGTGTTTTATCTATTACCTTGACAAATGTCAGATGATATCATTTTATATTAACAAAATTACCATGTATTCTTACAAGTTTAGATAGATTTTTTTCCCCCTTATAACTCTCTGATTATAAAAATTTGGGCCCATTGTGGCTTGTAACCTTGGCATTTGCTCCTTTTTAGTTGCCAAACGTCTTTGCCCTTTTGCTGCTTCAATAAACTTGATGAAATCCACTCACCTTGCTCTTTTGGAATTTCCATACATTTTCATTCCTGGGCCCCCAAGATATTTAGGATGGTAAGTGGCTTTAAATGGAAGAGTGTGTTTCACCAACAGTCAGTGGAACCTTCAACCACTTCAACAAAATACTTCAACTCTGTTCATGTTCTGTCTTCTTTCTTGCCCACCTCAGATAAACCAAAAGAACAGTAATAAAGGCACCAAGAAGATGTGGTCAAAATGTTAATATTCTGTGGATGATTGAGACAAGGACTTCTAGCCATGGTTAATCTTTCCCTCCTTCTGAAATCTGTGTTCTCCCTTAAAGTGGGGATTTTAAATATGCCCTTCTGTTTTCCCTTACCCCTCTTCATTTAAACAATTGTAGGTACCCTGTCTGTGTCTGTTCTTTTCATATGCAAAGTAGTGATGGGAAACATTTAAGTTGCAAAGTCTAAGCTCTTTTCTGTGCATTGTTTGCATTTACATGGGCACCATGCCAGGTACAGGAGAAGAAAAACAAAGACAATGAGAAAAACAATGGCACAGGTCCTATCCCCCTCCAAAAAAAAACAAAAAAGTTCATATTCTTATGGGGGATATGGACCAGTGTATTAGTAAACTTTTCATTACTATAACAAAATGCCTGAAGCAATCAACCGAAAAAGAGAAAAGGTTTATTTGGACTCACAGTTTTGAAAGTTCTGGTCTAAGATGAGGTGGCTGCATTTACTTTAGGCCTTTGACAAGAATGACATGTTATGGTGGGAACATGTGGTAGAGCAAATTGCTCAACTCATGTGCCAGAAAGCAAACAAGAGAAAGGAAAAGAAGGAGACCTGCGTTCATATCCCCTTGGAGGATATGCCTCCAGTGACCTAAGTACCTTCCATTAGGCTGCTCTTTCTAAAGTTTCCTTACATGCCAGGAGCACCATCTTCAGCACCAAACCTTTAACACTTGGACCTGTGCAAGACATTCAGCGTCTAAACTATCACATGTAGTAAACTGGCAACTGTGGCATAATTGGCAAGCACTATGGCAGATGCAGTAAGAGGAGAGGCATCAGATGGAGGGAGGCAGAGAGGCTAAGGAAGGCTTCCTGGAGGAGGTGCCATCTGAGCTGGGTTATAGCATGATGACATGTCACTCAGAAAGGGGGGTTTCTTTTGAGTCTAGGGAATGCAGCAGAGGCATGTTGGCAGAGAACTTGGTGAGTTCAGTGGACTACAGGCCGCTCTTGGCTTCTCAGCATGAAATATGAACCCTTTTCTGGCTTTTCCAGTTGTACCCTTCAAGAAGGAATGGAGCTGAAGCAGATTCCTTTTTCTGTCCACTCAATATCTAAATCCGAATTCTGTAGAGTAGATTCACCAAGTGTCACCAACTGGAGACAAACAGTCCTTTCATATTTTATTATGGCATCTGTTCTAGTTTTTCTTATTCTTGGCCTTCCGTCTTCAATGGAAGGCCAAGAGCTTCTGGGTTTGGCTGCATTAGGAAAGCAGTTCTTTGTCCAACTTAGCTTATATCCAATTTCTACTCTTGTTTTTATTATTTAAAACTGTGATACAATTTAGAATTCATAACATACCTAAAGAAATGTCACTACATTTTCTTGTGAATCTAAATTTTTCAACAATTTATTTTTCCTATATCATTTTTTTTAAAAGGAATATCTCTCTGCTGTATTTTCTGAGGCCCTCTCATGTTTCTCTTTCCCTCTGTTTGCTTAGAGCCAGGCTTAGGATCGTGTTCTTATGATCTCTGTTTATATTTTTCCGTTCTTATCCAATTTTAAAAACAGCCAACTTACATTTCAGATGTATATATATCAAAGATATTTTCAAGCACAAATGAGGGTGTGCCAGTATCTAATTGGATTACAAGGACTTACCCTGAATAAGTGTAATATAGCATTTGGAGAATAGGCAATGTATGCACATTTGGCTGAATAATTAAACAATTAAACAACTGCATAATTAAAACTACAGAATGAATGGATCCTCTATAAGAGTACATAGTACATTAAACTAGTGATTTTTCAAGTCCCTGAGCCTATAAAGTCAGATTCTATTTAAATATATAACTTCTGCCTTATCCTGGAGGCACGAAGTGCTTGAAGATAACCACAGACGAGCTTTCCCCAGAGAAGTGTATAAAAGATAACCCAATGAAATAAGGGTTCCAGCTTTTTGATGATCCCTTGGACCCTGAATCATATTTCCAAAATTCCTTGTCCAATCAACCCACTGATATCCCTAGCAGTCCTTTGTTAACAGAAAAGAGAAACCATCCTGTGATAGCTCTGGTTTATTTTTCCTGCCCGAGGTTGCTTGAGAAGCAGTCTTTTTTATGTGTTATCTCTGTTGGTTTTGTTGAACATTTCCTTGGCATCTTTATTTTGAATTATTCATAACTGCTACAGCTTGGCTTTCACAATTGCTGAATCCCGTGGAAAGGCAGGTGGCATGCTACCTTGCTAAATGTTATTTCTGGGAGAAATAATATAGACATTTGAGTCGAGGGTTGCAATTTTGGAGTAAACTGTCTTGTGTTCATCTCAAGAGGTGAACCTAAAGGGGAACAGATTAAAATTCCCCCTAAAGGGGTACAGTTAAAATCTGGCCCAGTTTGGAACTTTAACCCTCATTAAGTCAGCATAAGACCATGGTATGGTACAAAATACCAAAACTACCTTTCTCTTGGTAGAATCTGGCACATAATGTTTTCAACAATTGTTCTGGCAAAAAGCACTGTAAAAATTGGAGATGGAGAATACACGCAGGGCTGTCTTGCTACATTGAAATTGTTATTGGCCTAGTGTATGGTCAAGAAAGCTACTCCTACATGAAAAAATACTTGACACAATGGAGAATCAGAGCTGAAAGCCATTCACAAAGTCATTTACTCCCATGAACAGCTGGAGCATGTATGCAAAATTGCTGAAATCGTATTTCTGATATAAGGTAGAAGCATTTTAAAAAGTTGGCCAAAGCATTTATCATTTATGAACCATTGTTTAATATTGGATGCATGAGAACCATGCCATTTTTTTTTAATGTGATGATGACTCACCCCACCATGAAAGCAAGAATTTTGAGTTGAGACATTTTAGCAGGTCTTTTTGTGACTAGTGCAATGAACTTGCATCAAGGTTTAAGGTCAGATCATACTTCCTCATTTTTATTATCATGTCCATTATATAGTATTTTCTGATAAACTCTAGGTCTCCTTGCCTCAGACATAGCAGGTGCTCAAGAAGGAATGCTGGTGGATATGAGTTGCAAAGTAGATCCCAACCATATCTGCCTTTAGATACTGGTTAATGTATACAATTTAGTGCCAACGTTTGAAGACATGAGTCTTAAAAATCAGAATCCATGAAATGAAGTTGTGCAGAATATTTTTGAGGGAGGGGGCATGATTAAGCTGCCTGACTTTTTGATCATTTGCCCCAAGTATTTCCTACAAAAATAACAGTATTCACGTGTTGTCTTTGGATGATGTGTGCCTGGTGTCCAAAGGAGCGTCCCCCAACTCATTAATCAAACTGCTCTTTATTTCTGCTTAAGTGACATAGTAGAGGTTTCTTTTTAGAACACAGAAAAAAAAAAAACATTAAAATGGAAAGCCAAAAAAAATTTCAAAAGTTAAGGGACATGTCTTGGGGTTAACAGAGAAAATATTTTTCTGCTTTCTCACATAATTTAAAATATGAATTTAAAAAAAATAATTATTTACCTATAAAGGGCAAGAAACGTCCCATGATTCTACTTGACTGTGTTTTGGTTGATATAAAGATTCTGTGTAATTAAAAAAAGAGAGATTAAGACACAGCAACTATATTGATTGGATATTTATGTGTTATGCAATAATTTGGATATTTCAGGGATTGAAGTTTTTGTTTTTCCATAAAAGGAAGCATTAATATTCCTAACCATGTGATATATATTAGAATTCATGAGATCTCATCCATATGATTTAACCTGACTGACACTATATTGCATTCAATACATATTTCAACTCTAGAGATATGTTAACAGAAGCGGTGGTAAAATTCTTACATCTCTGAAACATTGTCACTTTAAAAATGAATGAAATCATGTAGTTTCTTTTATTGACTGACAGCAAGTTCTTCTATTTTAGATGAAAGGAAATAAATATAATGAAGGCTCTGTATGTATTTCTGATAGAATCTAATTGACAAATCTTAAATGGTCATGAATATATTCAAAGGATAATCTCTTTGGGCACACAGCTCTAGATTTTAAAATATTTTCTCTCAGCACACTGGAAATATTCTACTGTTTTCTGGCCTCTCTTGGTCTGGTTGAAAGGTAGAAGCTGCTGCCTCCTTCTTGACAGGGATATGTAAAATTTACCAGAGATTTGAATCTGTGGGTTGAAGAATGGGATGCTTGACATCAAGGTCTCTGCTGTAATTGATGCCAATTGTGATAATGATAATGCTCAGAGTATCCCTTTGAGAATGGATGGCTGCAGCAGAATGGATAAACAGATTCTCATTTCAATGCTCAGAAAGATATTGTATGTTTATTGAAGTAGTGAATGAGATATGGTTGTCTTACAGAGCCCTAAAATTTTGAAAGGTGTTTATGCCTAAATATTGAGGAGTCCTGGGCCACCATGCTTGATATTTTTGAAAGTCTAACATCCACTTCAATATCAATTATATTTTTAGTCAACTTTTTTTTTGATAAACTGTAGCCAACTAATAATAGATGCTTGATTAGTGATTGATCTGAGGTTTTATTGCCCACTAAACTTTAGTGTATGTATGTAACAAAGATATTCATTGTCCAAAAGCAATAGGAAAAACATTCTGCCCTGAAAGATAAGGCTTGGAGGTGTGTGTGAATTCTGGTTTCATGAAATGTACTGTGTCTTATCCTACCCACTGAGCCCCCACTCTTCCTGAATCCTTTTAAATCTTTAGTAGTATGACCTGTTCTTCACCTCTAGTCATTGTACACTTGCCCTAGATAGTTTCCTCATTCTCTCCTAACTAGCTTCTGACAATCTGTGATTTCAGGAAAATGTGGTGTAGACTTGGCTTTTAATAGACCATCCACCAAAGAAATGAACCTTTCTGACATACAAGATTTTTTATTAGTAGGGCTTTTTAAAACTTGGGAAATAACCTATCAGTTTTCACCTGTTAAGTAAAGATGACCAAGAGTAGTCAGAAGAAATTCAGAAATATATTTGTTGAAGTGTATTTTAAAGTGGCAAAGAACTTATTTAGTATGCACGAGGCTCTGGTTCTGATCCCAAGCAGTGCAAAAAAAAAAAAAAAAAAAATGTGTGTCACGTGTATGTACTTATATTTTCGTCTATATTTACAGGCACAAATGCTTTATAAAAAATTAGAAGAGAAAGCAGTCAATAGGTAATAAATCAGAGAACTACACTTGCCATATTTATGAATTGGAGTTGGAGATAGATATATATGATTTTTTTCATATTTTTATTAGGGCTTTATACTTGTATATAATGGAACTCGTTGTTATATATTTGTACATGCATACAATCTAATAACATAATTTGGCTGGTATCATTCTCTAGTTTCTTTTTTTTGTCCCTTCCTCCCTCCTTTTGGTCCCTTTCCTGTACCGATCTCTCTTCAATTTTCATGAGATACCTCACTACCCTGTAACTTCCATGGATGTGAAAAAAGATATGACCCTTGACTTTCTCAGTTTGGCTTATTCCCCTTCACATACTGTTCTCAATTTCCATCCATTTTCCTGAAAAATGACATAATTTCACTGTTCTTGATGGCTGAATCCAACTCCCATGTTAGTCACCATTTTTTGCTGCTATAACCAAAAGATCTGACAAGAACAATTTTATAGGAAGAAAAATTTATTTGATGCTCATGGTTTTAGCCGTCACAGACAGCTGACTCCATGGCTCTGGGGCCAAGACAAGGCAGAGCATCATGGCTGAAGGGTGTGGAGGAGGAAATGGGCTCCAGACACGAAATCAGGAAGCAAAGAGACAGCTCCTCTCACCAAGGACAAAATACATATCCTAAAGGCATGCGCCAATGACCCACCTCTTCCAGCCACACTCTGTCTGCCTACAGTTACCACCCAGTTAATACGGAGGATTAATATACTGATTAGGTTAAGACTCAAAACCTGATTATTTTACCTCTAAACTTCCTTGCATTGTCTTAACACATGAGCTTTTGGGGGGGTATCTAATATGCAAACCCCATAACAACTCCATTGTTATGTATATCATATTCCTTACCCATTTATCTGTTGATGAACACTTAGGCTGGTTCCACAGTTTGGCTGTTGTGAATTGTACTACTATAAACATGGGTATGCATGTGTCACTATAGTATGATGACATGATTCTTTATGATAAGTAACGAGAAGTGGTATAGCTAGGTCAGATGGCGGTTTCATCCCTAGTCTCCTTAGGTACCTCCATACTGATTTCTATAGTGGTTGTATTAGTTTACCATCCAATCAACAGTGTAGAGACGTTCCTTGTTCCCCATATCCTCTCTGGATTTGTTTGTATTCTTAATGGCTGCCATTCTAACCTAAGTTAGATGAAATCTCATTGTCCTTTTAAGTTGCATTGTTCTAATTGTTAACTCTGTTGAATGTTTATTTAAATATTTGTTAGCTAACAAAGACTATGTTTTAGAAGCTTCATTAAAAAGATTTATAAAAGGGGCTGGGGATGTGGCTCAAGCAGTAGAGCGCTTGCCTGGCATGCGTGCGGCCCAGGTTCGATCCTCAGCACCACATACCAACAAAGATGTTGTGTGCGCCGAGAACTAAAAAATAAATATTAAAAATACTCTCTCTCTCTCTCACTCTCTCTCCTCTCTCACTCTCTCTTTAAAAAAAAAAGTTTTATAAAAATAAAATCCTTAGAAATTCAAATACACTAATGAATTCTGATAAATTTTTGAGCCAATAAATAGAATGTTACCCTGATTAACATTAATTTTGCCTCATCTGATATGCATTTGTTTGTAATTTATCAATTTCCTTTTTCTTTTTTCTTCCCAGTGTTCAAGAATCCAGTGTGTAAATTATATAGATTTCCCACATCTGACAATAAGTGGATGCGGATCCGGGAGCAGATGTCAGAGAGCATACTTTCTTTTCATATTCCCAAGGAACTGATTTCCCTCCACATAAAAGAAGATCTGTGTAGGTAAGAGAAAACAATTTATCATTGCCTCTTACATTACTAATTTCTTCACATCGATTTTTAAATTTTTTTGAATTAACAAATTTATAAATTATGTATGTTTATCATCTCCAACTTGTCTTGAAATATAAATATTGTGACATACATGCATACAATATAATGATATAGTTTGGCCCTTACCTTATAGAAAAGGTATTGATTAAAGGAAAAGTGATATAGAAGAGGCTGGTCATCATTGTCCCTAGGCAGTATTCAGAATCTAACAGGTTTTTATAGCTAATTGACCTAAATTAACATATGTAGTAACTCATTTACTTATCACTAATTTTTACCTACTCTTTTACTAGAACATTTTTTTCATAAAGTGTGATGATAACATGCATATTTAGACCTTCACTATCTGCTATGGTAAATATTAAAATATCTTGGCCCTATTGGCTATTGATCATTTAAAATATGCTTCCCAGTGGGATGTTCTGTAGGTTTATAATACACATGAAACCTCAAATTCTTAGTTCACTCACTACACACACACACACACACACACACACACACACAAGTAATTTAATAATGAAATGTTAACATTGCTGTTATATTGGGGTTAAGTTAAATTTATTACATTTAATCTTAACTGACTTTCAATTTTTTACTTTTTAAATATATCAAATAGAAAATTTAAAATTACAAATGTGATTTTCTTTTGTGGCTTGAATAAGCTCTACGTCTTGTGGAATGCTTGGTATCTAATCAATAACTTGAGCTTTGACCTTTAAAATAATTCTTACATCTTTAACTCATCTACTTACGACAACTATTTCTTAAATTCCAACTTGAATCAAAGCAGAGTAGACCACCTCCTTGGACCATTCATTTGTAGCAAGGCTTTAAGATATTTGTTGGTCTGAAAAACCATTTAAGATAATGGATAAAATTTGCTATGCAAGTGGGCATTATTGTACCACAGAGTTAAATCAGTAGCTATAGTAAAAATGACAGAAGAATTTAAGAGCTTATTGGTTGATTAGACTGTCTCTGAATCATGACTAATTAAATAATTTGTTTCTTTGCCTTTTAAACAAACCTGTCCTGACTTTTAAAATGTTTAATACTGTGTTACATTACACTGAATTCCTTTAAGGCCCTAAATCTGAGATAATTTTCATTTGTTTTAATGGTTAGTATCTGTAATTGCTGAAATATAGGATTTAACGGTATCATATGCCTTCTGCAGACCCATGCCATCAAGAGAACCAGAGACAGGGCAAGTCAAATCTGCCAGGTACTGACAAATTTGGTTAGGGTTCCTATAACCGCATAAATACTATATACCAAAGGCAAAAAAGAGAGCAGAAACTGAATTTTAGGAGAAATCAGGCAGGAAACTGGATTAGAAGGACCTCTGGATCTAGGCAATAAAGAATGAAAAGGAAAGAGGGAGACAGCAGAGTGAGGAAAATCAGGCCTCAGAAATCAGGCAGCAGGCATCAGACCAATCAGACTCAGGTCCAGAGAGGCTACAGCCCGACCAGGAACTGATGGGCTACAGAAGAGCCAGCTGCAAGAGCAAGTTTTAATGTGAGCCAAAGTGTTCTGAAATGGGCCTTCAGTGTCACCCTTGCCTGGAGCAGTGGCATGAATAGGCAGAGAGCAAGGACAGATCCCAGGAGCGAGAAGGGGGCTTACACAGTAAAGAGCAACACAGAGATTGGGTCTTTGAGGTCCTAAGAGAGTCATCCTCCTCAACATGGTTGTGCTCAGACCATTAGAACCACCCATGCTAAAGCCCTTCAGGGACCACCATTTTTCACTAAAAGGTTGGAGGCAGCAAGTTCTCACAGGATTAGAGGATGAGAAAGGACCCTCAGAAGACAAGCATGAATCTCGGGTGCCAGGCAGGACCTAGCACCTTTGATCAGCTGAGAGACAAGGAAAAGGATTTGTGAGATGAGGTACATTTAAGTTGTGACTATACCTTACCCTATATATGGGACCTGAGTAGCCGCACCTAGTTTAGCCAGTCCCAAATTTCCACTAAAACACTCACAAAGACACAGAAAAAGGAAAATTATGGCACTTCAAAAAATACTGAAATCT
This sequence comes from Urocitellus parryii, assembly GCF_045843805.1. NCBI lineage: Eukaryota > Metazoa > Chordata > Mammalia > Rodentia > Sciuridae > Urocitellus > Urocitellus parryii. Next base: position 17,955,179 of record NC_135540.1, on the reverse strand, counting down.
ATGGACATGATACATAGGAAATTTTATATAACAATCAATTTTAAGCTGATATTATAGGGTTGAAAAATCTTGGTTGATGCTATTTAATTTAAAACTATAACAAGCTAGTAAAAGAGAAGATACAGAGAAAAACCTACACTATATCCCTATGTCTCTTTGATCATTCGTTTGGAAACATCTCAGAGAATGAGCAGCTGGCCTTCTGGGGCACATTTCCTACCTCTGAGTTAACCATTATGATATCTCCAACCCCTGCTTCTATTCCACTCCCATCAGTGTCTCTCAGTCCACTCGCTATTAGAAAATCCTCAGGAGCAATAATGAGCAGAGAATATGGAGAGCCCTTTGTTATTTCTGTTGTTCATTTTTTTTTCTTTTAACATGCAAGTGTTTTTCACCTACTCTGTTCTCTTGTTATTTTCTCTCTCTCTCTCTCTCTTCTTTTCATATGCATTCATAGCAAAATATTCACTGACACACGGAGAAATCTGGTGGGCGGTTTTGGTGGAGAACAAGGATCATTGCCTCTAAATACAAGGTTCCACGGCCAGAGATAAAACTAGTAACTGGGATTGTTCAGAGAAAGTCAGATTTCAATTTCAGGAAACCAAATGACACAAAAACCTGTTAGATTCTTAATACTGCCTAGAGACAGTGATGACCAGCCTGTTCTATATCACTTTTGCTTTATTTGATACCTCTTCTATTACTAGAAAGTGTTAAAAAATTCAATACTGAACCTTTAAGAACGTTACAAAGGGAAGAGGAGAAAAAAGAAACCACCCTCGAGACTCAAAGGGAAATAAAAAAAAGTACAAAAGTTGACTAGCCATCTGAGTAGAATGTCGGGAAGATATGATTATTATGAAACAGAATCAGAAACCCACAGGAAAAGAACCATTGAAAGGGAAAAGGACAAGAAGAAAGTGATAATAGAGCAAGTAATGAAATTTTAAAGTGCAGCAGCCAAATTAAATCCACAGAGCCAGCAGAGAAGATTTGACGTTAAGAAATCATCTCAGTAATGTGGAAGACAAATATGATAAACTCTCCCTAAATGTTAAACAAAGGTGAAAAAAGCTCAAAAGGATGATGTTTGATGTGCAGTGCAGAAGCGGGAAACTGCTAAATGATTTTAAATATTCTTAGGAGAGAGTAGTGTGTGCAAAAGGAAAGCAATGGCTGGGTATCTGTGTCCACAGGGGTGCCTTTTTTCCCTTACTGCCCAGATCGGACTAACCTTGTACTCCTCTGCAGAACCAAATGGCAGAAGCCAATGGAATAATGTCTAATGATTTCTGGGAGGGGAAAGGCTGTGACCCCACATCATTATTTAGGGTCAGGTTATGAATTTTTTATGAATGAAGGCCATGGAAATGACATACTTAAATATGCAAGAGCTCAGAAAATGTCATCCACAAGCTTTCTTACAAAACCTACATGAGGACATGTGTCGTCTAATAAGCTAAATGAAAAATTCAGTTTATGGAGTATTCTAGATTAGTACATAAATTGTGATACAAAATTAATAAATAGCAAAATATAAGAAAATGAATTGCTAATGTAAGAATAGGAAGTCCTCCTAAAGTACTCATGATCATATTTTTCTTTGTGAGGTGGAATCCCCAGCCTGGAAAAAACTCTTCTCTGAAATACTTTTCTCAGCTGCTGTTCCATTACATTTACTCAGATTCTAGAAAGAATCTGGCCCTGCTTGTCTTCCCTCCCAGCCCCACAAGTAGATGGACTCTGACTGAGATGCCATAGTGCTGTTTTCTTTCAGTACTTGTAAACAATACAAAACACTTCATTAAAGCGCTTGGAAATCATCCCTTGGAGAATTATTAATAAAAAAAGCTTTGACATTTTTCTTCAGGAAAAAAACAAAAGAGATCATTGCCTGGGTAACTTTATTTAGGTTATTTCTTTTGTTAGGGATGCATATCATTTTCTATATAACTGTTTTCTTATAACTATTGAGTAAATCATTACATTTTGGGTGAAGGGTACTAAAGCATACTAAGTTAACTAGTAGCAGACATAAGCTGTCACTAAGTCTTTTTTTTTTTTTTTGGTACCAGAGATTGAACTGAGGGGTGCTTAACCATGGGGCCACATCCTCAGCCTGTATTTTTATTTTTTATTTTGAGACAGGATCTCACTAAGTTTCTTAGGGTCTCACTAAGTTTCTGAGGCTGGTTTGAGCTTCTCCTGCCTCAGTCTTCTGAGCGTCTGGGATTACAGGTGTGCACCACCATACCTGGCCCTTTTCATATTTTGTATAATACCTGTAGAGATAGATCGATCGATCGATTGATAGATAAATAATAATAGATTGAGAGTTACAAATAAAGGTATACTTTCAAAAAAGAGAAAACTCAGTGAATACAGAATGAACTCAGTCATGCCCTACCTACATCAGCAGTCTTTCCTTAAGCACCAGAATTAAATATTTTTCTAACTGCAAGGCATATGGATATCTGCTATTTTAACCCAAACAAGTGTAGGCAGCTTTTGAATGCTATTTTTCAACAACACTTTGCTTAGAAAAGCAGGACTTGCCTCTTAATTCCCATGATGAAGAATTTGCTAACAAAGGCAGTCCTTAACATCTATAAAGTCTGGATTACGAAAATCCTAGACATGCTTTCATGATGATATGACTCTAAAATCTCCTTTTTTATCCCAGTTTTGACCTTTCATGTAATTAGCTGATAGCCAAAAAGTCAACAGTACTGAGTTGTTGTGTTACCATCTCTCTATAGAAGTGTTTAAGTATTTATTTGAATATTTTCTTACATTAGTGCCCTTATTTTATTTACCAAGGCTTTAAAAATGGAATATTAAAATGACTGCAATGCATTGATGTAGTTTCAGAAATTCACAGATATTTCCTTAAGTTTGATTATGGATTTAATTGGGAAAGAAAATAGACATTAAGGAAAAGAGGGAAGGGAATTTTAGGTCTATGTAGTCAAAACAGTGACTTAAAGACAAGGCATATTAGTAGTTTCATATTTTTTTTTAACTTAGTAAGAATGAAATCTCACTCATCACATAAAAGCATAGTATTAACTTTCACACATGGAGGTTGGTGTGTATTCAACAGAGTGTGTTGTTGTGGGTCAGTTTGCAGGGGTCACGTGTGTGTGTTGTGGGCTTGTTGACTTAGTGCTCACATACGGGGTTGATGAGGAGAATGGTGCCCTTTGCAGACAAGTTTGACACTGAGTGTAAATGTTCTGGAGGGGACAGAACTGTGCAGCAACTCTTTTCACATCAGTCAGGCACAGTGTCTGTTCTTGCCTGCAGGTGCCACCCAAAAACACCCTTGCTCTTGGTCTCACAGTTAATGTGACATTTGGACTCCACATGAACTACTTTTATTAAATTTGAAATTGTTTGTAGACCGATTCTTAGGGCTATGGCAGAGTTTAAATCCTTTGGAAACTCCCTCTGATTAGCCTCAGCTTAGCACCTTCTGAGTTCATGTTCACACACATAACAGCTTTTGAATCAGCAGTGAAGTGCTTTCAAAACACCATGCTTTGAATTGTATATCATGGTTTAGGTCCAAAAAAAATTGCCATCAGGGAACTTAGACATCACTCAAGTTATGTTTACTGCTGTGAAGAAAGGCTCGTATTGTGCCTAGTAATTTTCTGATTTCTTGCTTTGGGAGCCATGGTTTACAAATATATAGAATACACATTGAATTTTTACTTTGAATATCATACATTCCCATTATAAAAATACAGTAAAGGGCTGGGGCTGGGGCTCAGTGGGAGAGCGCTTGCCTTGCACATGTGAGGCACTGTGTTCAATCCTCAGCACCACAGAAAAGTAAATAAAGATATTTTTTAAAATATAGTAAAAATACAGAAAATATAGAAAAAAGGAAAATCATTCTAAATTCCCTGTCAAGAAGGAGAAATAGAGTCTTTAATTTTACATCCTCTCTCAGCTTTGTAAGCTTCATTGTAGTAAATGGATTTGTACTTCCATGACGATCACACACTGGCATCAAGCTTAATTTTCTTGCATATCTGAATTGTATTATAAATCCATCCATGATTCTATATCATCTGAAATGAAAATGTAGGCTACTAATCAGTTAAAATATTTCATCTTAATTTTGATTAATACATCAAAAACCTAGAAGGAAATATACTAGCATAATCACATTGATTGTTCCTAGGTGGTGAATTTAGAATGGCAATTTATTTCAAAGCTATATAACATTAATACACTAACCCTCGAAAATAACATAGAATACTTAGACTTGCCAATTAATATAGCGCCACTTCCTATAGTTTAAAAACTTACATTCATTCTAAATATCAAAGTCTATTAAAAACTTAGCTCCATTCAGGCCTGATTTTAAAAATTTGGGTGACTCTCTTTAGGAATATTGATAGTCCTTTAGAACTTCACTTGTCCCCTTCCCTACCTTAAGACAATATATAAGTAAATTAGGTGGGCTTACAGTATATACATAGCATACAGAACAAAGGAATTCTTGATTCCTTGTGATATCCTTTGGATGCTACTGGTTTCTATTATGGGATGATTGGTAATCACTGAGATGCATGGGTTCCATCTTCCTTTCAGGTGGTTTCTTGGCATCCCATTGGGGTCCCTGGGCATCTGATATTCAAATAGTTACCCTTCCTTGCTTTTTGGTCCTGGTCTTATACTTGCATCAAAACACTGACATTTGCAGCAATTCTACCATTGTGGATGTGTGGAAGCCTTTAGATTTCTAGACACCAGACACAGTCAATATGCATCTAGGAGCTTTCCACCATCATTTCCACAGCATGGTTTAGCTACCACGTTGAATCATTGTCAAGGCTATGGGTCATGAAGTCCTGTATCCTTGCCTATGTGCTTTATTGAAAATTATATTCTATCACATATCATTTTATAACCTCATTTTTCCCAGTATGTTATTAATATTTTTATACCTTTCTAAGTGCTTTTCTAAAATATGTTTCACATAGTTACAGATGCTCTGTCATGGAACAGCTTAATAAAGTACATAAAATTGTTGCTTATGTTTTTTATATATTATATAATATGAATAATTTTAATGAGAAAATCATATATATCTTTATTATCCTTTAGGCTTAAACACTAGAAGTAAAATTGCTAAAACAAGATGTGTGTGTTTTGTGGCTTTGGTTTCATATTTCCTAGTTGCCTTCAGAAGTTTGCGTCTGTTTTCACTTCTGTAGCTACATATGCACACCTTCAACTCTTACTAGTTTTCAAACTTTTTTAATTACTTGTGTAGTTGAACATTTGTCTATATGTGTATTATAGATACTGGCACACATACACATAACAGGACTGTGTGGAACTAAGATGTTCATCTTTTCCTTTTGATTTGCAAGAAATATTTATATGACTAGTATATGTTTTATAACATATTTTAAAAATACTATTTCTAATTTTATGTTTTACCTTATATATGAAGTTGTATGTACATTTTGTGGGTTTTTTTCCCATTGTTCATAGAAAACTTGTTTTTAGTCTCCGGTCAGTTCAATATCAATAAATGTTTCACATGTTTGTTTATTTTACATTTTGGAATTTTATTATCAGGAATTTATTTAATATAAAATGAGGCACTAAGTTGACTACGTTTCTAGAAATTTAATAAATATTCATTTCTTTTTTACTTCCTTATGGTATTTTCCCAATTACCATGTGTCTTCACCCTCATCACCAAAGTAATTAAAAATATTAAAAAGTATTAGTTAAAACAAATTTACTCTAAAAATGTACATCTTTGGAGTATTTGTTTTTTACATTAAGGAGTATGGTCCTGTCACGCCGTCTCTTCTACATTCAAAAACACTTTTATAGTTTTTTTTTTCATAGTGTTTTTATATTTCTTTAAAGAATTAATATGTTTGATTTTTATTGGTAATTTGAAATAATTCTTATGGACTTATTAATGCTACTCTTGTTTTCTCAATCAAATACTGATGTTTTCATCAACTTTTTTTTAACAAAATAAACTTCTTATATGGATCACATGCTATTTGTTTAAATGATAAAATGATCAAAAACTATGAATTTGTGATGAATCTTAGGTGCATAAACCCTGCCATGTGTGTTGCCATTTTTAGTATTTTTGAAAGTTTTTAATTCTAGTTTTATTTCATTCTGGACCAGTTGTTATTTTGTAAATTGTATTTCATTTTAAAGATATTAGCATTTTGTCCCCCCATGCTTTATTTAAACATTCTGAGTAATTAGTAGTTTTCATACTTGGTTTTCCTTATAAAGTTTTTCTCAGTTATTTTATAAATATTTTAAAATAAATTATGTTTTATATCTGAAATGTATAAACTTGTAATAATTTCTTCAAACTTGAAATTATTATTATATTCTCAATCTCTTACTGTTTTTTCCATCTTTTTTTCTTTTTTTTTTTTTGGCTACTTGATCTATCAAAGGTTAAAAGATTTAGATGATAAAAATCTTTCTTAAAGATAGCTTTGTCATCACAACAAAATCAACAGACATTAGCCTTACATTTCTGGCCTCTCTGTAGCATCCACCTGCTTCTGGGAAAGGCTGCCATCACCTGTGGCAGCAAGAGCCAAATGTCACCTGACATGCCTGCTGTGGCTCCTCCATGGGCTCCTCTCCTGCTTAGTTCTGCACTGCCTCTCTCACCACATGCTGCTCGTGATTTGTCACATTTACTCCCATGGAGTCCACTGTGGGCTCTATGCCATTGTTTCCAAATCCTTTAACTCCCACTTATCTTCCAAGCTCCAGATACCTCTACTCCACCACCTGCTGTCTATGTCTATTTACAACTTGTGGTTACTCCACATGCCTAAAGCTGAACTCATCTGTCTCCTTTCAAAACCCTTCTTCCTCAATTAGTTCCTATCTCCTTACATGACACCACCCTGCCCACGTGTAGGCTCAATGCAGAAGTATAGAATGTGTGCCCTTTTGTCCTGTCTCACTACATTTTCCCACATTCAGCTTCCAGATTCAGTTTCTAATCATTCCCATTCCACAGTTTCTTCCAAAAAGAATACTCAGAATACCCCCATTTCTTTCTTACAATAGTGTGGCAGTCGACTAATGGCTTTTCTGCCTACCCTACAACCTTACTATTTTCTTAAAATCCATGATTCACTTGCAGGCTCACAAAACGTGATTTAAAGTATTTAAAAAATGCAGACATACCGTGGGAGTTTTGGGGAGATAGCTTTGATATTTAACCTTTTAAGAACAATATTGGGATTATGTGCTGGAAAGGGGAGAAGGGAACAAACTTCTGCTTATAAAGTTCTCAGTTAAATACTTTCTTTTTGAGAACTTCAATAAACCATTCCATATTCATGATACATACAGGATTTGGTATTGAAAAGCAAACTCCTTCTTCTATTGGTTATAACTAAAACCTGGCAGAAATAGGAACTAGTTTATCATGGGGTAATTTAATGGGAGGAAAAGGAGACTAATGTGTTGAAAATTGCATATAAATTTCATATGTATTATGTGTGTGTGATAATAATATAAGTAGGTTTGCTTGTGTTTATAGTGCGTCGAGCTTTATGTTCCTTTAAGCTTGGGTTGGGTGCAGACAAGTTACATAGATCTCCCCAAACTACCACTGATAAAAATTTTATGGTTTGTTTTTATGTTGTTTTTTATATTTTGTTTATGTTGAATATTTTCTCCAAATTTGGTATGATTTCAAAATTTGGCTATGCTCAGCCTATGCTGAAGTATGCTGGTTATTATACAGAATGAAGGTACCTGTATAGCTCAAGCTTCATGCTAGATACAAATGTATTCAAACATGGTGTGCACATGTATAATTTAGGAGAGACTCCCGTGGCTATGGAGTAGTGGCTTTAACAAAACACCTACATTTCTAGGCAATACATGTATTTAAAAACCTTTCATTGTACAAAAAAAATTAATTAAATACATAAGAATATTCACGGAGAATAAATAGGAAGCTAATAGAATTAAACGTTTTTTTTTTCTTTTGTTCTCTTTCACCTCTTTACACATATTTCATCATTGATTCAAGTAAGGGGAAGAGGACAAATTTTCAAGCTTATGGTATTGGGAGTTTAAAAGGATAAGATTATTTCACAAACAATGAACCTGAAGGCTTTCTTAAATTTCATGTAAAACAGATGAGTATATTTATATGTATCATGCAGAAAAAAAATCTTATGAACAACATATTTATAAATATGAATGAAACTTTCATTATGGAAAACTGTAGGAGAATTTGAGACATACAAATTTTAAATATAAGATTTTGTGAGCCTCTTTAGGAATGTTTTGTTTTAGATATCTCAATTGGCAAATGCTATACATAATACTAGACTCATGATGATAAAATATTTTGTATCAATGACAACCACATGTATTTTGTTCATTACTAAATATTTCAAATATCCTATATTTTAAATCTATATTCTATAACTATGAACATATACATTTACATATGCATCTGTATCCTAAGTCTACTTCTTGAATATATAATGTACTTTTATTTTTTTAAAAAAGATGGCCACTAAGGTCTCCTAGAAACCCAGCTTTGAAATCATAGATGCCACACAGTGTGTATGTTAGAGAGACATGTTCCGCATGTTTACTTAAATTTTATTTCCTATACTAGAGTTGGTTTTGTAAGCAACAAAGCTATTTTGGGAGATGGAAGATAATTCTCTGACATTGCACATTATCTTTTTTCTTTTCTTTTTTTTTTTTGATACTGGGGTTTGAACTGAGGGGTGAATAACTGAGTCATATCTCCAAGTCCTCCTTTTTATATTTTATTTAGAGACAAGGTCTCCCTAAGTTGCTTAGGGCCTTGCTAAATTCCTGATGCTGGCTTTGAATTTGAGATTTTCCTGCCTCAGCTTCCAGAGCTGCTGGGATTACAGGCGTGTGCCCCAGTGCCAGGTTGAACACATTATCTTAAAGCGTATTTCAACTATCACTTAAAAAATGGTTCATTTTATTTCAAAATGACACCACTTCAAAATGTCTTTTTAAAGTGTTAAAAGTCTGTCTTTAACTTTAAAATTAAAATCAGGTATATTCAGGCAAATTTTATTTCTAAAACCTCTTCACTATTATTTTTTACATAGTGACCCAGCTTGTCCATTGAGCATTAGTTCACTTTTTGAAATCAACTTATTTACTTTTTGTCGATATATTTCCAGTCATAGTCATTCTTTTTACAAGGCAAGCCTGATCTTATGTCTCCCTAATTCTCCTGTTGTGTCACATGCCGTGTTTTCTTTTGCACAGCTGAAACATGGATGTTTTGGGATGTCTGCTGACATTTGCATACTTGGTTAAAACAAAGACACAATGAAAATCTTTGATGATTTTAAAGAAATGCTGCTTAGTGGGAAAAGCAATAGGGAGCCAGCCACACTATTTAGATCTCATACATATCAAGTAAACCTCAAACTGTTGAGTCTAATAGAAGTTTCCATAGTGTCTTGTCTCTTCCTCTGTTTTTCTTGGTGTTTCTTTATCTCTCTCTCTTCCTCTCCCTTGCCTGTTCTCTGAGAATAGTGTAGCCCAAGAATTCACAAAAGATGCTTTAGAAAACATCCCATCAGAACTCTCCTGTCGGCTTATGCCTGATGAGTGTTATTTCTTCTGTTCATTTTTCTTTATATAATGTTGAAGCACAGTTAGGATGCCACACGGTCCATTGTTTATCTTGTAAAGTGCTTTTGCCCTACTAAGTCCTAGTATGGAGGGCAGATGCTGCATGCCATTAAGTTCATCGTTATGGATTCTTGGTATCATTTAATGAGAGGTCCTGTAGAGCACTTAGGAACTTCAAGCTGGCGATAAAAATACGGCTTTATATCACTGTTTGGGTATTATGATATCCCCACAGGAAAGAACAGGGCAAAACTCATAAAGAAACTTTTTTTTTCCTCTTGTGCCAAGATTCTTTATTTCAAATGACTTGAGTATAGAAAAGTGTGTTGTAAACATAAGAACACAGAATTGGAGTCATTATAGATTGAGCTCAAAATATGTATGTGCTGCTTGGAACATACTTAAAATTTGTAGAAAATTAATCTATCAGTTTTCTGATTTTTAAACTATTTAGGTTATAGCATCATTTGTCTTGCAAGACTATGTATTAATTTAATAAGCAATCAGAAGGGTCTAGCATTATAGATTATAGGAATTTGTTTTGTGTTGTGTGTGTGTGTGTGTGTGTGTGTGTGTGTTGCAGTACCTGGTCTGAGACTTGGCTCAACCAACCCCATTGAACAGCTCCATGACAAGGTTTGACCAATCTAATTGCTATAATTTTGAGTTTCTTCAGCTGTAAAAATGGGCCTAAGTGATATATACATGTAGTTGTGAGATTTCAAATGTACTATGGATACAACACAACCAGTGTGAAGATACACATAACGTTAATTTGAAAGAAAGCCTTAATATTCATATAAAGAATCATGTACTCAGCAAACAATACATATATCAAAGCTACAGTTGGGCTGGGATTGTAGCGCAATGGTAGAGTGCTTGCCTAGCATAAACAAGGCACTGGGTTTGATGCTCAGTACCACATTAAAAAAATAAATAAAGTAAATTAAAAATTTTATCAACAACTAATAAAAATATTTTTTAAAAAGCCACTGTTATTTCTCACCCCAACATAATGTAGTGTTTCAGACACAAAACTGAGTCTGTAATTTATTTTAATTTCCTTTGGTTTAATAGCTCAGTCTGGCTGATACCTACATAAGACACACAGAGAAAAACCAAGGGTGCACGTACATAGAGGCAAAGCATTATAAGGTCAAAGAGGGGGTCACCTTCAGCCAAGGATAGAGGTCTCAGGAGAAACCACTGATACCTTGATCCTGGATTTGTAGGCTCCAGAACTATGTGAAAATATATTTCTATTGATTAAGCCACTTGGTATTTTGTTCCGAGAGCTCTAGCAAACAGTACAGGCCCCAAAGCCAAACTGCCTGGGCCTCGTGCCAGCTCTTGTACTCAGCAGGTAGATGGCCATGGTGAATTACTTAACATCTCTGGCCTTCATTTCCTCATTTGTAAAATGAGGATAATAATAATTTATCTTCTTCAATGGGTTGTTACGAGTATCAAATGAATTCTCGTTTGTCGAGCTCTTAGTAGAGTACCTGGTACAAAATACAGACTGCATAAATATTTGTTAAATAAAAATAAAATAAATAATATTTTGCTGTGTTGGTTGACTTTCTAGCACTGGCTATAGCCAAGACGTCTATCAAGTGCACACTCCCAAGAAACTATTTGAACCAGTTCTCTGTGGAGCTGGACGGTAGTTAATGTTCAAATGAGTCCCTCAGGTGCGAGAGTTCAATCTTGTCCTGTTCTAGGATGTTTTCCTTGGGAGAAACCATACTCACCAGGAATTAAAATTACAGAGAATAGGATTTACATTGAGACCTGGGTACAAGTGCCCCTGACCAGTATCCATCAAGTCACCTCATCATCTGTCACTTTCTTCTCATTTGTGTCCTTTCAGACTCACCAGGTGATGGAAATGTTCTTCTTTGCACTGTTCCTTATGTAAACCTTGTGGCTCCAGAGTACTTGAAATGTGTCTGGTGTGACTCTAGTGTTTTTTGTTTTTAAGAATCAAGGAGATTTATTTAGGAATGCAGATCCACACTCAAAGGGAGAAGCTAGAGAGAGAGAGAGAATAGAGAGAGATTGCTTGATTGATTGATTGAGAGGGAGATGCTTTTGGAGTAAAGCAAGGAATCCAAATTCACAGGAGAATGAAGGCCATCCTAGAGGAATAGATAATGCCAAATTTTTAATTTTGTTTGGTGCATCTCTGAAACAGTGAATTCTGGGTATTTTGAGGTTTGATGGAGAGATATATTTGATGCAAAATTAACTCTGATTATCAGAAGGAAGAGATAAAGACTAATATCAGAAGGGTCACAGTGTCCACCAACCAGCCAAGGGTGATGTAAAACATTCAGTGAAGCCTCCTGAATTCCATCCACCTATCTCCCTCTACAGGGTGACAGCCTCAGCCTAGGACCAGGGCGTTTGCAGGGATGGTATCCAGAGATGTTTGCAGTTTCTGAAAGTGTAGGCAGGAGCAGTGAGAGGGTAGTACGCTACCTTTCTGGCCCTGCTGGTATTTCAAGTACAGTGTGTAATCCTCATGGCTCCTGGGAGCAGAAAGACATGCAATTAACATATGTGGATTTGAGCCAAACCTCACAAAAGGCAGTGTACCACTGCTTTTAACATAGTGGAATGCTGAGCTTTGAAATATTAAAACATACTTGTTGTCCATGTCTTTTAATTTTAAAACAAACTACCAATGGTAAACAGGATGTTATTTAGAAATAAACACCAGTTCACCTTTATCAGGAATAACAAATAGATTCTATGGCTGTAATAAGGCATACTTATTTATTTTTTTCTAATGCAGTTACCTAAAATTAAATTATAGAATCTGACTGTTTATCAGATACAGATTCTGCGATTACAACTAAATCCTGTAATAACTGTGTTCCAATTCTTAGTCTTTGCATATAAATTGAAACTTTATTGAGTGAACAGTACAATACCCACTTATTTTAATGTCAAGTGAAAATCAGAGCGAATGACCGCTCAGAAATATTCCATCGTTTTTCATTGAAATAGTGGCTCATGGATCGAAGCACTAACTACATTGTCATTTAGAAAAATGAATTTTTTGAAAAATAAGCCTGTAATTTATGGATGCAATTTTTATCCCCGTATTGGTTAAAGTACAGACGTTTTGAATAGTGTGCTGAACATACTGTGAAACTTGACATCCAGTTGAACTTTGCTCAGTTTTACGGTGTCGCCCAACCACTTTATGAAATTGAAGCCACCCACCAGCCATTTATGTGGTCTATTCTTCACTGACTATTTAGTATTTCATTTTTTTTTTACCTATCAGATAAATTTTTATGACTTCTTTGGGATTTGATTTAAGGTCTAATTTTTCTTAATGAATGAAAGCAGCTTGGCTATTAAACTCTCCACCCGTGCACACCCACATGTAGTTTTACGATGTGATAATTACCAAAAGGCTCTTTTTAAATCGTAGAGATATTTTTATTCTACAAAATGGTATTATAAAGCTCATTTTGGTAAAAAATATTTCTATTTACTTAAATAATCACAATCTGAAATAACATTTTAATGTCTGTCTTTCGGCTGTATTCTTTGATATATAAATTTTTACCAGACTATTTTATTTGGACAATACTAATTTCTGATAAAGGAACTAACTGTTGTTCTTGGCTATTCTTTGTTATGATAATTACTTTTCTTAATTTCAGAGATTTTTTTTTATTTTATGTACTCCAAATGGGTTTATCATTTTAGATTCACCCATCTAATAAAATACATATTCACATACAGAGTTGTGACTTCAGGACTAGAGAGTTCTTGTCTGTGGCCTTTTGACAGGTTGAACATCTCTGCAGTCATTTGTCCTTTGTCGAAGTTCAGAGGACCCATTTGTGAAATGGGTATGTGGATCAAAAAAGCCCATGGAAGAGTCTGAATCCCCAAAGTTTCCCTCCAGCCTATACCTCCCACCCCTGGATTCTTACATAAAGAGAGGAACCTGTGTGATAGATTCCTTGCAGGGTGTGTTCCCCAGAGAAACAGAATAGTGTGTGTGTGTATCTCCCTGTTGATTGTACGGAATTGGTTTATGCAATTATAGAAGCTGACAAGTCCCAAGATCCACAAGGTGAGTTGGCCAGCTGTAGAGTCAGGGAAGCCGATGAAGGGGCTCCAGTCTGAGTCCAGAGGCCTGAGACTTTGGAGGAGCCAATGATTCCAATGAAACTGAAGGCAGGAAAAAGCCAAAGTTATATTTCAAAGTCAGTAAAGCAGGAGAATTCTCTGAGTTGAGGGAAGATCAGCCTTTTTGTTCAGTTCAGGCCTTCTTGTGCTTGGCTGAGGTCCTCCTGCATTAGGGAGGGCAATCTGCTTTACTGGGGCACCAATTCAAATGCTAATCACTTCTTAAAACACCATCACAAGACACAGCTAGAATATTCCACCAAATATTTGGGTACCTCGTGTCCCAGCTACATTGACACATAAAATTAATCATCACGGTAATAAATGTCATGTGAAGATAACAGTTCAAGTCTTTATATCTAAGGAAGACTTGCCTGATCTAAAACTTTCATTCTGAGACATAAAAGGTTAGACAGTTCAACAAGGTGTTACTTCTGAATTGCAGTTGGGGCAGAGCTTAGCCCTCTACTTTGAGGTTAGTCTATATTATGGTTTTATCATCCCACATTTTAGGAAAATCTAAGAACAACAAACTGCAAGTATACTTTTCATCTGTTCACTTAACAAGCCCATATTGAATACATCTCAAGGATGGGGGACTGTGGTAGGACAAGAGATGACTAAGGAAAGTCTCTGCCTATGACAGGTTCAGAACACATTTGTTCCATATTGGAATCTTCCCCATCCCCTGGTGCTAGATTTAAAACTACAAAGTCCTTAGATAGGAGCTTATATTTTCCTGTTTCTCTTATTGGTCTTAGACCTTGCTATATTTATTTCAGCATTATTTTCTCCCCAAACACATTTACAGAGAGAATTACAATATAAATATAAGAGATATAGTTGGAGACATGGTTGTATAGAATGAGGCCTGTGGCCTGCGACTGTGCCTTGACTGGACCATCCCCTGGCTCTCTAGCCCCAGAATAGAAGGAACAAAGTTTAAAAACCATTTATCAACTTAATACTCTTGCCAATGTTTTACGCCTTATAGGTAAAATATTTAAAGCAGGTTTGGTTATTTTCTTCCAAGTCCTCTGCAATAAATTTTGTGTTCAATTATTTCTCTTTGTTTTTTTTTAATGGAGTTTTTAAAGAATTTTAATCTTATTTTCTCATCATGTTTTTCAGTGGTTTATGTTTGAAACATTGTGCATGAATAGGGTGTTCCATCTCATGGACCTTTCAGAGGACTGAGATGACCTTGAGGAACTTGTATTTTACTGAAAAGAAAAAGCATGTGTTTTTGAAATATTTAAGCAAGGTAAAAACAAAAGAAGCCACACAGACAAAAGATACTTCTTAAGCTTATTTCCAGAGAGCCATATGAATATTTCATCAAGAATCAAAAATGTCACACAATGCAGTTGGAATGCCAAGATCCACGGAGCTGGAGATTTCTTGAGTAGGCCTTAGAAATCATCTGTCTTCTTTGGAGATTAGTTTTGTGTCATTTCCCTTTTTCTTCTGTAGGTAGCAAAGGGAAATGGGACAGATGGCAGTAAGTGACAAAAAAACTGTTTACTGTCTGAGAGGCCTAAGCTTATTAATATTTTAATATTAAATATTTTCTTCTCAACTTCTTTTTTCTACCTGTTGGATTCCTAGAGAATTAGGAGGAGTTGGAGGCAGGCTAGAAGATGTGTTTTAGATAGATCTCTAGTGAGAATAAAGGAATGGATGCATGAGATGGTGTGTATTTAGCAGGGTGGTAGGTTTTCCACAGAGAATCATTTGGTAGTTTTGCAAAGTCAAAATTGAAGGAGAGAGCTTTTGAAAGTGGGAGCTGTTGTTACTGTGAATAAAATGAGAATGTTTATAGATGGGAAGGAGTATTTTTAAAAATATTTCTCTCTACATCAAACATATCTTTACACAATTCATCTCCTTTGCCACATACTCCAGAGGCTTGGTGAATATATGTAATAATTGAAGTCTAACTTTAATATCATATTACCATTGATATCCATGAGACAAAGCGGAGAGATGAGACCACAGGGTCCCCTTAAGGATGGGCACCACCGAATACTTGAACGTAATATAAATGGGCAGGCCTGCACTCCTCCATGCCCTCCTCAACTATTCAAAAGTAAAAAATCCCATTGTATGATTTCTCTTTTGTTCAAATTTTTCAGTCATCTTTTTATGACTGTGACCAAAATACTTGATAAGAACAACTTGGTGGAGGAAAAGTTAGGGTGCTAGAGAAAGCTGCTTAGCTCATGGAATCCAGGAAGCAAAGAGAGCCATTGAGGGTCCAGAGAAAAGAACATAGCCCTCAAGAATATACCCTCAGTGACCTCCGTCTTCCGGCCATCCCCCATCTGTGTATAGTTACCACTCAGTAATGAATTCAAATTATTAATCCATGAGACAAATTAGGTCTGCCGATCATTCTACCTCTGAACCTTCCTGCCTTGCTTCACGAACTGTTTAGGGAACATTTCGTGTCTAAAATGTAACATCTGGTTTATCTTTGAAAAGTACTCGAAAGTTTACAAGTACTAGTTCCTGAGGTCAAGAGCCCACATCCTAAATCCCACTCATTCAACATTTTTTTTCATGAAGCAGTCTGTAATTTGTTTTTATTGTATTGTGTTTGTGAGTGTTTCTTTGTTTTTACAGTAGGGAATTATATGAAGTAAGGAAAGAATGGCCATGGGAACCACAGTTTCCATGTGGACTCTTGTGACTCTAAGGCTACCAAGCAGTTTTCCCTTGGCTTCTCTATATGTGATACAACAGGTTTCAAACTATTCTCTGAGCCTCCTTCCCAATGTAACCTTCTGTTTATATTTTAACAGACAGGTTTTATTAATTCTGATATCCTATAACTTGGATAATCTAATGTGATATTTTGAGGATGAAAGAAGGTACTCATAATACAGTGGAATAACAGGTATAAACTGGCATAGTTGCCCCACTTCTAGCATATGTTGGTGGAATGAAAAATAGTGGGGGAAATCAATAATATAACTTAAAATTTGACTTTTTAAATCTATGCATATAAGTAATTGTGCTCTGAACTATATTTATGAACCACATGACATTAAGACTTTTTGTGCTTATTCATCTATTAATCATCCTGTGTGTGGGTGTGTATAAAACTATGATGCAAAAGCAGACTGTGTAAGTAGGGCCCATGCCAGAGAGACCTTGCAGAAGATACAGACTGTATTGCAAGCCCTGGGCTAAGTCATCCAGGGAGATCTAATGGGGCTGAAAGTATCTGTGGTAAAAACCCAATGCTGCCTTGTGGAGTCTTTGGGAAATACAAATGGGAATGTTTCAGGATAGACCCTAGGATTCAGGCATGTTCCAGTGCTGCTTACATCAGAGAGTTACTTTTCATTTTAAAAAAAATAGCTCTTAATGTGATACAGGGCTCCAGCAGAAACTGAACTCCTGCTGATGAGACACAAAGTGGCTGTCGCTAGAGCTGTCCACTGTGAACTGGTATTAAACTTGAACCCATGGTATGGTATAGGAACAATGTATTGTTAGAAGGGAGTGATACATTTGGAACTAGACTCAAGCAGATCCAGAAGGTATGAGTATATACTATGAAGAGGTGTCCCAGGGTCTCATGTCACCTGCCTTATTGGCATCGATGTTCTTTCTCAACACATACCTTATGCCTGCATGGGGGTTTCCCCATAGAGGAGGAAAGAATTGAAACTGATATGAATTGGTCTGATATATGTCGGGTGGATTTTATGATCAATAGTGAAGGAAATCTGTCTGTGGGCACATTTACTTGTCATTCTCTTTATTTGGACAAAAGGGTAGCTTGAGGTACACATATATATGGAGCACCGGTTAAGTTAATGGCTTCATGGACCTGGAAGAGATAAGTCTAGACAAATTAGATATGATGTGTGTGGGCAAGAGCTATGTGGATGGGCCTAGAGGAGTGACCATGGAGAGTCTTTTTGCCTATAAGACAGTAAATGCTTCTGAGGAAACTCTACTACCAGGTAGATAGCATCCCTTGTCCGGGAGATATAAGCCACTTTCTCAGCTACCCCATGGTTTGTGCAATAGACCCTGAACCAAATGACCTTGGGGACAGCGGTAGAAACTATTCATGGACCCAAAGATATGGCCTCCTTCTCCAAAGCAAATATAGCTATCATCACTGTTGACTCTTAAATGCCAGCGTGACCATGAGCTACTACGTTGACCATTCATCCATGATACCACTGAACCCACACAACTGTTTGTTGGTGACTTAATTAGCAAGCAATGTAGATGGATCCCTTCTACCTCAGGGGGACAACAGGTTTTCCTAAGTGGGTGACATATAGTCTGTGTTTTCCTTTCCTCTCACAGTGTCACTGCTGGCACTGGCATCTGACAGTTTATAAAATGCCTGACCCAATGGTATGGTGCCCCTATAATGTTGTTCCTACCAGGGGAACCCTGCTGCTATTTCAAGGAATGCACTACAGTGAGCTTACAATCACTGCAGGCTCTGTCACCTAACAGAAGAGTGGAATAATATTAATCATGAATAGTTAATTAAAGTACCCACATTGGGGGGAGGGGAAGCAAAAGCAAAAAAAAAAAAAAAAAAAAGACCCTGAGAATTGGATTACTCTAGAATGAAGTAATATGCTAAACTAACAGCTGAAACAGAGTGCTGTATCTATCACAGCTAAAATTTACAGTTCTGGGCTAAGAGTGGGCCCTTTTTATAGTCAACCACAATCCCCCCTTTGCTGTTTCTGTGCTTCCTTTCTCTAGAGTCTTAGACTTTGCTAATTAGAATCCTGATTCTTGTGGCAGAGGTGGATTGGGGGAGGCAAGTCTGTCAGGTGACCCAATAAGAGTCCCACTTACGAGGAAGCTGGGATTGTTTCCTCATGTGACCTGGTTACTACGTGTGCTTCCAAACCATGGGGGAGCAAAGATGGAAAGAGATTATTCATGGCTATAAGAATATAGGACTGCAAAAAGGCAGGACTGAGCAATGAAATAAAGGTCTGGAGCTTCCATGCCCAGAAAAAAATTAGGAAATTGCAGCAACCCAAACTCTGCAAGATCCAAGAAACAGAGAGCTCGATCCCTCGGGATTAAGATCTACAATTTCCTCACCAGGCAGTAACTCAGAGCAGCTGAGGTGTTGGTAGGGCACTTGGTAGGAGATGGATGACGAATATTCTTTAAGTCGCCAAGGATCAGCTGGAGCATGGACTATTAGAGCTTGATTTGCTAACTCTCTTTGAGTCTTTAGGGAATTGCAGCTGGCCACCAATTTGAAGTATTGTTCTTTATAATATATGAGTAATCTTATTTCATATGCTATTGGGTTATAAGAAAATGGCACAAGTGCATCTGAGATGTACAAAATGTAATTTGTGTTTTTCCATATACTAACTCAACCCAAATGTGTCTGGATGGTTTTGGCCAATTGATTAATGGAGAACCTCATATATTGCCACCATGAACACATCTTCCTTTCAGGTCACTAGCTGTATCTGCCTTCTGGAAGATAACTACCAGGCTCAGCTTGGCATGGTAGGACCCTCAGTAGTTCTGTCTTACCAGACCAGATCCAGGAAAATTTCTGTCACCACTGGGATATTGCATTCCCAGTGGCTACCCAGAACAGACAGAATATACCACTGGAAGTGGGGGAAGTTAATGTCCTTTAGGATGCATCTTTACTGATGGAATGTAGAATGTGGTATGGAACTGGCATACCAACATTTCTTTATCCATTGAACATTTTCTAAGGTGCAGAGGTTCCGTGTGATTTCTCTTGGTTTGTTCCACATGGCCAAATAACCAGCCATGTTTGTTCATGAAGTTCTGCCCAGCTCAGTAATATGTCTTCTTTCTTCTTTCTCCGTGTGTGTGTGTGTGTGTGTGTGTGTGTGAGAGAGAGAGAGAGAGAGAGAGTGAGAGAGAGAGAGTTATAACCTCCTTGTGGTCCTGAAATGCTTTATTTCAGACCCTGTAAGAAAAAGTGTATTGAGACACAAAGCCAAATTTTTGAACTCAGATGTTCCTGTTCACTGAGTGACAAATATACTTTAAAAACAAATAGCCCTAGACTTCCTGATTGAAAAGACTACTAATTTTGGTGCATCCATTGATCTTCTCTCCTTATCTCTTTTTAATGTACTAATATAAATTTTTTTAAAAAATGGCTGCCCTCTTACTCTTCTGCATTCTGTTTGTCAGCTTCTTAACTGCTCTGTATTTGAACTTTTCTGTAGGCAGAGTGATGGTATATGTTGGTTGGTTGGCTCTTTCAGGATACGCCCCTTCTCAGTACCATGCCTGTGTATTTTTCTGTATAAATCATGGCATGTTGGAGGTGTTCAGTAAATGTGAAACAACTGCTCATGGACACCTCACATTTTTATCTCAAGTCACTCCACAACAGAGTGCTAAGTTTTTCTGGTTATATTTTGCCAAACTTCTTGGGCAAGGAGGTTGTATGTATTCCACAGTGAAGTCATGGCTTCATACCCACCTCTTCCTCTTGATGATGCCTCACTTCTTATTTCTCATTAGGATTTAGACAACATAAATTACAAACCCATAGCATATGTATTAGTATTAAACAAGAAAAATTAGCTAATATTTCTATTATCATTATATATTGGAATCAAAGCCTGAATCCTTACCAATTAAACTGATATATCTCACTTGCTATCTGTCTCAGTTTTGACCTCATTGCTGGGATTATTCTGCAGTGGGAGGGATCAAGCTACTGGAATTATGTGCTTGGGCTATCACTGATTTGTCCTTAATTTAAACAAATCCTGCCATTTGAGGGCTGAGAAGTTGACACCACAAAATTTCAACCTGCCTATGCCTCCCATTGGTCACGAACTCCTGTTACTGTCCTTGTCTATTGATTAATTATTTCTTGTCCCATGCATGTTGTGTCATAAATGTTAATTTTGGGAAAAGTTGAGAATTAGATTAATGTTCGCAAAGATTATAAAGATCTCAGGTGAAAGGTGCAGCGATACCACACTGCATACCCATCAAAACACAGCCAAGGCAGGTACCACATTTGAAAGCAAGTCACATTTTTGCACACCATCCATTATTCTTCCGTTTAAGAGGATGTTAAAGATTCTACATCTTTCTTATTTATTAGCTTGGTATTTAGCATGTTTCATAGCCAAAATAGCAAAGAAGGTTCATTATTGCTGGTTAAATTAGCCTCATGAAAATGTTGTTGGTAAAAGGTTACAGAAATGAATAAGAGATCTAACCAAGCAGCATATTAGACCATTTATCACTATAATTTTAAAAAAAAGGTATTCTGATGATTTAAATTAACTTGGCTAAAGGGTAGAGATTTAGATAAAAGTTAATAATTAAAACCTAAATGGCATGATTAGCTCTTCCTTTTGATTTAGAAGATACAACACATATGCATACGGATTTGAAATTGGCCTCTTGGGAGAAACTAATGCCCAAAAAAATCATACCTGGAAATATAATTTCTTTCTTATTCAAGCTCTGAGTTTTATAGCTACACTATATCTAAACTGGTTTACCTGTGTGTCTCATGTTTCCTTTAGACCTAGGCAGAAAGCCTTTTTCATGTTCTTTGATTTTGGATAATTGAAGCCCAGAACTTAGCTGTATGTATATTGAGGTTTGGGTGTTTGCTTTTTAATGGAATGTTCTTTCCACATATTTACAATAGTAGGACCTCCATCTTTGTAAGGAGTTCATCAAGGAATTTAACCTTTTCCCCCTCTTTTGACATGTTTTTAATGTTTGCCTAGCCTGCCCTAAATCATATTTTCCTTTGAATTCAATTATTTTTAAAAATTCCAATAATAACCTCATAGAACTTTCCTGATAAGGGTATTAAAGCAATTTATTATTATCTTGACAGCCCTGGTTAAGGAATCTGTGTCTGCAGATTTGAGATAAAAGTAAAGAATTTCTGTTTTGTTTTGTTTTGTTTTTTCCCCCACAGAAATCAGGAGCTGAAAGAGCTTGGGGAGCTCTCCCCACACTGGGACAATCTACGGAAAAAAGTCCTTACTCACTGTGATCAAATGGTGAATATGTACCAAGACATTCTGACAGAGCTTAGCAAGGACACAGGTATGAAAGCAGCAACTCGACTCACTCAAACTCACTTGCATTCTACCTGTGTCAAAGGAAAACAATAGTGGGCATTATTGTTATGGAGATGAAAGCACCATAGATTTTTAAAAATCTTATTTCTTAATATATTAGCACTTTAACACATACTGTTCTATCCCTCAGTATTACCATAAGAATATGTGGAATAATTTATTTCAAAAAATAGAATTTCTGAGAAGAAAACTTGTAAACACAGGACATGTTTTTCTTCCTGAAGTTTTTCTATTCAATATGTCTTTTCAACACACAAAACCTTTTTATTTATTTATGTACTAATAATGTTTCATTTTTTCCCTTCCTAGGGTCTTCTTTCAAATCAAGCAGCAGCAAAGGAGAGAAAACATTAGAATTTGTTCCAGTGAATCTACACCTGCAAAGAATGCATGTACACAGCCCTCACTTGAAAGGTAAGATGGATCATTATTTTAAAAATGGCAAATTATGTTACAGCGTGTCCTCCTTTAAAAAGCAGGACTGTTGGTAGGCCCAAATCAAAAGCGTAAGAGTTATGTACAGAGGAAGATGCAACTATTACAGCTGGTAATGACTCAATAGTCTAAAAGAGACTGCAGTATGTTTATTGCTGTATTTCTGGGCAACGCTTTGTGAATGTAGCACCTGAGTTGAATTAGAGATAAAAGTGCACAGAGTATCAGCTTCTTGAAAAATAATATTTATGGTAGAAAATAGCTAACTGTTGTGCTACTGCTTGAACTAGGAAAGAAAGAATGGAAGACAGAAAACCAAACTTGTTTTCCATGTGCTTTTAAGAAACTGAAGGGCAAAAGTAGACAAACAGGCAGTCAGTCCCTCTGACTTAAAAGTAACCACCCACAGAGACACTTTGTCCCATGGGAATGGGGGTGGTGCTACTAAGATTAAATAGGTGGAAGGTGGCATTTTGATGTGCTCAGTTTGTCAAGGAGAAATATTAGGTTTTTATTTGTTCTTATTAATTATACATGACAGTAAAATGTGTTTTGACATATTATACATATATACAGTAACTTCCCTACTTCATCCACCCCACCTTATTGTGAGTTTGCATCTACATATCAGAAAGAAGATTTGAACATTTGGCCTTTGGTTTTTAGGGATTGGCTTATTTTACTTAGCATGATATTCTTTAGTTCCATCCATTTACCAGCAAATGCCATAATTTCATTCTTCTTTATGACTGAATAATATCCCATTGTGTATATATACCACATTTTCTCCATTCAACTACAGAACCTAGGGTAGTTTCATAGTTTAGCTGATGTGAATTGAAATTCTATAAATAGTGATGTGGCTGTATCACTGTAGTATGCTGATTTTAAATACTTTGAGTATAAACTATAGAGTGGGATAACTGGGTCAAATGGTGGTTCCATTCCAGGTTTAACGAGGAATCTCCATACTGCTTTCCACAGCGGTGGCACTAATTTCTAGTTCTACCAGCAGTGTGTGCATGTACCTTTTTCCCTCCATCCTCATCAATATTTATTGTTAGTTGTATTCTTGATATTTGCCATTCTGAGAGGAGTGAGATAGAATCTCAGTGTAGTTTTAATTTACATTTCTCTAATTGCTAGAGATGTTGAACATGTTTTCATATATTTGTTGACCTATTGTATTTCTTCTTCTGGGAAGACTCTATTCAGGTTTTTTTTTTTTGCCCATTTATTGATTGGGTTATTTGGATTTTTAGTGTTAAGGTTTTGAGTTCTTTATATACCCTGGAGATTAATGCTCTGCCTGAGGTGCAAGTGGCAAAGATTTTCTCCCATGCTGAAGTCTCTCTCTTCACATTCTTGATTGTTTCCTTTGCTGTGAAGAAGCTGTTTAGTTTGATTCCATCCCATTTGTTAATTCTTGATTTTCCTTCTTGTGTTTTAGGAGTCCTGTTAAGGAAGTCAGTTCTTAAGCTGACATGATGTAGATATGGGCCTACTTTTTCTTTCCATTAGGCACAGGGTCTGTGGTCTATTGCCTAAGACCTGATCCACTTTGAGTTGAGGTTTGTGCAGGGTGAGAGACAGGGATTTAATTTCATTGCAAAATGAAATTATATGGATTTCCCAGTTTTTCCAATACCATTTGTTGAAGAGGCTATCTTTTCTCCATTGTATGTTTTGGGCACCTATGTCTAGGATGAGATGACTGTATTTCTGTGGGTTTGTCTCTGTGTCTTCATAATTGTACCTGAGTAGGATCCAGAGTGACTGATATGGTATCATATTTGTTACCATTCTATGTATTCTCTTGATATTCCTTAATGACAATGATTCAAAAATTATCCTCAAACCACCTTTGAATGTTGCTCTATCAACATTCTGTGTATTTATTTATAGGACGACTGATATGTGTGGTTTTTCCAGCAAATGCTCCAGATTATTATGTCTTGTGTCTTAGCATCACTGTACTTCCCCGACATTACCCTTACCTTCTCAAAAGTTTCTCTTTTTTGAATAATAAATGTCGTGACCTGCATAGCTGAATCTTAAAGACCAGCAAGGGGCCATGGGGGTTTAAGAAAGACACACTAACCTTTACAAAGAGAAAGGTGGGACCAGTTGGGAGACCTACCTCTGATGGAGGAACAGTAACCCAGAACTAGCACAGCACATTTATTATATAGGTTTTATCATCAAAAGGTTTTCTGTGGGAAAGTTTCTGCAAAGTAGGCAGGCTTGAGGGTCACAGCACTTGCAAGCTATTATGATTATCTTATTATGCTCAGAAATCCTGAATGTCTGGCACCTGGTATCTGAGTTCAAGTTCAAAGCTGATATAATTCCATGCCCTTGCACAGAACTTCCTTGGGCAGAGCATCACCATTAGCTCCTGGGCAATCTTAATTCTGCATCTTTGCACAGAAAGTTCCCAAAGCAACACTCAGCCACAGCTCTGAGGCAGTCCAAGACCATGATCCAAGACACCACTCTTCACAGCTGTGGATATTTTAATAGTGTCCATCTTTGAGGGGGCCTTAAGTTACTTTGGGTAATCACATCTTTCATGATAAGTCTATTAACTCACATACAAACATGTATGCATTGAGGCATCTAAAAACACATCTGACAACCAGTTTTGTAACCATTGTCCACAATATAATGGTTATAATTTAGAAGTTAAAATGAGTTAATCCTTGTGTATTATTGGTAGAAATGTGAATTTGTGTAGACTTGGTAAGTATGGGGGTTTCTCCAAAAATTAAAAATAGAATTTCCACATGAAATGATGGAGCAATTCTGTTCTTAGGTTTATCTCTGAAGAATTGCTTTCGGGATCTCAAGGAGAGATCTGCACCATCATTGTTCTCAATGATCAAAGGATGGAAGTTACTTAAATGTCCATTGGGGAACAATTGGACAAAGAAATTGTACCACATATAAATAATGGTATATTTTTAGCCTCAAAAAGGAAGGAAATCCTGCCATTTGCCAACAAATTGAATGAGCCTTAGGGGCATCAAATTAAGAGAAAAAAAAACAGATTCTGAAGGATGAATACCACATCAAATTGCTTTCATAAAGAAGCTAAGGGTCATACTTAACATAAGCAAAGAGTAAAATGGTGTTTTCTGGGAACTTGAAGAGGGGAAAATAAGGAAGTATTGGTGAAGGGTAAAAAGTTCTAGAGATGCAGGATTTATGGGCCCTAGAGGTCTACTGTACAGTACAGTGTCCCTAGTAATGAACACTGTATTATATATTTTAAACTTTGATATGAAGGTAGATTTTATACAGTGTCCTTACCATATACAGAAATATGTGAAAATAATAAAGAGGGTGGGAGGAAACTTTGGGGGCTGATGAATAGTTTTATGGCACAACCCATGGTGATGGGTTCAAAGGTGGGTACTTATTTTCAAACTCATCAAGTTACATACATTAAGTATGTATAGGTTTCGGTATGTCAATAAATCCTCAATAAAGAGTTCTTTAAATATTTATATTTTTAGTTGTATTTGGACACAATACCTTTATTTTACTTGTTAATTTTTATGTGGTGCTGAGAATTGAACCCAGGGCTTTGCATGTGCTAGGTGAGTGCTCTACTGCTGAACCAAAACCCCAGCCCCAATAAAGTGGTTTTAGAAAGAGTTAAAATAAAAATCTCTGTTCTGTTTTAGAATCTTCTATAGCTTTATAATCAGAAAAAGTAAGTGTTTGCTCTTTTAGTTTGAACATATGAGTCACACATACACAACCAGTTTATGTACAAGCTGAAGTATGGTTATAGTTACTCTGATGTATAATTTTATTTGATAAACTTTATCAACAGCTAAAATTATAATTTAGATCTTTTCCACAGTATATCATATAAAATGAAAGAACTGAAATAAAATGAATTGGATTGGCCAAGGAATTTAGGAACTCTTCCCTAAACACTGTCAATAGTTTGAACATCACAATATGGAATGGTCTTAAAAAAAAAATCACCAAAACTCAAAGTATCAACAAGTAATAAAGAAACTAAATTACTTAAGAGCTATCAACCAACATGCGTTTCCTAATGGCCAGTGTGAAAAGTCATTTTTGGTATTAGTAAAAAGTCGATGTATCTGGGAGCACCACAGGCCTGAGTGTGAGTTACATTTCTACCACTCCTTATGTATGGCGCAAGTCTGTGGTTGAATCTTTCTAAGCCATGCTCCCCTCATTTCTGATGAAGTGTGAGATACAGTATGTCAAACATCTGAAATGATACAATAATAGCAGTTTTACTATACATCTGCCATTTGCCATCACTGGAACAAAATGGATCTGCTGGTTTTATTAGAACTACTATGACTAGAAAATAGTAATCAAGTAAGACCCTATTCAAAGGCAATAGAGTTTTGTACCAAGGGAAAAAAGCTGGGTTTAGAGAAAAGATGATTTAGAGAGGCATTCTGGAGAGTCCTCACATGTGAGTACTTAATGACTGATAGAATAAGGTAATGAGGGAAGAGGTAATTTGGGTTATAGCCACTGATAGATGGCAGTGTCATCAAACCACAGAGACAATTTGGGGCCAAATTGATATGAATTCATATTTAATTATGCATTCAAATATTTGGTAATGATCCTTAATATACTTGCACCAAACAAAGAAAAATTGTTATTGAAGTGGTCTTCTACTTCTCGTTTCTTCTTTAAAAATGAAAGAACTGCATACGCTATCCTGTTTTTCATTATATGATCTGAAAAATAGATGAGAATAAAATAGGATGAAAACAATACGTTAGTTTCTGATTCTCTGATTTGAAAAGAAGAAACTGGGAACTACTATTTGGAAATCCAAACAGCAATTTATCCTAAATATGTTGGCGTGGGAAGTGTATAGGTTTCCTAGGGCTGCCAAAACAAAATACCACACACTGTGGCACTTAAGAACACAAAATTGATCCTCTCACACTTTTAGAGGCTAAAAGTCTGATATCAAAGTGACAGCGGGGCCACCATGCCTTTGGGGATCGTAGGGACGTCCTCTTTTGATTCCTCTTGTGTGGTGGCTTTCCTTGGTTGTGGATGGATACATCTGGCCAGTCCCCCATCTTCAGAAGGTGGGGTCCTGTCTCCAGGTGCCCTGCCCACTGTGTGTTCTGTGTCCAAGCCTCTCCTCCAAAGATGCTGGTCATATTGGACCAGGGCTCACCCTTGACTGGATTTCACCTTGATAAAGTCACATTCTGAAGCATCTTAGAGGGCACAAGAAAACCCCATAACAAAATGTCAAAAGGAACTTTGTTCTTGTGATTACTTATATCAAGAAATTCAGAGAAAAGCAGGACTGTAATGTTGTGGATATGACGGCAAGCCATGAAGGACAGGATTCTCAACATGGCTCTTAGCAGAAAGACTGGTTTTTATCTTTCACAATCTAAATAGAGAATATGAGATTACTACATATCCTAAGAGCCAAGTGAGTGGAAAAAGTACTGATTTGTACTATATGCTGATTCCCACTCCCAATTTTTCACCTATAATATACACATGATACATACATATATAAGTATATGTATGCATGTGCACAATATATACAAAGCTTATTTAGCTTGTTTTAAGAATATTGTTTGTATCATTAAGTTTAGAAGTTAGAGTTTAGATAGAATAGGTATGTGTAGACTAGAGCACAACTCCATATTAAGAGAGATTGAAAATTCTACTTACATGTAATTCCAGGGGTTGAACCAAGTTATTTGAACTCTGTCAGTTTTCTTAATTATAAAATAAAAATGTTAAAAGATGTGATAGGTAGGCAAACCAAATTTTCTACTTGTTTCTATAAGATATTGAACAGATTTTGAATTGCAGTTCAATCTACTTAAGATTCCTGATTACTGATCTGAATGTTTAGCTGAATCACAGAAAACAATTTGCAAGGTGATAATGCAAGGAAGATTGGCTAAGACTTGGTGTTTGGCTGGTGAGTTACTTGGATGCAATATATATGTGTATGTTCATTCTTACCATAGTAAGTTATGTCTATTCACATTTCATTAATAACTCTGCTATACTTAAAGAAACAGCTTTGCAGATAATAGTGGGCAAATTCACGAAATATAGGGTTCACCTGTCTAGCTTTTGAAATGAGCAACTAAATAGAATCAATGTGATGTCTCATTTTGAAAAATGACATAAACTACAGTTAACTTCAGGTGCCTTCAAACCCATTACAATGATTTTTTTGTGCATATTTGATACTTAAATGCAACAAATAGAATGTCCACCATAATAGAGGCCTTAGCAATGACAATAACAAAAATAAAACCTATAAAATTACAAATATGATATCCTCCTCCAGTATATTTAAATAAATATTTTTCTTATAAAAATAAATGGTTATGAATTCTATAAAACAGATTCTTACAATATTATTCTGTTTTAATTATTTAATATGTTGTAGATATATAATTCAAAACTATTATATTTGCTATAAAGTTTAATGATTTCAAATTAAAGCAATTGTGTTTTTTCATAATGAAATAGTAGTTTAGTACTAGTCTATACAGCTAGCAATAGTTCAGGTTAGAGATAGTAGTTTAATAAATCTGTTGTGATTTATAAAATTAAAGCTCTCCCTTATGTAACTCTACATTATTAGAGTAAATACAAGTGCTCTGTAAATGTTAGATGAGTGCTGTAGACATGATGTTGCAATACACACACACACACACACTCATTGTTGCTTTTGTTTGTGTGTTGTTTGTTTTCAGGTATCTCAAGTAGTGATCTATGAGTTGCTGTGGAAAGAACCTTAACTACTTTATGTTTAAAACAACACTATTTTATGTCATAAGCTGCATTGACTTAAGCATGGCATTGGAGGCTGATGTGTACCTATGAATGTCAGCTAACCCTTTGGCCCTTTATTTTCTATTCTACGCTGAGGGAAGGTCCAAACAAGAGAGCCTGCTAGAACTCCCGAGTTCTGTATCTCCAGAGTTTGGGTGTATCACTCCATCAGTGAAGCATAGTTATCTTCAGACAATGTCAAATATTGGGGTTATTTTAAAAGAGATATCCCTAAAAAAATCCCTAAAGCCTTATGATTTGTGTCAAAGGACTTTGTAGGCCATTTTAAAGTCAGGGCTTACACTTAAATTATTTCTTGATATAAGCATGCCTGCATTTTATGTTATTGGTGCTATTTTGTATTTGAAGGGATTTAAAAGAGATGTTTGGGGAAAAAATAGAGTCATCTCATTTCTATTATTAAATGGCTTTTAAAAGGCTGCAAGGGAACACGATTATGAAACCTCAAACCAACCTGGTATCTTTAGCTTGATGAGACTCAATGATGTAAGATTTATTTCCCTTTGACATTGAATACTTTCCCATTTTCACAAAGCCAGAAACAATTTTTTAGATTCCATAAAATGCCAAAGAAGGAAAAAACAGAGATTTATTTTTTTAAAAAGGAAGATGAGAGAGCCTTTAACTGTTTTTGTATAAATTTTCTGTAAAAGATTCCCACCTTGAATTTTATGATTGTCATTTAGTACCAAAATCTGAAGACTTTTGTGATACATATCTAAGGACTAATTGATTCATAAAGATATACAATTTAAAGAGCAGGATAAACTGGGAGATTTAAAAAAATGATAATATAGATATTACTGATCAGATTGGATTGTTACCATATTATCTCAATTTTGTTTTCTTATGGAGTCTATTTCATATATCTGTTCTATCCTAGAGGAAAATCAACTGTAGTTTATTGTAAACTTTAAAGAATACAACTTTCCTGTAAGAATAAGTGTAGTGTTTTAAGTGCATGCAATTATCTATAAACTGAAGAGACAAGGGAGTAAGTCATTGCTCTAAGTTAATCTACTATTTTTGTAGTAATTGCAAGTAAAATTCAAAACAGAAGTAGTCATAGATAAACTTAGATTTTGCAACATTGAGATGTTGATAATTGATCATTATCAATTATCATTTAATAAGACTCTCTAAGATGACAAACTTGTGATTCTTATAGAAAATGTTTTTTTTAAAAAACAAACTCCTTTGATTAAGGTGAAGGATTACACAATTGTACACAATCTTCTACATATATATATATATATATATATATATATATAATGTATATATATATACACACACACACATATATAAATATATAGGATAGAAATAAATGAGCACTTAATAGCAACAAACATAACGAGTCCTCAGAGCTTCATTTCTAAACAGAATTCTTATTATACATATAGAACACAATTTTTCATATCTCTGGTTGTATACAAAGTATATTCACACATGTACTTTGGATAATAATGATCACACATTACATCATTATTTATAACCCATGTCCCTTCCCTTCCCCTCCCACCCCTCTGCCCTTTCTAGAGTTCATCTATTCCTCCCATGCTCCCCCTCCCTACCCCACTATGAATCAGCCTCCTTATATCAAAGAGCATTCGGCATTTGTTTTTTTGGGATTGGCTGACTCTTATTTCATTCCATTTGACAAAGTGAACATACCCATAGCAAGAGAACAAACCGTTCCCTGTGACTTCCATTCACGTCAGGTCTGAGAAGAACACTCAGTAGCTATTTCCCAGTTGTCCTCAGAGTCACTTCGCCATATCCCAGGCACCAGGTGCACCACAGTCATGAGGTCATCAGAAACCACCAATCTCAGTCACTGCTCTCTCATTCTCTGTCACTGCTCTCCACAGTCACTCTTCGGCTATCAAAGTTAAATCTTTAAATCTTCAAAGCTTTAAATCTTTGACCTGAGCATACAAAGACCTGAAATGTACAAAGACTATTTAAGCCCAAATTCTTTGAAGTTCTACATAGTTAGGATATAAGCAAGTGTTTTAGGGGTGCCTCTGAGCTAGATGCGCAGAATCAAAAGTAATTTAGAAAGACAAGAAGCAAGAGGGAGACCTTGTTTGCTTCTTCCACATCCAGACATGAAATCTGTCTGCAGAAAATACTTCTTGGTATCCATGGAAGATCATGGTTAGGTTGGGAGATGAGGAAGAGAAAGCAATGCTATTGCAGAATTTGCATCCTTCTGCCAGCTTGCTGATTTAGAGTTTATTCCATGAAGTTTAAAAGTGAACAATGTTGAAGGGACTTTTCTCCTGTTTTTTTTCCTTCTTGTTATTCACCTTAAAGAATGTATAGCTATGCCGTTTAGAATGAATAGCTATGCCGTTTTCTTCAAACATTGATTATTTTCATGCTTACTAGTATGGAAATGTTCTCTAGAATTCAATACCCTCACCTGCTTTTATTTTAACTTACTTTTATTACATTGTTTAAAATAATAATAAATGATAAAAAAAAAATGAAAATGATCATTTGATGAAGAGTCAGAAAGAAAGGATCAATCCTAAATAAACATTGGAAAAGGCTGGATATTATAAGGATAAATGAGAAAACTACAAACTTTGTACCCTTCTTGATAAATTTATTTCTTACAGGGTTATGGATGAACAGTGAAGTTATTTAATTTGTATATGAGGGTTAACCAAATATGTAAGCATATTGATGATAAGAGTCATGTTTCTTAATGCTAGAGAAAATAAAGGAAACTATGGTACTTTGGAAGTCAGAGATATCAACATAGACTGATGATTTTGTTATTGTTGCTAGTATAAATAAGAAAATAAATACAGGTGTGCACATGGCTTAGTTGTAAGCATGATTTTTCCCCCTAGCTGTAGCTACTTAAAGGGATAGAAAGAGAGGCTGGGGTGGTAGCTCAGTGGTAGAGTGCTTGCCTAGCATGTATGAGGCACTGGGTTTGATTCTTAGCACCACATATAAATAAATGAAATAAACATCCATTGGCCACTCAAAAATGTTTTTTAAAAAGGGGGGATAGAAATAAATGAACACTTAATAGCAGTAAGCATAGCAAGCCTTCAGAGCTTCATTTCTAAACACTATTCTTCAATTCAAAGACTAGAATTCCTTGAAAAATTGTTTGATAATGGGTTGGGCAAGTGAGATAGAAGATGTGTCTGGAGTATCTAGAGGGCCAGAAAGTAAGAAAGTGCTTTAAAAAAGAAAACCTTAAAAAGAAGGAATAGCAATGAAAGGCACAGAACCAACCTTTGTCCCGATAGACACATTTGGTAAAATTTGAGCAACACCCTAGGATCATAAACCAGAGAACAAAATATCCTTGGGTGCATGTGTTAGTCAGCTTTCTGTTCCTATAGCACCTGAGAAAAGATTTATTTTAGTTCACAATTTTGGGGATTCCAGTCCATGATCTATTGTCCCTGTTGGTTTAGATCTGTGGCAAGGCAGCACATCATGCTAAGAGTGTGTGGTGGAGGAAATCGATCATTTCATGGCTGAGAAGCAAAAGAAAGGAAGGGGAAGAGCCCATAGTCCCACAGTCCTCTTCCAGGACAGGGTGACCTAAGACCTCCCATCAAGCCCCATCTTTTAAAGGTCCCACCACCTCCTGCTGCTGCCAACCGATGACCAAGCCTTTAACACAGGGGCCTCTGGGAAATATTTATCATTTGAACTAGAGAAGTCCACATTGATATTAATAAGTAGCTGAATAAATAAATGAATGTAGGACAAAGGTTAATTATTCCTCTCAGAATATTTCCAATAAATAAATGTAGTAAGGATGAGATAAACAGAATATCATTATTCAGATATAACAGTAATAATTGCTAATGACAGTGTGCATCAAATTGTATCCCATCAATCATTAAAACTGTATGCTAAAATCAGGAGGTAAAACTTGAAGCAAAAACAAGGTATTTTAATACTCTTCTATTATATACCCCCAATCCCAAAACTTTATAGAGATAAATCAACTACTGGTAATAGCAGATGCCCCAGACATCAAAGTTAACCTGAACTCAACACTTCCTGGAGTGGTACTCTGATGAGGGCAGGTCTTTCCATAGAAACCTGTCCAGTGGTGTGGAACTTGATCTAATCATCAGAAAACACAAGAAAAGCCTGACCCAAGGGACATTCCATGAGATAACTGATTATCTGCAAAAACAGCAAGACAATGGAAGAGCCAGAGAAGATACAGCAATTAAACGAAACATGGACTGCTATAAGAGAATAGGGTGGTAGCAGAAAAAAAAATTAAATGCATTCTCTTCTTTAATAGCATAGCATGAATATCTTAGTTTTGAAAAATAATCTGAGTTAATAAAGTAATTAACAGAAGGGAAACATGGATGAAGATCATATAGAAACTGTTCTAATTTTTCAGCATTTCTGGTATTCAATCAGCAGTAAGTATGTTTTAAAGGAAGTCTGATTTTATTCTTATTTTAGATAGCATCCAGAAAGTTAATTCATATTCTGTAGAAATTTAGCCATTTAGTCATAAGTTTTTTGTTCCTATATAGAATATCTAGATGGATGGATAGATACATAAATATTCTCAGATGGAATATGAATATATTCTCTCGCTATATTTGTATCTTTATTTCCAAACTCTAATAAGCATTATCTTAATAGTACATCAAATTTTTTATTCTTCAATTATGAGTAGGAATTCCCTTTATGATTTACAGACAAAGAAGGCAACCTGACTTGACCTTGAGAATATTTATATTTATTGACTTTTTTTTTTTTACAACACGCATCTCGTCATGATCTGTGTTAAGGGGAAGATAAATACATTAAATTCATAATGCCTATATTTAAATTGCTTAAAATTTAGGAAAGAAATTAATTTTCAAAAATTATTTTATACAATGTAAAAAGTAATAATGCTATGTTAAACATATGGATCTAGGACTATGATGGGTCCAGGAAGAAGTAAATACCTTCTGCCTGAGAGAACACACAAGGTCTCTAGGTAGGAACTAATTAAGGAGCCAGACCTCAGACCTAGCTATTCCCTAATGTCAACATTCTCAGTAAGCTTAGCATGCTTTCTTAAAGCCCCCTGCTCCTCCTTCTTTACTCCCTGTGACCAGTGACCAGTACAGACAATGCATTCTCTGAAGCATCGTAGGGCACATAACTCAGTTCCTTTCCTTCCCTCATCTTTATATCTGAACAATTTCAACATCTTTGTTACCAAGCTCTTAATTCTTGCCCATGTTGAGGATCATTACCTTCCTGGTGATGTCCTCATTTCCTGTAGGATTACTATTCCATCTTTTATGTTAGCTGTCTGCACCTGCAGTGTGGAAGTTCACTTCTATCTGGGTTGTCAGTCACTCTGCCTGAAGCACAGGCTACAATACTTAATCCTTCCTCAGCAATTTCAAACACTGATAGAAGAACATTCAAACACTGTAACACCATTTTCATGTCATCTGTTAGCTATCTCCAATTCCTTGTTGGTCACACTGTCCAGCACATTGTAAATGCCACAAATGTCAAGATTATGGTAGCTCTACTCACAGGTATACCCTCAGTGCTTGGAACATGGAAAGTACTCGTCGTTTATTGCACAACTGTTGCCTGGTTGCAACCACAAGTTTTTATCTAATTTGTATCTACTTTGAAGTCTTTTTATTTTGCCCTTGTATTCTCTGGTTTAGAATTCCTCCACTCCCACTTCCATCCCATTTCTTTATTGGGATGGAAATTCCACTGAAATTCCATGGTTATAATCAAGCTCAATTCTACCTTTTCACTGAAGCCTTCCTGAATATTCCAGTCAGAAATAACAGTTCTTTAAATCTAAGGTCCATGTTGCTTTGTCTTTATACCTTGAAGATTTATTTAATTTTCCCTTAATCTAGCTCCTATAGCCAAGTAAAATAACAAATATGAACATTAAAGTTTGTTATCAATGAATTGTTAACCTATTTTCTCCACTGGATATGTTATTTGTGGCTAGAAAATGTAATTTACTTAATGAATTATAATAATGTTAATAATACCTGGAATATAGTAGAAAAGTGAAAATTTATTAGATGAATGAATATTGATGACAACAGCCCATGTTTATTGAGTACTTAAATGTGCCATTAGATCATAATACACACTATATATTCAGGATCTTACTTAATTTTCAAAATAAACTTTTGAAACAACATTTCCCCAGAATTACAGATAGTAAAGTGGATTCTCAATGAGATTACACAACTTGTCTAGTCTCATGTTAGTAAGTTTAAATTTTATATATTTTCCAATGTCTGACTCACTAAAAAAAAGAAAAAAAAATAGTTGTGTTAGATTCCATGTTCAGTGTCTAGTGATGCTTATATTCTCCATTAGCTGTAGTAATTATGTACATACACTAAATTGTTCAGCAAAGTTTGCTTACATGGAGATTCTAGATATTTATTTCTGAAATGAAGGTATTTTTGTGACTACATCAAAAATATGACTAAACTCTATCATCCTAATATTCACTGATTTACTAGACAAACAGCCAGCACATGCACATGATTTTGAGGTGAGATTTTTCACATTGGAACAGAAAAGATATGTATTAGAATTGATGCAATTCTTAAGAACAAGGCCTAGAGGGGCGATTACATACAATTCACTGAACTCCAAAAGACACACTCAAGTTGCAAAGAAAGTGATCTGGATGCAAGAGCTTAATTACTTTTTCTTTCCTGACATCACTTGTATTTTCACACAGATCTTATTTCTTCTTTTAATTTTTAATTGGTTCTTATTCCTTTCACCTTCCTTTTCCCCTTGCTCTATCTCTGCATTTGTTTAACTGTTGCAGTCCCGAGCAACACCCATCACTGCCATTCCGTATCCTTCTCTTCTTCAGTCCTGTGCTCCCCTCTCTCTCTCGCCCTCTCTGTTCCCTGCAGGATTCCTCTGACTCAGAGAGCAAGTGTCTTACTTATAATCAATGGAATTACTCATAGTTTGCCAACAATTTTTTCAGGTCTTATTTCTTTGTTTTAGTATCTTTCCAAGTTTTTATTTCATAAATTCACAACGGAAGCAAATTTATCATATGTGGATTTATCATAACTTTTTCTTTTCTGCTGAAATCATGTTCAGAGTTCATATTCATAATTCAAGGGAATTAATGGAGAAATATTCTCCACATTTTATTAAGATGTTGAATGTAAAAATTAAATAGCACAACTAATTTACATGTCTTTTCTTAGATTCTGTTGCAACTCTAAAACTCTCCAGAGGTTTTTGCACCCCAGACTACCTCTGCCTCCCTCACTTTCCCCTCACCACACTTGCACGTTGGATTGGATGGCCAGAACTAGCCAATGATGGAGATTTTTATAGTTTCCAATAAAAGCACAATATACACTGATGTGGTTGCATTCCTGTAGTGTGCTGATTTTAAGTCCTTTGGGTATAAACCAAGGAGTGGAATAGCTGGGTCAACTGGTGATTCCATTCCAAGTTTTCTGAGGCATCTCCATACTACTTTCCAGAGTGACTACACCGATTTGCAGTCCTACCAGCAATGCGTGCATGTACCCGCCCCCTTGCCCCCATCTTCACCAACATTTCTTGTTACTTGTCTTCTTGATGGTTGCCATTCTGACAGGAGTGAGATGGGATCTCAATGTAGTTTTAATTTTATTTTCTGTAACTGCTAGGTATGTTGAACATTTTTTTCCTATATTTGTTGACCAATTGTATTTCTTCTGTGAAGTGCCTATTCAGTTCCTTTGCCCACTTATTAATTGGGTTATTTGGATTTTTTGGTATCAAGTTTTTCAATTCATAATAGCTAAACTATGGAACCAGCCTAGCTGTCCTTCAACAGACAAATGGATGAAGGAAATGTGGTATATATAAGCAGTGGACTATTATTCAGCCATAAAGTAGAATGAAATTAAGGCATTTGGCAATAAATGAATGGAACTAAAGAGCATCATGCTAGGTGAAATAAGCCAGTCCAAAAAACCACAGGCTGAATGTTCTCTCTGATAAGTGGATGGTAACTCACAATAAGGGGTAGGGATTAGGGAAGAATTAATGTAGTTTGGATTAGACAAAGGAGAATGAAGGAAGGAGGGGGGAAAGGGAATGGGAAAGACAGTAGAATGAATCAGCCATTACTTTCCTATATGCATGTATGAATACACAACCAATGTAATTCCACATCATGTACAACCAGAAAAATGGAAAATTTATACTCCATATATGTATAATGTGTCAAAATACATTCTTCTATCATGCACAACTAATAAGAACAAATAAAAACAAAACAAATATGATATACAAACCTTATAAGGAATGAGTTTATAAGTAGAAAACAAAAGGAAAGAGTCAAAAATTAGAATACACACAACAGCTTGTTATAACCTTAGGCATTATATTATAAATGATTTCAAGAAACATGGACTCCTTCATCTAGATTGATGTACAATCAGCTCTTTATTATGGGGAGATAAGACTATTCAAGCATCTTACTTCTCTTCCTTCACCTGATGCTTCCGAGTCTATTGGTTCATTCATAAGAGGCTAGAATTCCCATGAACAATGAAGTGGATGGAGAGAGAGAGAGAGAGATTCTGTTTCTAGAAAGTAGCTTTGGATGATAGCTAGGAAGCCATGGATGAGTTAAAGACGCAGATTCACCCCAAGGCCAAGAAAGCTGTTTCTCAGTACCTCTCACATAGCCTCAGGGCTTCTTACAAGGCATTACAAGGGGCCCAAGCACCCTGTTTTTCATCAAATGTTTTTGAAAATTTGGTAAAAGTAAGTAATTTAAATCTCCACGAGTGAATTATTGTCTCTTTCTACTAAAACTCCCCCACCACACTAAAAACTTTTCCCTCTGAATTGATCACTTTTTTATTGCTGTGACTGAAGGTCCTGGTAGTAACAACTTAGAGGAAGAAAAGTCTATTTGGGGGCTCACAGATTCAGCGGTTCAGTCCATGATCAGCTGATTCCATTGCTCTCAGCCTGGGGTGAGGCCCAACATCATGGAAGGAGGACCTGCTGGAGAAAACCTGCTTGGCTCAGGGCAACCAGGCAGCAGAGAGCCAGCAATGGAGGCACCAGGAACAAAGTCTAAAGTCCAATGGCATGCCCCCAGTTACCCACTTCCTCCAGCTGTGTCCTACCTGCCTATGGTTGCCAACCCAGTGACCAACTGCTACAACAGTCCTTTCAAATTATTAATCCACCAAATGGATCAATACGCTGATTAGGTTACTACTATCATAATGTAATCATTTATTTCTGATCATGGCTCCATTGTCTCCTGAGCTTTGGGGCAGGGGAGCTCATTTTTAAACCATAACACCTTCTGGTCGGCTGGTGCTGGAGGGGCCACAGGCTGTAGGGAGTTTTGGAAGTTGAATTAGAAATCCCTGGAATGTGGGCTTGGAGAAATATATGGTTTAAAAATACTGCTTTATTGAAGTACACTTGGTTTACAAAATACTGCATATATTTAATATATGCAGTTGATGGGTTTGGACAGGGGCCTACCCCCGTGATACCATCACCACTCAAGGTGACAGGCATATCTATTATCTGAAAGCATCCATGCGCCCCCTTTTGGTTTTATTGTTGTTAGTCTTGTTCTAAGAGCATTGACTATGAGATCCTTCTGCCTAACAAATTTTCAAACACATGACACACTATTATTGTACAGCCATTCTGCAGAACTCTTTCACTTTTCATAACTGACACTTACGACCATTGAATAGGTACTCCCCATTTCCTCCTCTCCATGCCTCCCCAATGTTATATCCTCTGCTTCCATGACCTTGACTGTTGAGACATTGCAGACACACGGAGTGGAGTGGCTGCCCCTCTCTGACCAGCTTCTTTCCCTTAATGTAGAGAGCCTTGTGGGTTCATCCCTGTTGCCATAAATGACCAATTTCCTTTGTAAGTCCAAGTGGTGGTTTTAGTGTTGGTTTTTGTATTGTTGTATGAAATACAGCACATTGTGTTGGAAAGTCGTGATGATTTGTATTTTTATCTTTAACTCAAATGATCACAAGAGCTGATTCTATTCAGAAGACTGAGCCTCAGTATCATTTTCCTTGCAGACTGAAATGCCTAGTTTTATAGGGAAATGAGTAAAAATTAAAATAACACCTTTGTTTATTCTGTGGGATTACTTCTTGTAGAGAAAATTATCATAGATAACATTTACTGAATGACTGTGACATTTACCTCCATTTTGACTGGTGAGTAAACTGATACATAGAGAAGTTAAATAATTTTTCAATACCATGTAGCTTATGAATGGCAGGGCTTGGATCTAAACCCAGGGACTCAGGTTCTACCTAGTATCTTAAACCCCCATGGAACACTGGCTGTCCATTCTGGCTAAGAAGTCAAAGTCCCCTAAGGTTGAGGTCTTTTGAAACTTAGACAAAGCAGTCAGCTCTTCATGGTCCTAGAGTTTCTCGTTAGATAAATGAAGGCAGATGAGAATTCAGCATTGGTAACTCTGTTATTTAGCTTTCCATTTTTGCTATGACAAAATATCAGAGAAAAAATAACTTACACAGGGGAAATTTTATTTCGGCTTAAATTTCAGAGGTTTTGGTCATGGTCACTTGGCTCTGGTTTTTCTGGACCATGGTGAAACAGAAAATCATGACAGGTAATATATGGTGGATCAACTCTTTTGTCTTAAGGCAGCCACGAGAGAGAGAGAGAGAGAGAGAGAGAGAGAGAGAGAGAGAGAGA